>NC_086453.1:378138653-378471253 GCF_028390025.1 Pseudophryne corroboree
TAGCCGCGCTCAGAGGTAGGGTTACTGTAATAACACAGCGTCAGTAACGTTTATACTGGAGGATGGAGCCGCGCTCAGAGGTAGGGTTACTGTAATAACACAGCGTCAGTAACGTTTATACTGGAGGACGGAGCCGCGCTCAGAGGTAGGGTTACTGTAATAACACAGCGTCAGTAACGTTTATACTGGAGGACGGAGCCGCGCTCAGAGGTAGGGTTACTGTAATAACACAGCGTCAGTAACGTTTATACTGGAGGACAGAGCCGCGCTCAGAGGTAGGGTTACTGTAATAACACAGCGTCAGTAACGTTTATACTGGAGGACGGAGCCGCGCTCAGAGGTAGGGTTACTGTAATAACACAGCGTCAGTAACGTTTATACTGGAGGACTGGAGCCGCGCTCAGAGGTAGGGTTACTGTAATAACACAGCGTCAGTAACGTTTATACTGGAGGACTGGAGCCGCGCTCAGAGGTAGGGTTACTGTAATAACACAGCGTCAGTAACGTTTATACTGGAGGACTGGAGCCGCGCTCAGAGGTAGGGTTACTGTAATAACACAGCGTCAGTAACGTTTATACTGGAGGACGGAGCCGCGCTCAGAGGTAGGGTTACTGTAATAACACAGCGTCAGTAACGTTTATACTGGAGGACGGAGCCGCGCTCAGAGGTAGGGTTACTGTAATAACACAGCGTCAGTAACGTTTATACTGGAGGACGGAGCCGCGCTCAGAGGTAGGGTTACTGTAATAACACAGCGTCAGTAACGTTTATACTGGAGGATGGAGCCGCGCTCAGAGGTAGGGTTACTGTAATAACACAGCGTCAGTAACGTTTATACTGGAGGATGGAGCCGCGCTCAGAGGTAGGGTTACTGTAATAACACAGCGTCAGTAACGTTTATACTGGAGGATGGAGCCGCGCTCAGAGGTAGGGTTACTGTAATAACACAGCGTCAGTAACGTTTATACTGGAGGACGGAGCCGCGCTCAGAGGTAGGGTTACTGTAATAACACAGCGTCAGTAACGTTTATACTGGAGGATGGAGCCGCGCTCAGAGGTAGGGTTACTGTAATAACACAGCGTCAGTAACGTTTATACTGGAGGATGGAGCCGCGCTCAGAGGTAGGGTTACTGTAATAACACAGCGTCAGTAACGTTTATACTGGAGGATGGAGCCGCGCTCAGAGGTAGGGTTACTGTAATAACACAGCGTCAGTAACGTTTATACTGGAGGACGGAGCCGCGCTCAGAGGTAGGGTTACTGTAATAACACAGCGTCAGTAACGTTTATACTGGAGGACGGAGCCGCGCTCAGAGGTAGGGTTACTGTAATAACACAGCGTCAGTAACGTTTATACTGGAGGACGGAGCCGCGCTCAGAGGTAGGGTTACTGTAATAACACAGCGTCAGTAACGTTTATACTGGAGGATGGAGCCGCGCTCAGAGGTAGGGTTACTGTAATAACACAGCGTCAGTAACGTTTATACTGGAGGACGGAGCCGCGCTCAGAGGTAGGGTTACTGTAATAACACAGCGTCAGTAACGTTTATACTGGAGGATGGAGCCGCGCTCAGAGGTAGGGTTACTGTAATAACACAGCGTCAGTAACGTTTATACTGGAGGACGGAGCCGCGCTCAGAGGTAGGGTTACTGTAATAACACAGCGTCAGTAACGTTTATACTGGAGGATGGAGCCGCGCTCAGAGGTAGGGTTACTGTAATAACACAGCGTCAGTAACGTTTATACTGGAGGATGGAGCCGCGCTCAGAGGTAGGGTTACTGTAATAACACAGCGTCAGTAACGTTTATACTGGAGGATGGAGCCGCGCTCAGAGGTAGGGTTACTGTAATAACACAGCGTCAGTAACATTTATACTGGAGGACGGAGCCGCGCTCAGAGGTAGGATTACTGTAATAACACAGCGTCAGTAACGTTTATACTGGAGGATGGAGCCGCGCTCAGAGGTAGGGTTACTGTAATAACACAGCGTCAGTAACGTTTATACTGGAGGACGGAGCCGCGCTCAGAGGTAGTGTTACTGTAATAACACAGCGTCAGTAACGTTTATACTGGAGGACGGAGCCGCGCTCAGAGGTAGTGTTACTGTAATAACACAGCGTCAGTAACGTTTATACTGGAGGACGGAGCCGCGCTCAGAGGTAGGTTACTGTAATAACACAGCGTCAGTAACGTTTATACTGGAGGATGGAGCCGCGCTCAGAGGTAGGGTTACTGTAATAACACAGCGTCAGTAACGTTTATACTGGAGGACGGAGCCGCGCTCAGAGGTAGGGTTACTGTAATAACACAGCGTCAGTAACGTTTATACTGGAGGACGGAGCCGCGCTCAGAGGTAGTGTTACTGTAATAACACAGCGTCAGTAACGTTTATACTGGAGGACGGAGCCGCGCTCAGAGGTAGGGTTACTGTAATAACACAGCGTCAGTAACGTTTATACTGGAGGACGGAGCCGCGCTCAGAGGTAGTGTTACTGTAATAACACAGCGTCAGTAACGTTTATACTGGAGGACGGAGCCGCGCTCAGAGGTAGGGTTACTGTAATAACACAGCGTCAGTAACGTTTATACTGGAGGATGGAGCCGCGCTCAGAGGTAGGGTTACTGTAATAACACAGCGTCAGTAACGTTTATACTGGAGGACGGAGCCGCGCTCAGAGGTAGGGTTACTGTAATAACACAGCGTCAGTAACGTTTATACTGGAGGATGGAGCCGTGCTCAGAGGTAGGGTTACTGTAATAACACAGCGTCAGTAACGTTTATACTGGAGGATGGAGCCGCGCTCAGAGGTAGGGTTACTGTAATAACACAGCGTCAGTAACGTTTATACTGGAGGACGGAGCCGCGCTCAGAGGTAGGGTTACTGTAATAACACAGCGTCAGTAACGTTTATACTGGAGGACGGAGCCGCGCTCAGAGGTAGAGTTACTGTAATAACACAGCGTCAGTAACGTTTATACTGGAGGACGGAGCCGCGCTCAGAGGTAGGGTTACGGTAATAACACAGCGTCAGTAACGTTTATACTGGAGGATGGAGCCGCGCTCAGATGTATGGTTACTGTAATAACACAGCGTCAGTAACGTTTATACTGGAGGACGGGGACGCGCTCAGAGGTAGGGTTACTGTAATAACACAGCGTCAGTAACGTTTATACTGGAGGACGGAGCCGCGCTCAGAGGTAGGGTTACTGTAATAACACAGCGTCAGTAACGTTTATACTGGAGGACAGAGCCGCGCTCAGAGGTAGAGTTACTGTAATAACACAGCGTCAGTAACGTTTATACTGGAGGACGGAGCCGCGCTCAGAGGTAGGGTTACTGTAATAACACAGCGTCAGTAACGTTTATACTGGAGGATGGAGCCGCGCTCAGAGGTAGGGTTACTGTAATAACACAGCGTCAGTAACGTTTATACTGGAGGACGGAGCCGCGCTCAGAGGTAGGGTTACTGTAATAACACAGCGTCAGTAACGTTTATACTGGAGGACGGAGCCGCGCTCAGAGGTAGGGTTACTGTAATAACACAGCGTCAGTAACGTTTATACTGGAGGACAGAGCCGCGCTCAGAGGTAGGGTTACTGTAATAACACAGCGTCAGTAACGTTTATACTGGAGGACGGAGCCGCGCTCAGAGGTAGGGTTACTGTAATAACACAGCGTCAGTAACGTTTATACTGGAGGATGGAGCCGCGCTCAGAGGTAGGGTTACTGTAATAACACAGCGTCAGTAACGTTTATACTGGAGGATGGAGCCGCGCTCAGAGGTAGGGTTACTGTAATAACACAGCGTCAGTAACGTTTATACTGGAGGACAGAGCCGCGCTCAGAGGTAGAGTTACTGTAATAACACAGCGTCAGTAACGTTTATACTGGAGGACGGAGCCGCGCTCAGAGGTAGGGTTACTGTAATAACACAGCGTCAGTAACGTTTATACTGGAGGATGGAGCCGCGCTCAGAGGTAGGGTTACTGTAATAACACAGCGTCAGTAACGTTTATACTGGAGGATGGAGCCGCGCTCAGAGGTAGAGTTACTGTAATAACACAGCGTCAGTAACGTTTATACTGGAGGATGGAGCCGCGCTCAGAGGTAGGGTTACTGTAATAACACAGCGTCAGTAACGTTTATACTGGAGGATGGAGCCGCGCTCAGAGGTAGGGTTACTGTAATAACACAGCGTCAGTAACGTTTATACTGGAGGATGGAGCCGCGCTCAGAGGTAGGGTTACTGTAATAACACAGCGTCAGTAACGTTTATACTGGAGGACGGAGCCGCGCTCAGAGGTAGGGTTACTGTAATAACACAGCGTCAGTAACGTTTATACTGGAGGATGGAGCCGCGCTCAGAGGTAGGGTTACTGTAATAACACAGCGTCAGTAACGTTTATACTGGAGGATGGAGCCGCGCTCAGAGGTAGGGTTACTGTAATAACACAGCGTCAGTAACGTTTATACTGGAGGACGGAGCCGCGCTCAGAGGTAGGGTTACTGTAATAACACAGCGTCAGTAACGTTTATACTGGAGGATGGAGCCGCGCTCAGAGGTAGGGTTACTGTAATAACACAGCGTCAGTAACGTTTATACTGGAGGATGGAGCCGCGCTCAGAGGTAGGGTTACTGTAATAACACAGCGTCAGTAACGTTTATACTGGAGGACGGAGCCGCGCTCAGAGGTAGGGTTACTGTAATAACACAGCGTCAGTAACGTTTATACTGGAGGATGGAGCCGCGCTCAGAGGTAGGGTTACTGTAATAACACAGCGTCAGTAACGTTTATACTGGAGGATGGAGCCGCGCTCAGAGGTAGGGTTACTGTAATAACACAGCGTCAGTAACGTTTATACTGGAGGACGGAGCCGCGCTCAGAGGTAGGGTTACTGTAATAACACAGCGTCAGTAACGTTTATACTGGAGGACGGAGCCGCGCTCAGAGGTAGGGTTACTGTAATAACACAGCGTCAGTAACGTTTATACTGGAGGACGGAGCCGCGCTCAGAGGTAGGGTTACTGTAATAACACAGCGTCAGTAACGTTTATACTGGAGGATGGAGCCGCGCTCAGAGGTAGGGTTACTGTAATAACACAGCGTCAGTAACATTTATACTGGAGGACGGAGCCGCGCTCAGAGGTAGGGTTACTGTAATAACACAGCGTCAGTAACGTTTATACTGGAGGATGGAGCCGCGCTCAGAGGTAGGGTTACTGTAATAACACAGCGTCAGTAACGTTTATACTGGAGGATGGAGCCGCGCTCAGAGGTAGGGTTACTGTAATAACACAGCGTCAGTAACGTTTATACTGGAGGACGGAGCCGCGCTCAGAGGTAGGGTTACTGTAATAACACAGCGTCAGTAACGTTTATACTGGAGGATGGAGCCGCGCTCAGAGGTAGGGTTACTGTAATAACACAGCGTCAGTAACGTTTATACTGGAGGATGGAGCCGCGCTCAGAGGTAGTGTTACTGTAATAACACAGCGTCAGTAACGTTTATACTGGAGGATGGAGCCGCGCTCAGAGGTAGGGTTACTGTAATAACACAGCGTCAGTAACATTTATACTGGAGGACGGAGCCGCGCTCAGAGGTAGGATTACTGTAATAACACAGCGTCAGTAACGTTTATACTGGAGGATGGAGCCGCGCTCAGAGGTAGGGTTACTGTAATAACACAGCGTCAGTAACGTTTATACTGGAGGACGGAGCCGCGCTCAGAGGTAGTGTTACTGTAATAACACAGCGTCAGTAACGTTTATACTGGAGGACGGAGCCGCGCTCAGAGGTAGTGTTACTGTAATAACACAGCGTCAGTAACGTTTATACTGGAGGACGGAGCCGCGCTCAGAGGTAAGGTTACTGTAATAACACAGCGTCAGTAACGTTTATACTGGAGGATGGAGCCGCGCTCAGAGGTAGGGTTACTGTAATAACACAGCGTCAGTAACGTTTATACTGGAGGACGGAGCCGCGCTCAGAGGTAGTGTTACTGTAATAACACAGCGTCAGTAACGTTTATACTGGAGGACGGAGCCGCGCTCAGAGGTAGGGTTACTGTAATAACACAGCGTCAGTAACGTTTATACTGGAGGATGGAGCCGCGCTCAGAGGTAGGGTTACTGTAATAACACAGCGTCAGTAACGTTTATACTGGAGGACGGAGCCGCGCTCAGAGGTAGGGTTACTGTAATAACACAGCGTCAGTAACGTTTATACTGGAGGACGGAGCCGCGCTCAGAGGTAGGGTACCTGTAATAACACAGCGTCAGTAACGTTTATACTGGAGGACGGAGCCGCGCTCAGAGGTAGGGTTACTGTAATAACACAGCGTCAGTAACGTTTATACTGGAGGACGGAGCCGCGCTCAGAGGTAGGGTTACTGTAATAACACAGCGTCAGTAACGTTTATACTGGAGGACGGAGCCGCGCTCAGAGGTAGGGTTACTGTAATAACACAGCGTCAGTAACGTTTATACTGGAGGTTGGAGCCGCGCTCAGAGGTAGGGTTACTGTAATAACACAGCGTCAGTAACGTTTATACTGGAGGACGGAGCCGCGCTCAGAGGTAGGGTTACCGTAATAACACAGCGTCAGTAACGTTTATACTGGAGGACGGAGCCGCGCTCAGAGGTAGGGTTACTGTAATAACACAGCGTCAGTAACGTTTATACTGGAGGATGGAGCCGCGCTCAGAGGTAGGGTTACTGTAATAACACAGCGTCAGTAACGTTTATACTGGAGGACGGAGCCGCGCTCAGAGGTAGGGTTACTGTAATAACACAGCGTCAGTAACGTTTATACTGGAGGACGGAGCTGCGCTCAGAGGTAGGGTTACTGTAATAACACAGCGTCAGTAATGTTTATACTGGAGGACGGAGCCGCGCTCAGAGGTAGGGTTACTGTAATAACACAGCGTCAGTAACGTTTATACTGGAGGACGGAGCCGCGCTCAGAGGTAGGGTTACGGTAATAACGATGCCGTCAGTAACGTTTATAATGTGTTATCCCATATAACAGTCTGAGTGCTCCTCGTGTCCTCCTGGACATTACTGCGACTCTCCTGGACTAGTGATACCATCTGGACCATGTTCTGGAGGCTTCTACTGTGTCTCCTCTTCTACGTCTCCTCATCTGCCTTCTGTGGGCGTTATGGGAGGTCCATGCCCGCCAGGTAATGCCTCAGAGCAGTCTCTCTGGGCACTGGGAGATGACGCTGATTCCACGCTCCTCATGTGTAAGGGGAACTCTTGTGTGATTATTTTCCAGGACATTTCTGCCCCGCTGGCTCCGCTGCTCCTCAGCCCTGTCCTCCCGGAACGTATAACCCTATAGAACGACAAGGTGTTTGCCAGCCTTGCACAGAAGGGTAAGATATATATATATATATTGTGTGCAGTTTGTAGACGTGTCTGTCTATGCAGTAATGATTCATAATTTACATCTTCTTGGACCTCAGGTTCTTTTGCTCTGGAAACAGCGCCTCTCTGGAGGGTAACGAGTGTCCTCGCGGCTTCTACTGTCCTGCAGGGACAATCTCTCCTGAGCAATTCCCATGTCCCCGAGGCACATACAATCCACAGAGAGGAAGTCACCGCGCTGAGGACTGTCTGCCGTGTGACCCAGGTGATGTCATTACACAGAGTGCAACATGTGGGCGGAGCTCATTGTTCCAGGTTATGCAGAGGCGGTGCTAATACAGTATTATGATACAATCTACATTACGCACTACAATGGGGTAAATTTACTAAGGTGGGAGGATTTTAGAACTGTTGATGTTGCTCATAGCAACCAATCAGATTCTACTTAACATTTATCTTGGTACTTCTAGAAGATATTAGGTAGAATCTGATTGGTTGCTATAGGTAACATCACCAGTTCTAAAAAAAACTCACACCTTAGTAAATTGACCCCACTCTGTCTGTGCAGTAAGATGGGGATTCTTCCCATAGTAGGGCTGTGTAATACCTGGGTACAGATGGGTGCGTACAGAACGCGTCAGCCTTACATGTAGAACATAGGAGGGGATAGAAAGTGCAGCTCAGGGCAGACGGAGCAATGCTATATGCAGTGTAATACATGCACACACTGGCTGCTCGCTAGAAGTTCCCTGTGTAGTGACTATTAGTGCCCAGATGCTTGATATTGCCCCTAGCATTGCGGATACCTGGAAGGGAGACGTCCAGGAGAATCGGAGATGCATGTTGGTGGTCTCCTCTAGTGGGTGACTAGGTAATGTGATCTTTGGCTGCGTCCCCTCCCCGCCACCAAAGCCTTACTGTGTGCAAGGACGCAGGACCCGTACTATAAATGCACAGTCTGCGTCCCGCACATGCGCAATGTACCGAACATCGACACACTGAGACTTTACCCTTACAGTGACGGGACCTGAATCAGACCGATTGTTCATACTCTGCCCTTACAGCAACGGGACCTGAATCAGACCGATTGTTCCTACCCTGCCCTTACAGCGACGGGTCCTGAATCAGACCGATTGTTCATACTCTGCCCTTACAGTGACGGGACCTGAATCAGACCGATTGTTCCTACTCTGCCCTTACAGTGACGGGACCTGAATCAGACCGATTGTTCATACTTTACCCTTACAGCGACGGGACCTGAATCAGACCGATTGTTCCTACTCTGCCCTTACAGCGATGGGACCTGAATCAGACTGATTGTTCCTACTCTGCCCTTACAGTGACGGGACCTGAATCAGACCGATTGTTCATACTTTACCCTTACAGCGACGGGACCTGAATCAGACCGATTGTTCCTACTCTGCCCTTACAGCGACGGGACCTGAATCAGACCGATTGTTCCTACTCTGCCCTTACAGCGACGGGACCTGAATCAGGCCGATTGTTCCTACTCTGCCCTTACAGCGACGGGACCTGAATCAGACCGATTGTTCCTACTCTGCCCTTTCAGTGACGGGACCTGAATCAGACCGATTGTTCCTACTCTGCCCTTTCAGTGACGGGACCTGAATCAGACCGATTGTTCCTACTCTGCCCTTACAGTGACGGGACCTGAATCAGGCCGATTGTTCATACTCTACCCTTACAGTGACGGGACCTGAATCAGACCGATTGTTCATACTATGCCCTTACAGTGACAGGACCTGAATCAGACCGATTGTTCCTACCCTGCCCTTACAGCGATGGGACCTGAATCAAACCGATTGTTCCTACTCTGCCCTTTCAGTGACGGGACCTGAATCAGACCGATTGTTCCTACTCTGCCCTTTCAGTGACGGGACCTGAATCAGACCGATTGTTCCTACTCTGCCCTTACAGTGACGGGACCTGAATCAGGCCGATTGTTCATACTCTACCCTTACAGTGACGGGACCTGAATCAGACCGATTGTTCATACTCTGCCCTTACAGCGACAGGACCTGAATCAGACCGATTGTTCCTACCCTGCCCTTACAGCGATGGGACCTGAATCAAACCGATTGTTCCTACTCTGCCCTTACAGTGACGGGACCTGAATCAGACCGATTGTTCCTACTCTGCCCATACAGCGACGGGACCTGAATCAGGCCGATTTCGCATACTCTGCCCTTACAGCGATGGGACCTGAATCAGACCGATTGTTCCTACCCTGCCCTTACAGCGACAGGTCCTGAATCAGAACGATTGTTCCTACTCTGCCCTTACAGCGACAGGTCCTGAATCAGACCGATTGTTCCTAGTCTGCCCTTACAGTGACGGGACCTGAATCAGGCCGATTGTTCCTACTCTGCCCTTACAGCGACGGGACCTGAATCAGACCGATTGTTCCTACTCTGCTCTTACAGAGACGGGACCTGAATCAGGCCGATTGTTCATACTCTGCCCTTACAGCGACGGGACCTGAATCAGACCGATTGTTCATACTCTGCCCTTACAGCGATGGGACCTGAATCAGGCCGATTGTTCCTACTCTGCCCTTACAGCGACGGGACCTGAATCAGACCGATTGTTCCTACTCTGCCCTTACAGCGACGGGACCTGAATCAGACCGATTGTTCCTACTTTGCCCTTACAGCGACGGGACCTGAATCAGACCGATTGTTCATACTCTGCCCTTACAGTGACGGGACCTGAATCAGACCGATTGTTCCTACCCTGCCCTTACAGCGACTGGACCTGAATCAGACTGATTGTTCCTACTCTGCCCTTACAGCGACGGGACCTGAATCAGACCGATTGTTCCTACTCTGCCCTTACAGCGACGGGTCCTGAATCAGACCGATTGTTCATACTCTGCCCTTACAGCGACAGGACCTGAATCAGACCGATTGTTCCTACCCTGCCCTTACAGCGATGGGACCTGAATCAAACCGATTGTTCCTACTCTGCCCTTACAGTGACGGGACCTGAATCAGACCGATTGTTCCTACTCTGCCCATACAGCGACGGGACCTGAATCAGGCCGATTTCGCATACTCTGCCCTTACAGCGATGGGACCTGAATCAGACCGATTGTTCCTACCCTGCCCTTACAGCGACAGGTCCTGAATCAGAACGATTGTTCCTACTCTGCCCTTACAGCGACAGGTCCTGAATCAGACCGATTGTTCCTAGTCTGCCCTTACAGTGACGGGACCTGAATCAGGCCGATTGTTCCTACTCTGCCCTTACAGCGACGGGACCTGAATCAGACCGATTGTTCCTACTCTGCTCTTACAGAGACGGGACCTGAATCAGGCCGATTGTTCATACTCTGCCCTTACAGCGACGGGACCTGAATCAGACCGATTGTTCATACTCTGCCCTTACAGCGATGGGACCTGAATCAGGCCGATTGTTCCTACTCTGCCCTTACAGCGACGGGACCTGAATCAGACCGATTGTTCCTACTCTGCCCTTACAGCGACGGGACCTGAATCAGACCGATTGTTCCTACTTTGCCCTTACAGCGACGGGACCTGAATCAGACCGATTGTTCATACTCTGCCCTTACAGTGACGGGACCTGAATCAGACCGATTGTTCCTACCCTGCCCTTACAGCGACTGGACCTGAATCAGACTGATTGTTCCTACTCTGCCCTTACAGCGACGGGACCTGAATCAGACCGATTGTTCCTACTCTGCCCTTACAGCGACGGGTCCTGAATCAGACCGATTGTTCCTACTCTGCCCTTACAGTGACGGGACCTGAATCAGACCGATTGTTCCTACTCTGCCCTTACAGCGACGGGTCCTGAATCAGACCGATTGTTCATACTCTGCCATTACAGCGACGGGACCTGAATCAGACAGATTGTTCCTACTCTGCCCTTACAGCGACGGGTCCTGAATCAGACCGATTGTTCCTACTCTGCCCTTACAGTGACGGGACCTGAATCAGACCGATTGTTCCTACTCTGCCCTTACAGCGACGGGACCTGAATCAGACCGATTGTTCCTACTCTGCCCTTACAGCGACGGGACCTGAATCAGACCGATTGTTCATACTCTGCCCTTACAGCGATGGGACCTGAATCAGACCGATTGTTCATACTCTGCCCTTACAGCGACGGGACCTGAATCAGACCGATTGTTCCTACTCTGCCCTTACAGCGACGGGACCTGAATCAGGCCGATTGTTCCTACTCTGCCCTTACAGCGACGGGACCTGAATCAGACCGATTGTTCATACTCTGCCCTTACAGCGACAGGACCTGAATCAAACCAATTGTTCCTACTCTGCCCTTACAGTGACGGGACCTGAATCAGGCCGATTGTTCCTACTCTGCCCTTACAGCGACGGGACCTGAATCAGACCGATTGTTCCTACCCTGCCCTTACAGCGACGGGACCTGAATCAGACCGATTGTTCCTACTCTGCCCTTACAGTGACGGGACCTGAATCAGACCGATTGTTCATACTCTGCCCTTACAGCGACGGGACCTGAATCAGACCGATTGTTCATACTCTGCCCTTACAGCGACGGGACCTGAATCAGACCGATTGTTCCTACTCTGCCCTTACAGCGACGGGACCTGAATCAGACCGATTGTTCATACTCTGCCCTTACAGCGACGGGACCTGAATCAGACCGATTGTTCCTACTCTGCCCTTACAGCGACGGGACCTGAATCAGGCCGATTGTTCCTACTCTGCCCTTACAGCGACGGGACCTGAATCAGACCGATTGTTCCTACTCTGCCCTTTCAGTGACGGGACCTGAATCAGACCGATTGTTCCTACTCTGCCCTTTCAGTGACGGGACCTGAATCAGACCGATTGTTCCTACTCTGCCCTTACAGTGACGGGACCTGAATCAGGCCGATTGTTCATACTCTACCCTTACAGTGACGGGACCTGAATCAGACCGATTGTTCATACTATGCCCTTACAGTGACGGGACCTGAATCAGACCGATTGTTCATACTCTGCCCTTACAGCGACAGGACCTGAATCAGACCGATTGTTCCTACCCTGCCCTTACAGCGATGGGACCTGAATCAAACCGATTGTTCCTACTCTGCCCTTACAGTGACGGGACCTGAATCAGACCGATTGTTCATACTCTGCCCATACAGCGACGGGACCTGAATCAGGCCGATTTCGCATACTCTGCCCTTACAGCGATGGGACCTGAATCAGACCGATTGTTCCTACCCTGCCCTTACAGCGACAGGTCCTGAATCAGACCGATTGTTCCTACTCTGCCCTTACAGCGACAGGTCCTGAATCAGACCGATTGTTCCTAGTCTGCCCTTACAGTGACGGGACCTGAATCAGGCCGATTGTTCCTACTCTGCCCTTACAGCGACGGGACCTGAATCAGACCGATTGTTCCTACTCTGCTCTTAGAGAGACGGGACCTGAATCAGGCCGATTGTTCATACTCTGCCCTTACAGCGACGGGACCTGAATCAGACCGATTGTTCATACTCTGCCCTTACAGCGATGGGACCTGAATCAGGCCGATTGTTCCTACTCTGCCCTTACAGCGACGGGACCTGAATCAGACCGATTGTTCCTACTCTGCCCTTACAGCTACGGGACCTGAATCAGACCGATTGTTCCTACTTTGCCCTTACAGCGACGGGACCTGAATCAGACCGATTGTTCATACTCTGCCCTTACAGTGACGGGACCTGAATCAGACCGATTGTTCCTACCCTGCCCTTACAGCGACTGGACCTGAATCAGACTGATTGTTCCTACTCTGCCCTTACAGCGACGGGACCTGAATCAGACCGATTGTTCCTACTCTGCCCTTACAGCGACGGGTCCTGAATCAGACCGATTGTTCCTACTCTGCCCTTACAGTGACGGGACCTGAATCAGACCGATTGTTCCTACTCTGCCCTTACAGCGACGGGTCCTGAATCAGACCGATTGTTCATACTCTGCCATTACAGCGACGGGACCTGAATCAGACCGATTGTTCCTACTCTGCCCTTACAGCGACGGGTCCTGAATCAGACCGATTGTTCCTACTCTGCCCTTACAGTGACGGGACCTGAATCAGACCGATTGTTCCTACTCTGCCCTTACAGCGACGGGACCTGAATCAGACCGATTGTTCCTACTCTGCCCTTACAGCGACGGGACCTGAATCAGACCGATTGTTCATACTCTGCCCTTACAGCGATGGGACCTGAATCAGGCCGATTGTTCATACTCTGCCCTTACAGCGACGGGACCTGAATCAGACCGATTGTTCCTACTCTGCCCTTACAGCGACGGGACCTGAAGCAGGCCGATTGTTCATACTCTGCCCTTACAGCGACGGGACCTGAATCAGACCGATTGTTCATACTCTGCCCTTACAGTGACAGGACCTGAATCAAACCGATTGTTCCTACTCTGCCCTTACAGTGACGGGACCTGAATCAGGCCGATTGTTCCTACTCTGCCCTTACAGCGACGGGACCTGAATCAGACCGATTGTTCCTACCCTGCCCTTACAGCGACGGGACCTGAATCAGACCGATTGTTCCTACTCTGCCCTTACAGTGACGGGACCTGAATCAGACCGATTGTTCATACTCTGCCCTTACAGCGACGTGACCTGAATCAGACCGATTGTTCATACTCTGCCCTTACAGCGACGGGACCTAAATCAGACCGATTGTTCCTACTCTGCCCTTACAGCGACGGGACCTGAATCAGACCGATTGTTCATACTCTGCCCTTACAGCGACGGGACCTGAATCAGACCGATTGTTCATACTCTACCCTTACAGCGACGGGACCTGAATCAGACCGATTGTTCATACTCTGCCCTTACAGCGATGGGACCTGAATCAGACCGATTGTTCATACTCTGCCCTTACAGCGACAGGACCTGAATCAAACCAATTGTTCCTACTCTGCCCTTACAGTGACGGGACCTGAATCAGGCCGATTGTTCCTACTCTGCCCTTACAGCGACGGGACCTGAATCAGACCGATTGTTCCTACCCTGCCCTTACAGCGACGGGACCTGAATCAGACCGATTGTTCCTACTCTGCCCTTACAGTGACGGGACCTGAATCAGACCGATTGTTCATACTCTGCCCTTACAGCGACGGGACCTGAATCAGACCGATTGTTCATACTCTGCCCTTACAGCGACGGGACCTGAATCAGACCGATTGTTCCTACTCTGCCCTTACAGCGACGGGACCTGAATCAGACCGATTGTTCCTACTCTGCCCTTACAGCGACAGGTCCTGAATCAGACCGATTGTTCCTAGTCTGCCCTTACAGTGACGGGACCTGAATCAGGCCGATTGTTCCTACTCTGCCCTTACAGCGACGGGACCTGAATCAGACCGATTGTTCCTACTCTGCTCTTACAGAGACGGGACCTGAATCAGGCCGATTGTTCATACTCTGCCCTTACAGCGACGGGACCTGAATCAGACCGATTGTTCATACTCTGCCCTTACAGCGATGGGACCTGAATCAGGCCGATTGTTCCTACTCTGCCCTTACAGCGACGGGACCTGAATCAGACCGATTGTTCCTACTCTGCCCTTACAGCGACGGGACCTGAATCAGACCGATTGTTCCTACTTTGCCCTTACAGCGACGGGACCTGAATCAGACCGATTGTTCATACTCTGCCCTTACAGCGATGGGACCTGAATCAGGCCGATTGTTCCTACTCTGCCCTTACAGCGACGGGACCTAAATCAGACCGATTGTTCCTACTCTGCCCTTACAGCGACGGGACCTGAATCAGACCGATTGTTCATACTCTGCCCTTACAGCGACGGGACCTGAATCAGACCGATTGTTCATACTCTACCCTTACAGCGACGGGACCTGAATCAGACCGATTGTTCATACTCTGCCCTTACAGCGATGGGACCTGAATCAGACCGATTGTTCATACTCTGCCCTTACAGCGACAGGACCTGAATCAAACCAATTGTTCCTACTCTGCCCTTACAGTGACGGGACCTGAATCAGGCCGATTGTTCCTACTCTGCCCTTACAGCGACGGGACCTGAATCAGACCGATTGTTCCTACCCTGCCCTTACAGCGACGGGACCTGAATCAGACCGATTGTTCCTACTCTGCCCTTACAGTGACGGGACCTGAATCAGACCGATTGTTCATACTCTGCCCTTACAGCGACGGGACCTGAATCAGACCGATTGTTCATACTCTGCCCTTACAGCGACGGGACCTGAATCAGACCGATTGTTCCTACTCTGCCCTTACAGCGACGGGACCTGAATCAGACCGATTGTTCCTACTCTGCCCTTACAGCGACAGGTCCTGAATCAGACCGATTGTTCCTAGTCTGCCCTTACAGTGACGGGACCTGAATCAGGCCGATTGTTCCTACTCTGCCCTTACAGCGACGGGACCTGAATCAGACCGATTGTTCCTACTCTGCTCTTACAGAGACGGGACCTGAATCAGGCCGATTGTTCATACTCTGCCCTTACAGCGACGGGACCTGAATCAGACCGATTGTTCATACTCTGCCCTTACAGCGATGGGACCTGAATCAGGCCGATTGTTCCTACTCTGCCCTTACAGCGACGGGACCTGAATCAGACCGATTGTTCCTACTCTGCCCTTACAGCGACGGGACCTGAATCAGACCGATTGTTCCTACTTTGCCCTTACAGCGACGGGACCTGAATCAGACCGATTGTTCATACTCTGCCCTTACAGTGACGGGACCTGAATCTGACCGATTGTTCCTACCCTGCCCTTACAGCGACTGGACCTGAATCAGACTGATTGTTCCTACTCTGCCCTTACAGCGACGGGACCTGAATCAGACCGATTGTTCCTACTCTGCCCTTACAGCGACGGGTCCTGAATCAGACCGATTGTTCCTACTCTGCCCTTACAGTGACGGGACCTGAATCAGACCGATTGTTCCTACTCTGCCCTTACAGCGACGGGTCCTGAATCAGACCGATTGTTCATACTCTGCCATTACAGCGACGGGACCTGAATCAGACCGATTGTTCCTACTCTGCCCTTACAGCGACGGGTCCTGAATCAGACCGATTGTTCCTACTCTGCCCTTACAGTGACGGGACCTGAATCAGACCGATTGTTCCTACTCTGCCCTTACAGCGACGGGACCTGAATCAGACCGATTGTTCCTACTCTGCCCTTACAGTGACGGGACCTGAATCAGACCGATTGTTCATACTCTGCCCTTACAGCGACGGGACCTGAATCAGACCGATTGTTCATACTCTGCCCTTACAGCGACGGGACCTGAATCAGACCGATTGTTCCTACTCTGCCCTTACAGCGACGGGACCTGAATCAGACCGATTGTTCATACTCTGCCCTTACAGCAACGGGACCTGAATCAGACCGATTGTTCATACTCTACCCTTACAGCGACGGGACCTGAATCAGACCGATTGTTCATACTCTGCCCTTACAGCGACGGGACCTGAATCAGACCGATTGTTCATACTCTGCCCTTACAGCGACAGGACCTGAATCAAACCAATTGTTCCTACTCTGCCCTTACAGTGACGGGACCTGAATCAGGCCGATTGTTCCTACTCTGCCCTTACAGCGACGGGACCTGAATCAGACCGATTGTTCCTACCCTGCCCTTACAGCGACGGGACCTGAATCAGACCGATTGTTCCTACTCTGCCCTTACAGTGACGGGACCTGAATCAGACCGATTGTTCATACTCTGCCCTTACAGCGACGGGACCTGAATCAGACCGATTGTTCATACTCTGCCCTTACAGCGACGGGACCTGAATCAGACCGATTGTTCCTACTCTGCCCTTACAGCGACGGGACCTGAATCAGACCGATTGTTCATACTCTGCCCTTACAGCGACGGGACCTGAATCAGACCGATTGTTCCTACTCTGCCCTTACAGCGACGGGACCTGAATCAGTTCGATTGTTCCTACTCTGCCCTTACAGCGACGGGACCTGAATCAGACCGATTGTTCCTACTCTGCCCTTTCAGTGACGGGACCTGAATCAGACCGATTGTTCCTACTCTGCCCTTTCAGTGACGGGACCTGAATCAGACCGATTGTTCCTACTCTACCCTTACAGTGACGGGACCTGAATCAGACCGATTGTTCATACTATGCCCTTACAGTGACGGGACCTGAATCAGACCGATTGTTCATACTCTGCCCTTACAGCGACAGGACCTGAATCAGACCGATTGTTCCTACCCTGCCCTTACAGCGATGGGACCTGAATCAAACCGATTGTTCCTACTCTGCCCTTACAGTGACGGGACCTGAATCAGACCGATTGTTCATACTCTGCCCATACAGCGACGGGACCTGAATCAGGCCGATTTCGCATACTCTGCCCTTACAGCGATGGGACCTGAATCAGACCGATTGTTCCTACCCTGCCCTTACAGCGACAGGTCCTGAATCAGACCGATTGTTCCTACTCTGCCCTTACAGCGACAGGTCCTGAATCAGACCGATAGTTCCTAGTCTGCCCTTACAGTGACGGGACCTGAATCAGGCCGATTGTTCCTACTCTGCCCTTACAGCGACGGGACCTGAATCAGACCGATTGTTCCTACTCTGCTCTTACAGAGACGGGACCTGAATCAGGCCGATTGTTCATACTCTGCCCTTACAGCGACGGGACCTGAATCAGACCGATTGTTCATACTCTGCCCTTACAGCGATGGGACCTGAATCAGGCCGATTGTTCCTACTCTGCCCTTACAGCGACGGGACCTGAATCAGACCGATTGTTCCTACTCTGCCCTTACAGCGACGGGACCTGAATCAGACCGATTGTTCCTACTTTGCCCTTACAGCGACGGGACCTGAATCAGACCGATTGTTCATACTCTGCCCTTACAGTGACGGGACCTGAATCAGACCGATTGTTCCTACTTTGCCCTTACAGCGACGGGACCTGAATCAGACCGATTGTTCCTACCCTGCCCTTACAGCGACTGGACCTGAATCAGACTGATTGTTCCTACTCTGCCCTTACAGCGCCGTGACCTGAATCAGACCGATTGTTCCTACTCTGCCCTTACAGCGACGGGTCCTGAATCAGACCGATTGTTCCTACTCTGCCCTTACAGTGACGGGACCTGAATCAGACCGATTGTTCCTAATCTGCCCTTACAGCGACGGGTCCTGAATCAGACCGATTGTTCATACTCTGCCATTACAGCGACGGGACCTGAATCAGACCGATTGTTCCTACTCTGCCCTTACAGCGACGGGTCCTGAATCAGACCGATTGTTCCTACTCTGCCCTTACAGTGACGGGACCTGAATCAGACCGATTGTTCCTACTCTGCCCTTACAGCGACGGGACCTGAATCAGACCGATTGTTCCTACTCTGCCCTTACAGCGACGGGACCTGAATCAGACCGATTGTTCATACTCTGCCCTTACAGCGATGGGACCTGAATCAGACCGATTGTTCATACTCTGCCCTTACAGCGACGGGACCTGAATCAGACCGATTGTTCCTACTCTGCCCTTACAGTGACGGGACCTGAATCAGACCGATTGTTCATACTCTGCCCTTACAGCGACGGGACCTGAATCAGACCGATTGTTCATACTCTGCCCTTACAGCGACGGGACCTGAATCAGACCGATTGTTCCTACTCTGCCCTTACAGCGACGGTACCTGAATCAGACCGATTGTTCCTACTCTGCCCTTACAGCGACGGGACCTGAATCAGACCGATTGTTCATACTCTGCCCTTACAGCGACGGGACCAGAATCAGACCGATTGTTCCTACTCTGCCCTTACAGCGACGGGACCTGAATCAGACCGATTGTTCCTACTCTGCCCTTTCAGTGACGGGACCTGAATCAGACCGATTGTTCCTACTCTGCCCTTTCAGTGACGGGACCTGAATCAGACCGATTGTTCCTACTCTGCCCTTACAGTGACGGGACCTGAATCAGGCCGATTGTTCATACTCTACCCTTACAGTGACGGGACCTGAATCAGACCGATTGTTCATACTATGCCCTTACAGTGACGGGACCTGAATCAGACCGATTGTTCATACTCTGCCCTTACAGCGACAGGACCTGAATCAGACCGATTGTTCCTACCCTGCCCTTACAGCGATGGGACCTGAATCAAACCGATTGTTCCTACTCTGCCCTTACAGTGACGGGACCTGAATCAGACCGATTGTTCATACTCTGCCCATACAGCGACGGGACCTGAATCAGGCCGATTTCGCATACTCTGCCCTTACAGCGATGGGACCTGAATCAGACCGATTGTTCCTACCCTGCCCTTACAGCGACAGGTCCTGAATCAGACCGATTGTTCCTACTCTGCCCTTACAGCGACAGGTCCTGAATCAGACCGATTGTTCCTAGTCTGCCCTTACAGTGACGGGACCTGAATCAGGCCGATTGTTCCTACTCTGCCCTTACAGCGACGGGACCTGAATCAGACCGATTGTTCCTACTCTGCTCTTACAGAGACGGGACCTGAATCAGGCCGATTGTTCATACTCTGCCCTTACAGCGACGGGACCTGAATCAGACCGATTGTTCCTACCCTGCCCTTACAGCGACGGGACCTGAATCAGACCGATTGTTCCTACTCTGCCCTTACTGTGACGGGACCTGAATCAGACCGATTGTTCATACTCTGCCCTTACAGCGACGGGACCTGAATCAGACCGATTGTTCATACTCTGCCCTTACAGCGACGGGACCTGAATCAGACCGATTGTTCCTACTCTGCCCTTACAGCGACGGGACCTGAATCAGACCGATTGTTCCTACTCTGCCCTTACAGCGACAGGTCCTGAATCAGACCGATTGTTCCTAGTCTGCCCTTACAGTGACGGGACCTGAATCAGGCCGATTGTTCCTACTCTGCCCTTACAGCGACGGGACCTGAATCAGACCGATTGTTCCTACTCTGCTCTTACAGAGACGGGACCTGAATCAGGCCGATTGTTCATACTCTGCCCTTACAGCGACGGGACCTGAATCAGACCGATTGTTCATACTCTGCCCTTACAGCGATGGGACCTGAATCAGGCCGATTGTTCCTACTCTGCCCTTACAGCGACGGGACCTGAATCAGACCGATTGTTCCTACTCTGCCCTTACAGCGACGGGACCTGAATCAGACCGATTGTTCCTACTTTGCCCTTACAGCGACGGGACCTGAATCAGACCGATTGTTCATACTCTGCCCTTACAGTGACGGGACCTGAATCTGACCGATTGTTCCTACCCTGCCCTTACAGCGACTGGACCTGAATCAGACTGATTGTTCCTACTCTGCCCTTACAGCGACGGGACCTGAATCAGACCGATTGTTCCTACTCTGCCCTTACAGCGACGGGTCCTGAATCAGACCGATTGTTCCTACTCTGCCCTTACAGTGACGGGACCTGAATCAGACCGATTGTTCCTACTCTGCCCATACAGCGACGGGTCCTGAATCAGACCGATTGTTCATACTCTGCCATTACAGCGACGGGACCTGAATCAGACCGATTGTTCCTACTCTGCCCTTACAGCGACGGGTCCTGAATCAGACCGATTGTTCCTACTCTGCCCTTACAGTGACGGGACCTGAATCAGACCGATTGTTCCTACTCTGCCCTTACAGCGACGGGACCTGAATCAGACCGATTGTTCCTACTCTGCCCTTACAGCGACGGGACCTGAATCAGACCGATTGTTCATACTCTGCCCTTACAGCGATGGGACCTGAATCAGGCCGATTGTTCATACTCTGCCCTTACAGCGACGGGACCTGAATCAGACCGATTGTTCCTACTCTGCCCTTACAGCGACGGGACCTGAAGCAGGCCGATTGTTCATACTCTGCCCTTACAGCGACGGGACCTGAATCAGACCGATTGTTCATACTCTGCCCTTACAGCGACAGGACCTGAATCAAACCGATTGTTCCTACTCTGCCCTTACAGTGACGGGACCTGAATCAGGCCGATTGTTCCTACTCTGCCCTTACAGCGACGGGACCTGAATCAGACCGATTGTTCCTACCCTGCCCTTACAGCGACGGGACCTGAATCAGACCGATTGTTCCTACTCTGCCCTTACAATGACGGGACCTGAATCAGACCGATTGTTCATACTCTGCCCTTACAGCGACGGGACCTGAATCAGACCGATTGTTCATACTCTGCCCTTACAGCGACGGGACCTGAATCAGACCGATTGTTCCTACTCTGCCCTTACAGCGACGGGACCTGAATCAGACTGATTGTTCATACTCTGCCCTTACAGCGACGGGACCTGATTCAGACCGATTGTTCATACTCTACCCTTACAGCGACGGGACCTGAATCAGACCGATTGTTCATACTCTGCCCTTACAGCGACAGGACCTGAATCAAACCAATTGTTCCTACTCTGCCCTTACAGTGACGGGACCTGAATCAGGCCGATTGTTCCTACTCTGCCCTTACAGCGACGGGACCTGAATCAGACCGATTGTTCCTACCCTGCCCTTACAGCGACGGGACCTGAATCAGACCGATTGTTCCTACTCTGCCCTTACAGTGACGGGACCTGAATCAGACCGATTGTTCATACTCTGCCCTTACAGCGACGGGACCTGAATCAGACCGATTGTTCATACTCTGCCCTTACAGCGACGGGACCTGAATCAGACCGATTGTTCCTACTCTGCCCTTACAGCGACGGGACCTGAATCAGACCGATTGTTCATACTCTGCCCTTACAGCGACGGGACCTGAATCAGACCGATTGTTCCTACTCTGCCCTTACAGCGACGGGACCTGAATCAGTTCGATTGTTCCTACTCTGCCCTTACAGCGACGGGACCTGAATCAGACCGATTGTTCCTACTCTGCCCTTTCAGTGACGGGACCTGAATCAGACCGATTGTTCCTACTCTGCCCTTTCAGTGACGGGACCTGAATCAGACCGATTGTTCCTACTCTGCCCTTACAGTGACGGGACCTGAATCAGGCCGATTGTTCATACTCTACCCTTACAGTGACGGGACCTGAATCAGACCGATTGTTCATACTATGCCCTTACAGTGACGGGACCTGAATCAGACCGATTGTTCATACTCTGCCCTTACAGCGACAGGACCTGAATCAGACCGATTGTTCCTACCCTGCCCTTACAGCGATGGGACCTGAATCAAACCGATTGTTCCTACTCTGCCCTTACAGTGACGGGACCTGAATCAGACCGATTGTTCATACTCTGCCCATACAGCGACGGGACCTGAATCAGGCCGATTTCGCATACTCTGCCCTTACAGCGATGGGACCTGAATCAGACCGATTGTTCCTACCCTGCCCTTACAGCGACAGGTCCTGAATCAGACCGATTGTTCCTACTCTGCCCTTACAGCGACAGGTCCTGAATCAGACCGATTGTTCCTAGTCTGCCCTTACAGTGACGGGACCTGAATCAGGCCGATTGTTCCTACTCTGCCCTTACAGCGACGGGACCTGAATCAGACCGATTGTTCCTACTCTGCTCTTACAGAGACGGGACCTGAATCAGGCCGATTGTTCATACTCTGCCCTTACAGCGACGGGACCTGAATCAGACCGATTGTTCATACTCTGCCCTTACAGCGATGGGACCTGAATCAGGCCGATTGTTCCTACTCTGCCCTTACAGCGACGGGACCTGAATCAGACCGATTGTTCCTACTCTGCCCTTACAGCGACGGGACCTGAATCAGACCGATTGTTCCTACTTTGCCCTTACAGCGACGGGACCTGAATCAGACCGATTGTTCATACTCTGCCCTTACAGTGACGGGACCTGAATCAGACCGATTGTTCCTACTTTGCCCTTACAGCGACGGGACCTGAATCAGACCGATTGTTCCTACCCTGCCCTTACAGCGACTGGACCTGAATCAGACTGATTGTTCCTACTCTGCCCTTACAGCGCCGGGACCTGAATCAGACCGATTGTTCCTACTCTGCCCTTACAGCGACGGGTCCTGAATCAGACCGATTGTTCCTACTCTGCCCTTACAGTGACGGGACCTGAATCAGACCGATTGTTCCTAATCTGCCCTTACAGCGACGGGTCCTGAATCAGACCGATTGTTCATACTCTGCCATTACAGCGACGGGACCTGAATCAGACCGATTGTTCCTACTCTGCCCTTACAGCGACGGGTCCTGAATCAGACCGATTGTTCCTACTCTGCCCTTACAGTGACGGGACCTGAATCAGACCGATTGTTCCTACTCTGCCCTTACAGCGACGGGACCTGAATCAGACCGATTGTTCATACTCTGCCCTTACAGCGATGGGACCTGAATCAGACCGATTGTTCATACTCTGCCCTTACAGCGACGGGACCTGAATCAGACCGATTGTTCCTACTCTGCCCTTACAGCGACGGGACCTGAATCAGACCGATTGTTCATACTCTGCCCTTACAGCGACGGGACCTGAATCAGACCGATTGTTCATACTCTGCCCTTACAGCGACGGGACCTGAATCAGACCGATTGTTCCTACACTGCCCTTACAGCGACGGGACCTGAATCAGACTGATTGTTCCTACTCTGCCCTTACAGCGACGGGACCTGAATCAGACCGATTGTTCATACTCTGCCCTTACAGCGACGGGACCTGAATCAGACCGATTGTTCCTACTCTGCCCTTACAGCGACGGGACCTGAATCAGTTCGATTGTTCCTACTCTGCCCTTACAGCGACGGGACCTGAATCAGACCGATTGTTCCTACTCTGCCCTTTCAGTGACGGGACCTGAATCAGACCGATTGTTCCTACTCTGCCCTTTCAGTGACGGGACCTGAATCAGACCGATTGATCCAACTCTGCCCTTACAGTGACGGGACCTGAATCAGGCCGATTGTTCATACTCTACCCTTACAGTGACGGGACCTGAATCAGACCGATTGTTCATACTATGCCCTTACAGTGACGGGACCTGAATCAGACCGATTGTTCATACTCTGCCCTTACAGCGACAGGACCTGAATCAGACCGATTGTTCCTACCCTGCCCTTACAGCGATGGGACCTGAATCAAACCGATTGTTCCTACTCTGCCCTTACAGTGACGGGACCTGAATCAGACCGATTGTTCATACTCTGCCCATACAGCGACGGGACCTGAATCAGGCCGATTTCGCATACTCTGCCCTTACAGCGATGGGACCTGAATCAGACCGATTGTTCCTACCCTGCCCTTACAGCGACAGGTCCTGAATCAGACCGATTGTTCCTACTCTGCCCTTACAGCGACAGGTCCTGAATCAGACCGATTGTTCCTAGTCTGCCCTTACAGTGACGGGACCTGAATCAGGCCGATTGTTCCTACTCTGCCCTTACAGCGACGGGACCTGAATCAGACCGATTGTTCCTACTCTGCTCTTACAGAGACGGGACCTGAATCAGGCCGATTGTTCATACTCTGCCCTTACAGCGACGGGACCTGAATCAGACCGATTGTTCATACTCTGCCCTTACAGCGATGGGACCTGAATCAGGCCGATTGTTCCTACTCTGCCCTTACAGCGACGGGACCTGAATCAGACCGATTGTTCCTACTCTGCCCTTACAGCGACGGGACCTGAATCAGACCGATTGTTCCTACTTTGCCCTTACAGCGACGGGACCTGAATCAGACCGATTGTTCATACTCTGCCCTTACAGTGACGGGACCTGAATCAGACCGATTGTTCCTACTTTGCCCTTACAGCGACGGGACCTGAATCAGACCGATTGTTCCTACCCTGCCCTTACAGCGACTGGACCTGAATCAGACTGATTGTTCCTACTCTGCCCTTACAGCGCCGGGACCTGAATCAGACCGATTGTTCCTACTCTGCCCTTACAGCGACGGGTCCTGAATCAGACCGATTGTTCCTACTCTGCCCTTACAGTGACGGGACCTGAATCAGACCGATTGTTCCTAATCTGCCCTTACAGCGACGGGTCCTGAATCAGACTGATTGTTCATACTCTGCCATTACAGCGACGGGACCTGAATCAGACCGATTGTTCCTACTCTGCCCTTACAGCGACGGGTCCTGAATCAGACCGATTGTTCCTACTCTGCCCTTACAGTGACGGGACCTGAATCAGACCGATTGTTCCTACTCTGCCCTTACAGCGACGGGACCTGAATCAGACCGATTGTTCCTACTCTGCCCTTACAGCGACGGGACCTGAATCAGACCGATTGTTCATACTCTGCCCTTACAGCGATGGGACCTGAATCAGACCGATTGTTCATACTCTGCCCTTACAGCGATGGGACCTGAATCAGACCGATTGTTCATACTCTGCCCTTACAGTGACGGGACCTGAATCAGACCGATTGTTCATACTCTGCCCTTACAGCGACGGGACCTGAATCAGACCGATTGTTCCTACTCTGCCCTTACAGCGACGGGACCTGAATCAGGCCGATTGTTCATACTCTGCCCTTACAGCGACGGGACCTGAATCAGACCGATTGTTCATACTCTGCCCTTACAGCGACAGGACCTGAATCAAACCGATTGTTCCTACTCTGCCCTTACAGTGACGGGACCTGAATCAGGCCGATTGTTCCTACTCTGCCCTTACAGCAACGGGACCTGAATCAGACCGATTGTTCCTACCCTGCCCTTACAGCGACGGGACCTGAATCAGACCGATTGTTCCTACTCTGCCCTTACAGTGACGGGACCTGAATCAGACCGATTGTTCATACTCTGCCCTTACAGCGACGGGACCTGAATCAGACCGATTGTTCATACTCTGCCCTTACAGCGACGGGACCTGAATCAGACCGATTGTTCCTACTCTGCCCTTACAGCGACGGGACCTGAATCAGACCGATTGTTCATACTCTGCCCTTACAGCGACGGGACCTGAATTAGACCGATTGTTCATACTCTACCCTTACAGCGACGGGACCTGAATCAGACCGATTGTTCATACTCTGCCCTTACAGCGACGGGACCTGAATCAGACCGATTGTTCCTACTCTGCCCTTACAGCGACTGGACCTGAATCAGACCGATTGTTCCTACTCTGCCCTTACAGGGACGGGACCTGAATCAGACCGATTGTTCATACTCTGCCCTTACAGCGACGGGACCTGAATCAGACCGATTGTTCATACTCTGCCCTTACAGCGACGGGACCTGAATCAGACCGATTGTTCATACTCTGCCCTTACAGCGACGGGACCTGAATCAGACCGATTGTTCCTACTCTGCCCTTACAGTGACGGGACCTGAATCAGACCGATTGTTCCTACTCTGCCCTTACAGTGACGGGACCTGAATCAGACCGATTGTTCCTACTCTGCCCTTACAGCGACGGGACCTGAATCAGACCGATTGTTCCTACTCTGCCCTTACAGCGACGGGACCTGAATCAGACCGATTGTTCCTACTCTGCCCTTACAGCGACGGGACCTGAATCAGACCGATTGTTCCTACTCTGCCCTTACAGCGACGGGACCTGAATCAGACCGATTGTTCCTACTCTGCCCTTACAGCGACGGGACCTGAATCAGACCGATTGTTCCTACTTTGCCCTTACAGCGACGGGACCTGAATCAGACCGATTGTTCATACTCTGCCCTTACAGTGACGGGACCTGAATCAGACCGATTGTTCCTACCCTGCCCTTACAGCGACTGGACCTGAATCAGACTGATTGTTCCTACTCTGCCCTTACAGCGACGGGACCTGATTCAGACCGATTGTTCCTACTCTGCCCTTACAGCGACGGGTCCTGAATCAGACCGATTGTTCCTACTCTGCCCTTACAGTGACGGGACCTGAATCAGACCGATTGTTTCTACTCTGCCCTTACAGCGACGGGTCCTGAATCAGACCGATTGTTCATACTCTGCCATTACAGCGACGGGACCTGAATCAGACCGATTGTTCCTACTCTGCCCTTACAGCGACGGGTCCTGAATCAGACCGATTGTTCCTACTCTGCCCTTACAGTGACGGGACCTGAATCAGACCGATTGTTCCTACTCTGCCCTTACAGCGACGGGACCTGAATCAGACCGATTGTTCCTACTCTGCCCTTACAGCGACGGGACCTGAATCAGACCGATTGTTCATACTCTGCCCTTACAGCGATGGGACCTGAATCAGGCCGATTGTTCATACTCTGCCCTTACAGCGACGGGACCTGAATCAGACCGATTGTTCCTACTCTGCCCTTACAGCGACGGGACCTGAATCAGGCCGATTGTTCATACTCTGCCCTTACAGCGACGGGACCTGAATCAGACCGATTGTTCATACTCTGCCCTTACAGCGACAGGACCTGAATCAAACCGATTGTTCCTACTCTGCCCTTACAGTGACGGGACCTGAATCAGGCCGATTGTTCCTACTCTGCCCTTACAGCGACGGGACCTGAATCAGACCGATTGTTCCTACCCTGCCCTTACAGCGACGGGACCTTAATCAGACCGATTGTTCCTACTCTGCCCTTACAGTGACGGGACCTGAATCAGACCGATTGTTCATACTCTGCCCTTACAGCGACGGGACCTGAATCAGACCGATTGTTCATACTCTGCCCTTACAGCGACGGGACCTGAATCAGACCGATTGTTCCTACTCTGCCCTTACAGCGACGGGACCTGAATCAGACCGATTGTTCATACTCTGCCCTTACAGCGACGGGACCTGAATCAGACCGATTGTTCATACTCTACCCTTACAGCGACGGGACCTGAATCAGACCGATTGTTCCTACTCTGCCCTTACAGCGACGGGACCTGAATCAGACCGATTGTTCCTACTCTGCCCTTACAGCGACGGGACCTGAATCAAACCGATTGTTCCTACTCTGCCCTTACAGCGACGGGACCTGAATCAGACCGATTATTCCTACTCTGCCCTTACAGCGACGGGACCTGAATCAAACCAATTGTTCCTACTCTGCCCTTACAGTGACGGGACCTGAATCAGGCCGATTGTTCCTACTCTGCCCTTACAGCGACGGGACCTGAACCAGACCGATTGTTCCTACCCTGCCCTTACAGCGACGGGACCTGAATCAGACCGATTGTTCCTACTCTGCCCTTACAGTGACGGGACCTGAATCAGACCGATTGTTCATACTCTGCCCTTACAGCGACGGGACCTGAATCAGACCGATTGTTCATACTCTGCCCTTACAGCGACGGGACCTGAATCAGACCGATTGTTCCTACTCTGCCCTTACAGCGACGGGACCTGAATCAGACCGATTGTTCATACTCTGCCCTTACAGCGACGGGACCTGAATCAGACCGATTGTTCCTACTCTGCCCTTACAGCGACGGGACCTGAATCAGGCCGATTGTTCCTACTCTGCCCTTACACCGACGGGACCTGAATCAGACCGATTGTTCCTACTCTGCCCTTTCAGTGACGGGACCTGAATCAGACCGATTGTTCCTACTCTGCCCTTTCAGTGACGGGACCTGAATCAGACCGATTGTTCCTACTCTGCCCTTACAGTGACGGGACCTGAATCAGGCCGATTGTTCATACTCTACCCTTACAGTGACGGGACCTGAATCAGACCGATTGTTCATACTATGCCCTTACAGTGACGGGACCTGAATCAGACCGATTGTTCATACTCTGCCCTTACAGCGACAGGACCTGAATCAGACCGATTGTTCCTACCCTGCCCTTACAGCGATGGGACCTGAATCAAACCGATTGTTCCTACTCTGCCCTTACAGTGACGGGACCTGAATCAGACCGATTGTTCATACTCTGCCCATACAGCGACGGGACCTGAATCAGGCCGATTTCGCATACTCTGCCCTTACAGCGATGGGACCTGAATCAGACCGATTGTTCCTACCCTGCCCTTACAGCGACAGGTCCTGAATCAGACCGATTGTTCCTACTCTGCCCTTACAGCGACAGGTCCTGAATCAGACCGATTGTTCCTAGTCTGCCCTTACAGTGACGGGACCTGAATCAGGCCGATTGTTCCTACTCTGCCCTTACAGCGACGGGACCTGAATCAGACCGATTGTTCCTACTCTGCTCTTACAGAGACGGGACCTGAATCAGGCCGATTGTTCATACTCTGCCCTTACAGCGACGGGACCTGAATCAGACCGATTGTTCATACTCTGCCCTTACAGCGATGGGACCTGAATCAGGCCGATTGTTCCTACTCTGCCCTTACAGCGACGGGACCTGAATCAGACCGATTGTTCCTACTCTGCCCTTACAGCGACGGGACCTGAATCAGACCGATTGTTCCTACTTTGCCCTTACAGCGACGGGACCTGAATCAGACCGATTGTTCATACTCTGCCCTTACAGTGACGGGACCTGAATCAGACCGATTGTTCCTACCCTGCCCTTACAGCGACTGGACCTGAATCAGACTGATTGTTCCTACTCTGCCCTTACAGCGCCGGGACCTGAATCAGACCGATTGTTCCTACTCTGCCCTTACAGCGACGGGTCCTGAATCAGACCGATTGTTCCTACTCTGCCCTTACAGTGACGGGACCTTAATCAGACCGATTGTTCCTACTCTGCCCTTACAGCGACGGGTCCTGAATCAGACCGATTGTTCATACTCTGCCATTACAGCGACGGGACCTGAATCAGACCGATTGTTCCTACTCTGCCCTTACAGCGACGGGTCCTGAATCAGACCGATTGTTCCTACTCTGCCCTTACAGTGACGGGACCTGAATCAGACCGATTGTTCCTACTCTGCCCTTACAGCGACGGGACCTGAATCAGACCGATTGTTCCTACTCTGCCCTTACAGCGACGGGACCTGAATCAGACCGATTGTTCATACTCTGCCCTTACAGCGATGGGACCTGAATCAGACCGATTGTTCATACTCTGCCCTTACAGCGACGGGACCTGAATCAGACCGATTGTTCCTACTCTGCCCTTACAGCGACGGGACCTGAATCAGGCCGATTGTTCATACTCTGCCCTTACAGCGACGGGACCTGAATCAGACCGATTGTTCATACTCTGCCCTTACAGCGACAGGACCTGAATCAAACCGATTGTTCCTACTCTGCCCTTACAGCAACGGGACCTGAATCAGACCGATTGTTCCTACCCTGCCCTTACAGCGACGGGACCTGAATCAGACCGATTGTTCCTGCCCTGCCCTTACAGCGACGGGACCTGAATCAGACCGATTGTTCCTACTCTGCCCTTACAGTGACGGGACCTGAATCAGACCGATTGTTCATACTCTGCCCTTACAGCGACGGGACCTGAATCAGACCGATTGTTCCTACTCTGCCCTTACAGCGACGGGACCTGAATCAGACCGATTGTTCATACTCTGCCCTTACAGCGACGGGACCTGAATCAGACCGATTGTTCATACTCTACCCTTACAGCGACGGGACCTGAACCAGACCGATTGTTCATACTCTGCCCTTACAGCGACGGGACCTGAATCAGACCGATTGTTCCTACTCTGCCCTTACAGCGACGGGACCTGAATCAGATCGATTGTTCCTACTCTGCCCTTACAGGGACGGGACCTGAATCAGACCGATTGTTCATACTCTGCCCTTACAGCGACGGGACCTGAATCAGACCGATTGTTCATACTCTGCCCTTACAGCGACGGGACCTGAATCAGACCGATTGTTCATACTCTGCCCTTACAGCGACGGGACCTGAATCAGACCGATTGTTCATACTCTGCCCTTACAGCGACGGGACCTGAATCAGACAGATTGTTCCTACTCTGCCCTTACAGTGACGGGACCTGAATCAGACCGATTGTTCCTACTCTGCCCTTACAGCGACGGGACCTGAATCAGACCGATTGTTCCTACTCTGCCCTTACAGCGACGGGACCTGAATCAGACCGATTGTTCCTACTCTGCCCTTACAGCGACGGGACCTGAATCAGACCGATTGTTCCTACTCTGCCCTTACAGCGACGGGACCTGAATCAGACCGATTGTTCCTACTCTGCCCTTACAGCGACGGGACCTGAATCAGACCGATTGTTCATACTCTGCCCTTACAGTGACGGGACCTGAATCAGACCGATTGTTCCTACTCTGCCCTTACAGCGACGGGACCTGAATCAGTCCATTTTTGCCAGTTCTTTAGCATGAGCTGGATGTACAGGTTCCTCTCCCTGGTGCATTGGCATCTGGCCTTACCATCTGACTGTCTCTGTCACACCACCTGGCACTGGTATAGACTAATAGGCCCTACACACTGGCCGATCCGCCGCCGAGCTGCCCGACGGCGGATTTGGCCGACGGGTGACCCGGCGGCGGGGGGGGGGGGGGGGCAGTGACGGGTGGAGTTAAAATTCTTCACTTCCCCCGTCACCCGGCTGCATTGAAGTGCAGGCAAATATGGATGAGATCGTCCATATTGGCCTGCATGCACAGCCGACGAGTGACCAGCGATGAACGAGCGCGGGGCCGCGCATCGTTCATCGCTGGAGCCTCCACACTGCACGATATGAACGTTGTCTCGTTCATTAATGAACGAGATCAGAGCCGTAACTAGGGGGGGCTAAGGGGACACGTGCCCCAGGCGCAGGAGTCGAGGGGGCGCAGAGAACTCTGTCTGGCTCCCTGACGGCTGCTCCTTCACCCCCCCCGCGATTGCCACCCGCAGCCGCGAATGGCGCCGTCATGGACCCACCGCGGCTGCGTCTCCCTCTGCCTGCCTGCCGGCCCGCCGAGTAGCGCGTCCTCCCCGCTCGCATCTTTACCGGCTGGCGGCCGCTGCTTACAGGGGACGGAGACGCGGCTGTGCGCGCACCGTCACCTGCCGCCCCTTTGACACCCGGCACCCACTGCAAGCCCCGGACACTGGCCTCACTCACTGCACGGAGGCTTGGATTGATCTGCAGTGGTGAGTGGAGGGGCCCGGGGTTTATATATACACTATAGTTATTTATTCTTTTTTCTTTATATATATATATATATATATATATATATATTTATTTCATTTATTTTCATATATATATATATATATATATATAATCTTTTTTTTTTTTACTTCATGCTAATTATGACGTTTCTGGGATTGCACAAACGTATGCTTCCTGAAGACAAGGTGTGCAATCCCAAAACTTCGTAATTATCATGCAGTAAAATATTCATTTCTAAACAACTCTGCAGTGTATGTTTTCTATCATTGAGAACCTCCAGAGTATCTCTCTCTCTCTCTCTCTCTCTCTCTATATATATATATATATATATATATATATATATATATACATACAGTGTGTGTGTGTGTGTGTGTGTGTGTGTGTGTGTGTGTGTGTGTGTGTATGTATATATATATATATATAATTATGCATGGAGTGCCGGCACTCAATGTAGTTAAACGAGAAGTGTGCCCGGTTGCCATCTATTGTGCAGTGTTAAGAAATTAAGGGACGATCCACTACTGTGTGGCATAGTCTGTATTTTTAGTTATTTATTTTATTATCATCTTATTCATTTTTATTTATCTATTTTTTTATTGTATTTATTTATTTACCTTAGAAATTTTATTTTTGATTTTTGTAAGTATTTTATTTATTTATTTATTTATTTGGGGGGGGGGGGGCTAAATTACTGCCTTGCCCCGGGTGCCGAAAATCCTAGTTTCGGCCCTGACGAGATCGTTCATATTGAGCAGTCATGTCGGCCAGTGTGTAGGGCCCATAAGTTCCCCACCCATACCACCCACCTTCCCAGACCCAACTGCACCAGGGTTGTTGTCTAGCTTTCTAACAAATGCCTTCACCAAGACTCTGGCCGACGGTCAGTGCCCACTGAGGCATTCCTCTGCCATGTGTGTGGCCCTTTCTTCCAGGACTAGGGGCCAAGTGCGCTTTCTGCATCTCCCATGTGCAGAGCCTTTCCCCAGCTAACCCGTTGTGTTGTGAGGTGATCCGTATACACGAGCCCAGTGTACTGTTATATGTGTACATTGGCTGAGTCACAATGAGTATTAATAATGCAGACTTTTCCTCTGTATCCTCGTTATTATACAGTCCGATGCTTGTCATTATGTGCAGCATGTTTTCCTGTCACTTAAATTATTTACTTTATGTGTATATTCAGTGGCCATTTTGTTAGTCTGTGTTCTCCTTTCTCCTGACGTACAGTTGTTTTATATTGCAGGCCATTACTGTGACACACCTGCACAGAGCCAGGTAACAGGGGTCTGCTCTGAGGGATATTACTGCACACATTCTGTGCAAACACAAACCCCAAGGCAAGGGATTCTGGGAGATGTGTGTCCCCCCGGCCATTACTGCCCGCTTGGCTCCGCCGTGCCTCATCCTTGTCCTGCTGGTTCCTATAGTAACACCTCCGGGAACGTGGGGTCTGAAGCCTGCCTGGCGTGTGAGCCAGGTAATGATAAATAGGCATTATTCTGTCATTATTGCAGAACCATCGTACTGTACTGTGAGTGTGTATTTCTGATGTTAGCGATATTACCCCATTTCCAGGACAGTTCTGCGATAGACCTGGATTGGCCACTCCGAGTGGTCCCTGTGATGCAGGATACTTCTGTGTGAGAGGGGCTCAGTCTTCCCGTCCTCCTGAGGTAATATGCAGAGGAATCTCTCTCCTACATACAGACATAAGTCTCCTCCTTGCCTAGCACATGTACATGTAAAATATCATTTATACAGGTGACTAATAGTGGTGGTCCCTGCCCTGCAGGGCATTTCTGTCCGGAGGGGAGCTACACTGCCCTGGCATGTCCTGCAGGGACCGTCTCGCAGTCTTGGGGACAAATCCGCTGTTCTGATTGTCCGGAGGGATTTTACTGTCCTGCACGATCTTCTAACACGACCATCTGCCCTAAAGGTACAAACCTCCGCCGCGCACAGAGGTTCTTCATTTTACATTCTGCCAGGTTCTGCTCAGGGAGCAGTGTACGTACTGTGTGTACACACAACGCCAGGAACACTCACATACAGTAGTTGGGCGTAAATTAAACTATAGTTAATAGAATGGGATTATTGCTGTACAGTAAGTACTGCGTCAGACAAAAAGTGGCTCAAAAGCATATTGTGAAAATGATTTAAAATAAAGTTAGTTAAAGGTTGGGTGACTGGAGAGGGTTAGGTAACTGGGGAGGGTTGGCCGATTTGGAATGGTTGGGTGACTATGGATGGTTGGGAGACCATGGATGGTTGGATGACTATGAATGGTTGGGTGACTATGAATGGTTAGGTGACTGGGGAGGGTTCGCTGACTTGGAAAGGTTGGGTGACTATGGAAGGTTGGGCGACTGGGGAGGGGTGGCTGATTTGGAAAGGTTGGGTGACTATGGATGGTTGGGTGACTATGGATGGTTGGGTGACTGGGGAGGGTTGGGTGACTGGGGAGGGTTGGGTGACTGGGGAGGGTGGGGTGTCTGGGGAAGGTTGTGTGTCTGGGGAAGGTTGTGTGTCTGGGGAAGGTTGTGTGTCTGGGGAAGGTTGTGTGTCTTGGGAAGGGTGTGTGTCTGGGGTAGGTTGGGTGACTGGGGAAGGTTGGGTGACTGGGGAAGGTTGGGTGACTATGGATTGTTGGGTGACTGGGGAAGGTTGGGTGACTGGGGAGGGGGGTGTCTGGGGAGGTTGGGTGACTGGGGAAGGTTGGGTGACTGGGGAGGGGGTGGTGACTGGGGAAGGTTGGGTGACTGGGGAGTGGGGTGGTGTCTGGGGAAGGTTGTGTGACTGGGGAAGGTTGGGTGACTGGGGAGTGGGGGGGTGTCTGGGGAAGATTGTGTGACTAGGGAAGGTTGGGTGACTGGGAAGGGTTGGGTGACTATGGAGGGTTGGGTGTCTGGGGAAGGTTGGGTGACTGGGGAGGAGGTGGTGTCTGAGTAAGATTGGGTGACTGGGGAAGGTTGGGTAACTGGGGAGAGGGGTTGTCTGGGGAAGATTGGGTAACTGGGGAAGATTGTGTGACTGGGGAAGGTCTGGTGACTGGGGAGGGGGGTGTCTTGGGAAGATTGTGTGACTGGGGAAGGTTGGGTGACTGGGGAGGGGGGTGTCTTGGGAAGATTGTGTGACTGGGGAAGGTTGGGTGACTGGGGAGGGTGGGTATCTGGGGAAGATTGTGTGACTGAGGAAGATTGTGTGACTGGGAAGGGTTGGGTGACTGGAGAAGGTTGGATGACTGGGGATGGGTGGGTATCTGGGGAAGGTTGGGTGACTGGGGAAGGTCTGGTGACTGGGGAGGGGGGTGTCTTGGGAAGATTGTGTGACTGGGGAAGGTTGGGTGACTGGGGAGGGTTGGGTGACTAGGGAGGGTTGGGTGACTGGGGAAGGTTGGGTGACTGGGGAGGGGGGAGGTGTCTGGGGAAGATTGTGTGACTGGGGAGGGGGGTGTCTGGGGAATATTGTTTGACTGGGGAAGGTTGGGTGACTGGGGAGGGGGGAGGTGTCTGGGTAAGATTGTGTGACTGGGGAGGGGGGTGTCTGGGGAATATTGTTTGACTGGGGAGGGTTGGGTGACTATGGAGGGTTGGGTGACTGGGGAAGGTTAGGTCACTGGGGAGGTGTCTGGGGAAGATTGTGTGACTGGGGAGGGTTGGGTGACTGGAGAGGGGGGGTGTCTGGGGAAGATTGTGTGTCTGGGGACGGTTGGGTGACTATGGAGGGTTGGGTGTCTGGGGAGGGTTGGGTGACTGGAGAGGGGGGGTGTCTGGGGAAGGTTGTGTGACTGGGGACGGTTGGGTGACTATGGAGGGTTGGGTGTCTGGGGACGGTTGGGTGACTGGAGAGGGTTAGGCAGACATCAGGAATTCAGCAGCCGGCTTGGTTTGCTGTCACTCCAGCTCATGCATGTAGAGAAATTCCTGACTCTCCTGTATCATCCTCCTGATGAGGAGCTTTAGTCTGAATCCTCTTCTTTGATATTTGCCGTCCAGGTCATTACTGTCCAAAGGGGACAGAATTTGCAGAGCAGTACCCGTGCCCACCAGGCACATTCAGTGGTGGGCGAGGAGCCACTAGCATGGAGACCTGCTTGCCTTGCCCGCCAGGCATGTTCTGTTCCAAGCCTGGATTGGAGAAACCCGAAGGCTTCTGTGCACCGGGCTGGTATTGCCCAGTGGGATCAGTATCTGACAGACCTGTCTCCCTCCCAGAGGTTCCAGGTAAGAAAGTTACGCTCTAGTCCAGGGGTTTCCAACCAGGTGTGGTATAGAAGACCTACAGTGTCTGGGTAGACAGTCATTAGGCCGACTGCATATGGTCGACATGCATTAGTTTGACAGGGTCTAAAGGTCAACGGGTAAAAGGTAGACAGTGGATAAGGTCGATGGGTACGAAAGGTCATCATGACAATTGTAGACACAAATGGGCAACACAAGTTTTGTTGCTTTTTTTGGGTATCATTTTGTATTTTTCATCGTGACCACAATCCGTGGAAACGTGTACCCTCGCGGGCTCACTTTGCTTGTCGCACTTCGGGCAAGGAGGAATCACAGTAGTGTTATACGGATGATATGTTAGGACTCCCCACACGTGTTGTGATAGTGGAAAAGTCCCCTTCGAGTATCACAACTGACACCATCAGTTATGTTACACCTCAGATGTGATGACAGGGTTACACTATATAAATGGATACATGTTTGCTTACTTAGATACACTGTGGATGTGCACATAAAGGTTTCTTTGGATCTTCTTGCCATTTATAGCAGATACACTGTGGATATGCACCTAAAGGTTTCTTTGGATCTTCTTGCCATTTATAGCAGATACACTGTGGATATGCATCTAAAGGTTTCTTTGGATCTTCTTGCCATTTATAGCAGATACACTGTGGATATGCATCTAAAGGTTTCTTTGGATCTTCTTGCCATTTATAGCAGATACACTGTGGATATGCACCTAAAGGTTTCTTTGGATCTTCTTGCCATTTATAGCAGATACACTGTGGATATGCACATAAAGGTTTCTTTGACTCTTCTTGCCATTTATAGCAGATAAACCATATGCTTCCACAGTGTATTCTGGCAGTGAAGGCTGTGCTTGAATCCGGCCCCTGTGATCAGCTGTGTGTGTCTGACGGACACTCAGACTGATCACTGTGTCAAGAATTTTTTTTTTTAAAGAAATCTATAAATAATACCTACCAGCACCCAAGGACTGGTGATCCAGAGAGAACAGTTGGTTATCGGATCGATGTCCCATTCCAAACTTCCCCAGATCTGCACAAACCTTTCCTGCATCCCCTCATCCCTGTCTGTGAGCCCTTGTATATGGCAGGATTGCAGGACCATGAGAGGCGGGGGTTCGGTGCTCTCTGTGAAGGATAGATCAGCACTGGGGCTGCACAGGCAAGCTGCGGGCTGTTACCCCTGGTGTCTCACATTCCCTGATGTGGGTTCTGGTGGGGTGATTCTCACATGGACCCTCATTGTGCTCCCAGGTGTAATTTCATCTGCGTTCAGCTTGCCCTCGAGTTCCCACTCACACTCAGGGTCTAACTCAGAGTTAGGAGGAAAAAGGAAAACAAGGAGCAACTTTCTTCTGAAACAAACCATGCTGCAATGCAAGGGGGGCAAATACGTATTGTATGTCTGTATGCAGGGTAAATGCCGGCTGCTTCTGCATGTAGCCCACAGATGCTGGGTAGCTTTATTCTCACACATGTTACTCTCTCTGCACATGTTACATGTGCCCCCTGCAGTGCAGCATGGCGTTATCCAGGTCTCTCTGCACATGTTACACCTGTCCCCTGCAGTGCAGCATGACGTTACCCGGAACTCTCTGCCCACGGTACACCTGTCCCCTGCAGTGCAGCATGGCGTTACCCAGGTCTCTCTGCACATGTTACACCTGTCCTCTGCAGTGCAGCATGGCGTTACCCGAGTCTCTCTGCACATGTTACACCTGTCCCCTGCAGTGCAGCATGGCGTTACCCGGGTCTCCCTGCACATGTTACACCTGGCCCCTGCAGTGCAGCATAGCGTTACCCAGGTCTCTCTGCACATGTTACACCTGTCCTCTGCAGTGCAGCATGGCGTTACCCGAGTCTCTCTGCACATGTTACACCTGTCCCCTGCAGTGCAGCATGGCGTTACCCGGGTCTCCCTGCACATGTTACACCTGGCCCCTGCAGTGCAGCATGGCGTTACCCAGGTCTCTCTGCACATATTACACCTGTCCCCTGCAGTGCAGCATGGCGTTACCCGGGTCTCTCTGCCCATGTTACAGTAATTAATTAGATAAGCTCCCATTACTATCCACCCGATGACTATAATAGTATCACACCAACGCTGCATATTACACCACATGTATTGCTTATAAAGCAGCTCAGCATTACATGCCGTGCCGTATAATAGATACCATATCCACATATGTACAGTATATCAACATGCTTCTGACAGGCAAAACTGATGAGCACTGAGACCACTGCACGTTCCACGCTGGAGGCCATGTCATTCTTCCTGTCCCAAGCTAGCCACCCAAGCCATCCCCTAGCCAATGATAACTGCCGCCAATACTAAGCCTAACCAAGTATAAATGCTGGAGTACCTACCTCCCTATCCACTAGCCCTACTGACAGTGGTGAGGAGACCAGCTCATACCTGTGTATACTGTACCATACCATGTAGCACTAGCATCAATCGCATACAATTCCTATCTTTATCTTCTTGTTGCAGGATATACCGCGCTGTCTCCTAGAATGTGTCCAGCAGGAAAGTTTTGCCCCCAGGGTTCATCTTACCCCATTCCCTGCACTCCAGGTATGGTTATAGTGTTACTGGTTCTGACGTCCATACCTGAGGTATTGCTGCAGTCTCCCGACCCTCCGTGCATAGTCTGTGCCTGGCCTACAGGGCTGACTGATGCAGAGACTCCATCTACCTGCACTCCGGTATCACTGAGCCCCATCTACTTGCACTCCGGTATCACTGAGCCCCATCTAGCTGCACTCCGGTATCACTGAGCCCCATCTACATGCACTACGGTATCACTGAGCCCCATCTACATGCACTCTGGTATCACTGAGCCCCATCTACCTGCACTCCGGTATCACTGAGCCCCATCTACTTGCACTCCGGTATCACTGAGCCCCATCTACCTGCACTCCGGTATCACTGAGCCCCATCTACATGCACTACGGTATCACTGAGCCCCATCTACATGCACTCTGGTATCACTGAGCCCCATCTACCTGTACTCCGGTATCACTAAGCCCCCTGCACTCCGGTGTCATGGAGCCCCATATACATGCACTCCAGTATCACTGAGCCCCATATACCTGCACTCTGGTATCACTGAGCCCCATCTACTAGCTCTCTGGTATCACTGAGCCCCGTCTACCTGCACTCTGGTATCACTGAGCCCCATCTACCTGCACTCTGGTATCACTGATCCCCATCTACCTGCACTCTGGTATCACTGAGCCCCATCTACCTGCACTCCCGTATCACTGAACCCCATCTACCTGCACTCCGGGATTACTGAGCCCCAGCTACCTGCACTCCAGTATCACTGAACCCCATTTACCTGCACTCTGGTATCACTGAGCCCCATTTACCTGCACTCTGGTATCACTGAGCCCCATTTACCGGCACTCTGTTATCACTGAGCCCCATCTACCTGCACTCCGGTATCACTGAGCCCCATTTACCTGCACTCTGTTATCACTGAGCCCCATTTACCTGCACTCCGGTATCAATGAGCCTCATTTACCTGCACTCCGGTATCACTGAGCCCCATCTACCTGCACTCCGGTATCACTGAGCCCCATTTACCTGCACTCTGTTATCACTGAGCCCCATCTACCTGCACTCTAGTATCACTGAGCCCTATCTACCTGCACTCTGGTATCACTGAGCCCCATCTACCTGCACTCCGGTATGACTGAGCCCCATTTACCTGCACTCTGGTATCACTGAGCCCCATCTACCTGCACTCTGGTATCACTGAGCCCCATTTACCTGCACTCTGGTATCACTGAGCCCCATCTACCTGCACTCTGGTATCACTGAGCCCCATCTACCTGCACTCTGGAATCACTGAGCCCCATTTACCTGCACTCCGGTATCACTGAGCCCCATTTACCTGCACTCCGGTATCACTGAGCCCCATCTACCTACACTCTGGTATCACTGGGCCCCATCTACCTGCACTCTGGTATCACTGAGCCCCATCTACCTGCACTCTGGTATCACTGAGCCCCATCTACCTGCACTCTGGTATCACTGAGCCCCATCTACCTGCACTCTGGTATCACTGAGCCCCATCTACCTGCACTCTGGTATCACTGAGCCCCATCTACCTGCACTCTGGTATCACTGAGCCCCATCTACCTACACTCTGGTATCACTGAGCCCCATCTACTAGCTCTCTGGTATCACTGAGCCCCATCTACCTGCACTCTGGTATCACTGAGCCCCATCTACCTGCACTCCGGTATCACTGAACCCCATCTACCTGCACTCCGGTATCACTGAACCCCATCTACCTGCACTCCGGGATTACTGAGCCCCATTTACCTGCACTCTGGTATCACTGAGCCCCATTTACCTGCACTCTGATATCACTGAGCCCCATTTACCTGCACTCTGGTATTACTGAGCCCCATCTACCAGCACTCTGGTATCACTGAGCCCCATCTACCTGCACTCTGGTATCACTGAGCCCCATCTACCTGCACTCTGGTATCACTGAGCCCCATCTACCTGCACTCCGGTATCACTGAGCCCCATTTACCTGCACTCCGGTATCACTGAGCCCCATTTACCTGCACTCCGGTATCACTGAGCCCCATCTACCTACACTTTGGTATCACTGAGCCCCATCTACCTGCACTCTGGTATCACTGAGCCCCATCTACCTGCACTCTGGTATCACTGCGCCCCATCTACCTGCACTCTGGTATCACTGAGCCCCATCTACCTGCACTCTGGTATCAGTGAGCCCCATCTACCTGCACTCTGGTATCACTGAGCCCCATCTACCTGCACTCTGGTATCACTGAGCCCCATCTACCTACACTCTGATATCACTGAGCCCCATCTACTAGCTCTCTGGTATCACTGAGCCCCATCTACCTGCACTCTGGTATCACTGAGCCCCATCTACCTGCACTCCAGGATAACTGAGCCCCATTTACCTGCACTCTGGTATCACTGAGCCCCATTTACCTGCACTCTGGTATCACTGAGTCCCATCTACCTGCACTCCGGTATCAATGAGCCTCATTTACCTGCACTCTGGTATCACTGAGCACCATCTACCTGCACTCCGGTATCACTGAGCCCCATTTACCTGCACTCTGTTATCACTGAGCCCCATCTACCTGCACTCTGGTATCACTGAGCCCCATCTACCTGCACTCTGGTATCACTGAGCCCCATTTACCTGCACTCTGGTATCACTGAGCCCCATCTACCTGCACTCTGGTATCACTGAGCCCCATCTACCTGCACTCTGGTATCACTGAGCCCCATCTACCTACACTCCGGTATCACTGAGCCCCATCTACTAGCTCTCTGGTATCACTGAGCCCCATCTACCTGCACTCTGATATCACTAAGCCCCATCTACCTGCACTCCGGTATCACTGAACCCCATCTACCTGCACTCCGGTATCACTGAACCCCATCTACCTGCACTCCGGGATTACTGAGCCCCATTTACCTGCACTCTGGTATCACTGAGCCCCATTTACCTGCACTCTGGTATCACTGAGCCCCATCTACCTGCACTCTGGTATCACTGAGCCCCATCTACCTGCACTCTGGTATCACTGAGCCCCATCTACCTGCACTCTGGTATCACTGAGCCCCATTTACCTGCACTCCGGTATCACTGAGCCCCATCTACCTGCACTCTGGTATCACTGAGCCCCATTTACCTGCACTCCGGTATCACTGAGCCCCATTTACCTGCACTCCGGTATCACTGAGCCCCATCTACCTACACTTTGGTATCACTGAGCCCCATTTACCTGCACTCTGGTATCACTGAGCCCCATCTACCTGCACTCTGGTATCACTGAGCCCCATCTACCTGCACTCTGGTATCACTGAGCCCCATCTACCTGCACTCTGGTATCACTGAGCCCCATCTACCTGCACTCTGGTATCACTGAGCCCCATCTACCTGCACTCTGGTATCACTGAGCCCCATCTACCTGCACTCTGGTATCACTGAGCCCCATCTACCTACACTCTGGTATCACTGAGCCCCATCTACTAGCTCTCTGGTATCACTGAGCCCCATCTACCTGCACTCTGGTATCACTGAGCCCCATCTACCTGCACTCTGGTATCACTGATCCCCATCTACCTGCACTCTGGTATCACTGAGCCCCATCTACCTGCACTCCCGTATCACTGAACCCCATCTACCTGCACTCCGGGATTACTGAGCCCCAGCTACCTACACTCCAGTATCACTGAACCCCATTTACCTGCACTCTGGTATCACTGAGCCCCATTTACCTGCACTCTGGTATCACTGAGCCCCATTTACCTGCACTCTGGTATCACTGAGCCCCATCTACCTGCACTCCGGTATCACTGAGCCCCATTTACCTGCACTCCGGTATCACTGAGCCCCATCTACCTGCACTCTGGTATCACTGGGCCCCATCTACCTGCACTCTGGTATCACTGAGCCCCATTTACCTGCACTCCGGTATCAATGAGCCTCATTTACCTGCACTCTGGTATCACTGAGCCCCATCTACCTGCACTCTGGTATCACTGATCCCCATCTACCTGCACTCTGGTATCACTGAGCCCCATCTACCTGCACTCCCGTATCACTGAACCCCATCTACCTGCACTCCGGGATTACTGAGCCCCAGCTACCTGCACTCCAGTATCACTGAACCCCATTTACCTGCACTCTGGTATCACTGAGCCCCATTTACCTGCACTCTGGTATCACTGAGCCCCATTTACCGGCACTCTGTTATCACTGAGCCCTATCTACCTGCACTCCGGTATCACTGAGCCCCATTTACCTGCACTCTGTTATCACTGAGCCCCATTTACCTGCACTCCGGTATCAATGAGCCTCATTTACCTGCACTCCGGTATCACTGAGCCCCATCTACCTGCACTCCGGTATCACTGAGCCCCATTTACCTGCACTCTGTTATCACTGAGCCCCATCTACCTGCACTCTAGTATCACTGAGCCCTATCTACCTGCACTCTGGTATCACTGAGCCCCATCTACCTGCACTCCGGTATGACTGAGCCCCATTTACCTGCACTCTGGTATCACTGAGCCCCATCTACCTGCACTCTGGTATCACTGAGCCCCATTTACCTGCACTCTGGTATCACTGAGCCCCATCTACCTGCACTCTGGTATCACTGAGCCCCATCTACCTGCACTCTGGAATCACTGAGCCCCATTTACCTGCACTCCGGTATCACTGAGCCCCATTTACCTGCACTCCGGTATCACTGAGCCCCATCTACCTACACTCTGGTATCACTGGGCCCCATCTACCTGCACTCTGGTATCACTGAGCCCCATCTACCTGCACTCTGGTATCACTGAGCCCCATCTACCTGCACTCTGGTATCACTGAGCCCCATCTACCTGCACTCTGGTATCACTGAGCCCCATCTACCTGCACTCTGGTATCACTGAGCCCCATCTACCTGCACTCTGGTATCACTGAGCCCCATCTACCTACACTCTGGTATCACTGAGCCCCATCTACTAGCTCTCTGGTATCACTGAGCCCCATCTACCTGCACTCTGGTATCACTGAGCCCCATCTACCTGCACTCCGGTATCACTGAACCCCATCTACCTGCACTCCGGTATCACTGAACCCCATCTACCTGCACTCCGGGATTACTGAGCCCCATTTACCTGCACTCTGGTATCACTGAGCCCCATTTACCTGCACTCTGATATCACTGAGCCCCATTTACCTGCACTCTGGTATTACTGAGCCCCATCTACCAGCACTCTGGTATCACTGAGCCCCATCTACCTGCACTCTGGTATCACTGAGCCCCATCTACCTGCACTCTGGTATCACTGAGCCCCATCTACCTGCACTCCGGTATCACTGAGCCCCATTTACCTGCACTCCGGTATCACTGAGCCCCATTTACCTGCACTCCGGTATCACTGAGCCCCATCTACCTACACTTTGGTATCACTGAGCCCCATCTACCTGCACTCTGGTATCACTGAGCCCCATCTACCTGCACTCTGGTATCACTGCGCCCCATCTACCTGCACTCTGGTATCACTGAGCCCCATCTACCTGCACTCTGGTATCAGTGAGCCCCATCTACCTGCACTCTGGTATCACTGAGCCCCATCTACCTGCACTCTGGTATCACTGAGCCCCATCTACCTACACTCTGATATCACTGAGCCCCATCTACTAGCTCTCTGGTATCACTGAGCCCCATCTACCTGCACTCTGGTATCACTGAGCCCCATCTACCTGCACTCCAGGATAACTGAGCCCCATTTACCTGCACTCTGGTATCACTGAGCCCCATTTACCTGCACTCTGGTATCACTGAGTCCCATCTACCTGCACTCCGGTATCAATGAGCCTCATTTACCTGCACTCTGGTATCACTGAGCACCATCTACCTGCACTCCGGTATCACTGAGCCCCATTTACCTGCACTCTGTTATCACTGAGCCCCATCTACCTGCACTCTGGTATCACTGAGCCCCATCTACCTGCACTCTGGTATCACTGAGCCCCATCTACCTGCACTCTGGTATCACTGAGCCCCATTTACCTGCACTCTGGTATCACTGAGCCCCATCTACCTGCACTCTGGTATCACTGAGCCCCATCTACCTGCACTCTGGTATCACTGAGCCCCATCTACCTACACTCCGGTATCACTGAGCCCCATCTACTAGCTCTCTGGTATCACTGAGCCCCATCTACCTGCACTCTGATATCACTAAGCCCCATCTACCTGCACTCCGGTATCACTGAACCCCATCTACCTGCACTCCGGTATCACTGAACCCCATCTACCTGCACTCCGGGATTACTGAGCCCCATTTACCTGCACTCTGGTATCACTGAGCCCCATTTACCTGCACTCTGGTATCACTGAGCCCCATCTACCTGCACTCTGGTATCACTGAGCCCCATCTACCTACACTCTGGTATCACTGAGCCCCATCTACCTGCACTCTGGTATCACTGAGCCCCATTTACCTGCACTCCGGTATCACTGAGCCCCATCTACCTGCACTCTGGTATCACTGAGCCCCATTTACCTGCACTCCGGTATCACTGAGCCCCATTTACCTGCACTCCGGTATCACTGAGCCCCATCTACCTACACTTTGGTATCACTGAGCCCCATTTACCTGCACTCTGGTATCACTGAGCCCCATCTACCTGCACTCTGGTATCACTGAGCCCCATCTACCTGCACTCTGGTATCACTGAGCCCCATCTACCTGCACTCTGGTATCACTGAGCCCCATCTACCTGCACTCTGGTATCACTGAGCCCCATCTACCTGCACTCTGGTATCACTGAGCCCCATCTACCTGCACTCTGGTATCACTGAGCCCCATCTACCTACACTCTGGTATCACTGAGCCCCATCTACTAGCTCTCTGGTATCACTGAGCCCCATCTACCTGCACTCTGGTATCACTGAGCCCCATCTACCTGCACTCTGGTATCACTGATCCCCATCTACCTGCACTCTGGTATCACTGAGCCCCATCTACCTGCACTCCCGTATCACTGAACCCCATCTACCTGCACTCCGGGATTACTGAGCCCCAGCTACCTACACTCCAGTATCACTGAACCCCATTTACCTGCACTCTGGTATCACTGAGCCCCATTTACCTGCACTCTGGTATCACTGAGCCCCATTTACCTGCACTCTGGTATCACTGAGCCCCATCTACCTGCACTCCGGTATCAATGAGCCTCATTTACCTGCACTCTGGTATCACTGAGCCCCATCTACCTGCACTCCGTTATCACTGAGCCCCATTTACCTGCACTCTGTTATCACTGAGCCCCATCTACCTGCACTCTGGTATCACTGAGCCCCATCTACCTGCACTCTGGTATCACTGAGCCCCATCTACCTGCACTCCGGTATCACTGAGCCCCATTTACCTGCACTCTGGTATCACTGAGCCCCATCTACCTGCACTCTGGTATCACTGAGCCCCATCTACCTGCACTCTGGTATCACTGAGCCCCATTTACCTGCACTCTGGTATCACTGAGCCCCATCTACCTGCACTCTGGTATCACTGAGCCCCATCTACCTGCACTCCGGTATCACTGAGCCCCATTTACCTGCACTCCGGTATCACTGAGCCCCATTTACCTGCACTCCGGTATCACTGAGCCCCATCTACCTGCACTCTGGTATCACTGGGCCCCATCTACCTGCACTCTGGTATCACTGAGCCCCATCTACCTGCACTCTGGTATCACTGAGCCCCATCTACCTGCACTCTGGTATCACTGAGCCCCATTCACCTGCACTCTGGTATCACTGAGCCCCATCTACCTGCACTCTGGTATCACTGAGCCCCATCTACCTGCACTCTGGTATCACTGAGCCCCATCTACCTGCACTCTGGTATCACTGAGCCCCATCTACCTGCACTCTGGTATCACTGATCCCCATCTACCTGCACTCTGGTATCACTGAACCCCATCTACCTGCACTCCCGTATCACTGAACCCCATCTACCTGCACTCCCGTATCACTGAACCCCATCTACCTGCACTCCGGGATTACTGAGCCCCAGCTACCTGCACTCTGGTATCACTGAGCCCCATCTACCTGCACTCCGGTATCACTGAGCCCCATCTACCTGCACTCCGGTATCAATGAGCCTCATTTACCTGCACTCTGGTATCACTGAGCCCCATCTACCTGCACTCCGTTATCACTGAGCCCCATCTACCTGCACTCTGGTATCACTGAGCCCCATCTACCTGCACTCTGGTATCACTGAGCCCCATCTACCTGCACTCTGGTATCACTGAGCCCCATCTACCTGCACTCCGGTATCACTGATCCCCATTTACCTGCACTCTGGTATCACTGAGCCCCATCTACCTGCACTCTGGTATCACTGAGCCCCATCTACCTGCACTCTGGTATCACTGAGCCCCATTTACCTGCACTCTGGTATCACTGAGCCCCATCTACCTGCACTCTGGTATCACTGAGCCCCATCTACCTGCACTCCGGTATCACTGAGCCCCATTTACCTGCACTCCGGTATCACTGAGCCCCATTTACCTGCACTCCGGTATCACTGAGCCCCATCTACCTGCACTCTGGTATCACTGGGCCCCATCTACCTGCATTCTGGTATCACTGAGCCCCATCTACCTGCACTCTGGTATCACTGAGCCCCATCTACCTGCACTCTGGTATCACTGAGCCCCATCTACCTGCACTCTGGTATCACTGAGCCCCATCTACCTGCACTCTGGTATCACTGAGCCCCATCTACCTGCACTCTGGTATCACTGAGCCCCATCTACCTGCACTCTGGTATCACTGAGCCCCATCTACCTGCACTCTGGTATCACTGAGCCCCATCTACCTGCACTCTGGTATCACTGAGCCCCATCTACCTGCACTCTGGTATCACTGAACCCCATCTACCTGCACTCCGGTATCACTGAACCCCATCTACCTGCACTCCGGGATAACTGAGCCCCATTTACCTGCACTCTGGTATCACTGAGCCCCATTTACCTGCACTCTGGTATCACTGAGTCCCATCTACCTGCACTCCGGTATCAATGAGCCTCATTTACCTGCACTCCGGTATCACTGAGCCCTATCTACCTGCACTCCGGTATCACTGAGCCCCATTTACCTGCACTCTGTTATCACTGAGCCCCATCTTCCTGCACTCTGGTATAACTGAGCCCCATCTACCTGCACTCTGGTATCACTGAGTCCCATCTACCTGCACTCCGGTATCACTGAGCCCCATTTACCTGCACTCTGGTATCACTGAGCCCCATCTACCTGCACTCTGGTATCACTGAGCCCCATCTACCTGCACTCTGGTATCACTGAGCCCCATTTTCCTGCACTCCGGTATCAATGAGCCCCACTTACCTGCACTCCGGTATCACTGAGCCCCATCTACCTACACTCTGGTATCACTGGGCCCCATCTACCTGCACTCTGGTATCACTGAGCCCCATCTACCTGCACTCTGGTATCACTGAGCCCCATCTACCTGCACTCTGGTATCACTGAGCCCCATCTACTAGCTCTCTGGTATCACTGAGCCCCATCTACCTGCACTCTGGTATCACTGAGCCCCATCTACCTGCACTCCGGTATCAATGAGCCCCACTTACCTGCACTCCGGTATCACTGAGCCCCATCTACCTACACTCTGGTATCACTGGGCCCCATCTACCTGCACTCTGGTATCACTGAGCCCCATCTACCTGCACTCTGGTATCACTGAGCCCCATCTACCTGCACTCTGGTATCACTGAGCCCCATCTACTAGCTCTCTGGTATCACTGAGCCCCATCTACCAGCACTCTGGTATCACTGAGCCCCATCTACCTGCACTCTGGTATCACTGAGCCCCATCTACCTGCACTCTGGTATCACTGAGCCCCATCTACCTACACTCCGGTATCACTGAGCCCCATCTACTAGCTCTCTGGTATCACTGAGCCCCATCTACCTGCACTCTGGTATCACTGAGCCCCATCTACCTGCACTCCGGTATCACTGAACCCCATCTACCTGCACTCCGGTATCACTGAACCCCATCTACCTGCACTCCGGGATTACTGAGCCCCATTTACCTGCACTCTGGTATCACTGAGCCCCATTTACCTGCACTCTGGTATCACTGAGCCCCATCTACCTGCACTCTGGTATCACTGGTATGAGGTTTTATAGATGTGTCCATGTAATTAGTTTCCCTGAAACTGTCCCTGTTTGTAGCATTAATCAGCAGCACCGTACAATATAACCTTTTTCTTATTGTGAAGCTTATTATCTTTCATATTCTCTGTGCTTTATAAGATCCTATGGGGGTTATTCCGAGTTGTTCGCTCGTTGCCGATTTTCGCAACGGAGCTATTAAGGCAAAATTGCGCATGCGCATGGTACGCAGTGCGCATGCGCTAAGTATTTTAGCACAAAACTTAGTAGATTTACTCACGTCCGAATGAAGAATTTTCATCGTTGAAGTGATCGGAGTGTGATTGACAGGAAGTGGGTGTTTCTGGGCGGAAACTGACCGTTTTCTGGGAGTGTGCGGAAAACGCAGGCGTGCCAGGATAAAACACGGGAGTGCCTGGAGAAATGGGGGAGTGGCTGGCCGAACGCAGGGCATGTTTGTGACGTCAAACCAGGAACGAAACAGGCTGAGCTGATCGCAGTGTAGGAGATATAGGCCCTCATTCCGAGTTGATCGGTCGCAAGGCGATTTTAGCAGAGTTACACACGCTAAGCCGCCGCCTACTGGGAGTGAATCTTAGCTTCATAAAATTGCGACCGATGTATTCGCAATAATGCGATTACTAACTACTTAGCAGTTTCAGAGTAGCTCCAGACTTACTCTGCCTGTGCGATCATTTCAGTGCTTGTCGTTCCTGGTTGACGTCACAAACACACCCAGCGTTCGCCCAGGTACTCCCACCGTTTCCCCGGCCACTCCTGCGTTTTTTCCGGAAACGGTAGCGTTTTCAGCCACACGCCCCTGAAACGCCGTGTTTCCGCCCAGTAACACCCATTTCCTGTCAATCACATTACGTTCGCCGGAGCGAAGAAAAAGCCGTGAGTAAAAATACTTTCTTCATAGTAAAGTTACTTGGCGCAGTCGCAGTGCGAACATTGCGCATGCGTACTAAGCGGATTTTCACTGCGATGCGATGAAAAATACCGAGCGAACAACTCGGAATGAGGGCCATAGGCCCTACACACTTGCCGACATCAGCCAAAGATATGAACGATCTCGTTCATAAATGAACGAGATACCGTTCATTTCTTTGAGTGTGGAGGCTCCAGCGATGAACGATGCGCGGCCCCGCCCTCGTTCATCGCTGGTCCCCCGTCGGCTGTACATGCAGGCCAATATGGACGATCTCGTCCATATTTGCCTGCACTTCAATGCAGCCGGATGACGGGGGGAGTGAAGAAACTTCACTCCCCCCGTCACTGCCCCCCTCGTCGCCGGGTCGCCCGTCGGCCGTATGCGCCGTCGGGCAGCTCGGCGGCGGATCGGCCAATTTGTAGGGCCCTTAAGTCTCGAGCTACTCAGAAACTGCTAAGAATTTTCTATTCGCAATTCTGCTAATCTTTCGTTATCAATTCTGCTAAGCTAATATACACTCCCAGAGGGCGGCGGCCTAGCGTGTGCAATGCTGCTAAAAGCAGCTACCGAGCGAACAACTCGGAATGACCACCTATGTCCGGGATGTAATGGGAGCAGATAACAGTAACATTTCAGTTGTTTGTGGCTATTTTGCAAAGTCGGCTAATGTATTAGCTGCAGCAAAGCGGCTTTTTCGGACGCTTTCAGCTCTAAAGTAGAGAGCCTGGTAAAAAGTTGGATCCAGATGTTTTGCCCGTGTTAAGTATACAACTCGGCCAATGTAATGAAGTCCGATATTGCAGGTCGGACACAAAACAGCTCTAAACCTCTCAAAGAATTTAGAGGTGGTTTATGTTTGAGTGAATTTGTTGTGAAAATGTTAGAAATCAGTTATAAATACACTTTTCAAGCACAGTTGCAATAAAGAAACACTTTTCAATACATTTTGACACTTAAAAAAATAAAATTAAAATAAAACTTTGACCTGTAAAAAAATGCTCCACGTACTGTATATGTCATTTTTACATGACCTGTGTGTACTAGAGTCATATAAGCCGTTCCAGCTGAATCCGACGATATGTGACATGCTTATATTCTGTGTAATTTCCAAATACTCCATGTACTGTACTTGTTTTTGTTTTTTTAGCACACGAATACATCAAACACAAATGAATGTACTAAGGGGGTCATTCCGAGTTGCTCGCTCTGCAACGTTGAGGCAAAAAAAACCGGCATTTCTGCGCATGCGTATGCGGCACAATGCGCACGCATGACATACTATTACGACGAACGGTATAGTTTCACACAGGGTCTAGCGAAGCTTTTCAGTCGCACTGCTGGACGCAGAGTGATTGACATGAAGAGGGCGTTTCTGGGTGTCAACTGACCGTTTTCAGGGAGTGTTCGGAAAAACGCAGACGTGCCAGGAAAACGCAGGCGTGGCTGGGTGAACGCAGGGCGTGTTCGTGTCGTCAAAACAGGAACTGAACAGTCTGAAGTGATCGCAAGCGCTGAGTAGGGTTTGAGCTGTTCTAAAACTGCACAAAAAAACTTTGTAGCCGCTCTGCGATCCTTTCTTTTCGCACTTCTGCTAAGCTACAATAAACTCCCAGTGGGCGGCGGCTTAGCGTTTGCACGGCTGCTAAAAACTGCTAGCGAGCGATCAACTGGGAATGACCACCTAAGTCACACAAGCAGCCTATGCCAAATCCAATGATATGCGGAATGGCTATATTCAATGTGTAATTGCGACTGTATCTAATTATGGGATAGATGTATTAAGCCTGGGGAAGTGATAAAGTGGAAGGTGATAACACTCCAGCCAATCAGCTCCTAAGAGCCATTTTTCAAACCCAGCCTGTAACATGGAAGTTAGGAGCTGATTGGCTGGTCCTTTATCACCTTCCACTTTATCACTTCACCAGGCTTAATAAATCTGCCCCTATGTTACAGTGTTTGGCTGGAATATATTGTAGCATAACATTTTGTATGTAGATACAGTTGTGCTATTATACACAGAATACAGGCATGCCGCATATCATTTTAATCAGCGGAAGCTCCTTGTGCGTTCTATTTGCACCGTTTTGCTTCTAAAATCCTGTTAATGGCCCTCATTCCGAGTTGTTCGCTCGGTAATTTTCTTCGCATCGCAGCGATTTTCCGCAAACTGCGCACGCGCAATGTTCGCACTGCGACTGCGCCAAGTAAATTTGCTAAGAAGTTTGGTATTTTACTCACGGCATTACCAAGTTTTTTCTTCGTTCTGGTGATCGGAGTGTGATTGACAGGAAGTGGGTGTTTCTGGGCGGAAACTGGCCGTTTTATGGGAGTGTGTGAAAAAACGCTACCGTTTCTGGGAAAAACGCGGGAGTGGCTGGAGAAACGGGGGAGTGTCTGGGCGAATGCTGGGTGTGTTTGTGACGTCAAACCAGGAACGACAAGCACTGAACTGATCGCACTGGAGGAGTAAGTCTCGAGCTACTCAGAAACTGCACAGACAAATCTTTCAGCAATATTGCGAATACTTCTTTCGCAATTCTGCTAAGCTAAGATACACTCCCAGAGGGCGGCGGCTCAGCGTGTGTAATGCTGCGAAAAGCGGCTAGCGAGCGAACAACTCGGAATGAGTGCCTATGTACTGTACCCCTGAGCCAAGTGCAGGTTTCTTGCAGATGTCAGGAATCCATGTGATATATACAAATAATGAATATGATCTTTAATATATAAGAAAAAAGGTAACGTACTGGGGCTAGTAAGGGGTATATATAGACTATGAGGACTGTATATAGACTGAGGACTGTAATGCTGTGTACACGTTATTTCAGGGTCGTACTGTGCGCTGCCCGAGCTGGCCGTGGAGTCTGGTCCCTGTGACGCTGGCTATTACTGTTCCGGGGGCTCCTCCCTCCCTAACCCACAGGACGGGGAGACGGGTGGCGTCTGCCGCCCTGGACACTTCTGCGCTAATGGAAGTTCATCGCCGTCTCCGTGCCCACCAGGTCAGGAATAACCTCCGTGTGATCCCACATCTGATGCCAATGACGTACTGTGTGCGCGTAGATTGAAGACATTACAGATCTGATCTAAATCACAATGTAGTTTAGTTTTCTTTTTTTTTCTGGGAAGAATCAATATTCATTATATGACTGGAGTACGGTCTCCCCGTGCAGCAGTAACGACTAACGAGACTCTAATGGGAACATAATTGGCTGGTTTTTAATTACGCGGCTTGAAATGTGACTGTAGTGGCTGAAATAATGCAGGATATACTGTATATGTGTCCGTGTGATAAACATATTGTTACCATCCACACACAGGTACGTTCCTGCCTTTTCCCGGTGCTCAGTCTGTGCGGGACTGTCTGCCGTGCACGGCCGGATACTACTGCCCCCTCTGGGGTAACAGTAACCCTGACGCTGAGTGCACTGAAGGGTGGTACTGTCCTGGGGGCACTATTTATCCTCAGAGTCCAGGTAGGATTTTAGTCCTGTGGTATTTTTATTTATATGGGTTATTATTTTTTTATTATTTGATTTGCGACTATGATTAGCCTTTTATCTATACACTGTGCGGTATTTATCGGGGAGTGTGTAATCACTGCAGTCCCTGCACCTGTGGAGCTTACAGTCTACACAAAGACGCATACAGTGCACTGAAATACTGTGGGAGGAGGCTGAGGCTCCTGGGGGGAGCCCACGCGCACGCAGATATCGCCCTCGCCGTGACCATGTGGAACGCCTGTGTTTAGGGGAATCACTTCTAAAGTTATTAATGATTCCAAATAGTTACTGGCTGTCTGTTTATCTGCTCCTTCTATTCCCGGGGAGAATATCAAGTCTTGATGAAGTTCTGTGACGGAACGCTGGTCGCTATTTATCAAGCCTTGTAGAGTGATGCATAGCTCGGTGATAAAGTACAAACCAAACAGCTCCTAACTGTCATGTTGCAGGCTGTGTTTGAAAAATGACAGTTAGGAGCTGATTCGCTGGTACTTTATCACCGTGCTATGTATCACTCTCCAAGGCTTGATAAATCTGGGCCGAAACGCGTTGACAAATAGCGTTCAGAGCTGCTTATTCTGCATATCACCTTTGACTGATGGTGCGTGACTATCACCGCAATACAGAACTTGCATACAGCTCCTATGTGGAATCCGAAAATCATTGGAGGTGATCCCCCTGACCACAGGTGTTCCACACGGCCTTACACTACATCCTCTACCTGGCAATGAACTTACGGCTCCCATACAGGGTGATATAATATGAACTTTTCTCCCAGTATCACCATACGCTGGTCTATAAGATAGCACTCTACTCTGCATAAGATCTGCAGCACTAGCTCCACTCGTTTATGTGATATATACAATTTTATATGTTTATATAATGTTTGGTTCTACTGCACGTTGTTTATTATAAATGTTGGTTTGGTACTAAGAGAAGCCTCCATTAATAATGAGTGCAGATATTTATTACAACCATTGTGAGTTAGCGCGGTCAAAATCACTTATATATCTCTATAAGTGCCCTCTGCACCACAATTCCCCCTACTCGCACAGTGGTGAGTAGTGACCAGATACCGGCGATGGGAACTCTTGTAAGAACGTTCTTTGCTGTTGCTGCATGCGTAGCTTCTGTCGCTTCCCTCTCTCTAATTAGGAAATCAGCCCTCAGTCTATAAGGTCTCTCCCGTGTTCTGCTCCCATGCCATCTCACCAGGATCTCTCACAGATTGGCTGTGGGTAATAAAGATGCCGTTACAAGTATCCACTTGTTGGACTTAGCACGGCATGGGGATTCTGAGATGGTGGCGCTATCCGGGTGGGGGCAAGGCGTAGAAAGGGCGACTTTGCAGGAACTGGTAGAAGCAAGTTGTAGAGAGGTCTGATAAAGCTACCTATTTATCTTATAATATTCACATTAATGGGTAAGAGACACAGTACGCAATTGGCGTATGAGGTACCGTAAAGGTACGCACTTAGCGTAGCATACGCTCAGCCGTGATCGAGACGCACATGCGACACGCTCGTTCACAGCTTAATGCGTGGTGTCGAGCACGCTATAGGCTGTTGACTACCGTAATGCTACGCTACAAGCGTAGCGGACGCTCGAGACCACGAGGAGATCACGAGCGGCGCAGACGCTCACAGGATGACAATCAGTAAACCTTGAATGTAACACACAGAAAGGATACTCTTATGCTGTAAACCTTGTACTGAAATACTGTAGCGATATAACGCTGCTTAACCTTGTTAATGCTAAAGCTGCTTGAGCGATCGAGACGCTCCTATTACCTTCTGCAATATAATAAACACACGATACCTTGCTAAGGTTCCAACACCTTTACTAACAAGCTTTTAGTTATATTGAAAAGGGGAAACAGTTACAAGTCATACACTACAAACTAACATATAATTCTAACAGAATATCTAGACAGAAATATATAATAGCGTCACAAACTTATACTATAACAGAGAGAGAGGAAATGGCCAATACAAACAGAGAACAAGTTGGTTTGCAGAGAATTACTTACACACACTGGGAATGATCGCTGCGCAGCTTTCTGGTACCAGCTCCGAGTTAGTCAAGATGAAAACCGTTTGTGGAGAGTGAGAGAGCTGCCCAGGCTGGCTGATCTTATATACACTGAGTACAGTATACTACAAAGGGACCTATAATCTCATAGTTCATTGAACACAGGAATGTCTCCTCGCATCATAACAAAAGGTCATAGGTTAGTTTGAACAGGTGGGCTGCGACTATATCAAACTGCTCAGGTGGGAGGGAATCTGAAGATTCCCGTGCATAGGGTAATGAATCGCAAATATAGTAAATGTCCAGAAAATACTAATGGCCATATCTATACGCAGGAGCGATTAATCTTTACCTAACCAGCACCGGATTATTGCTATTAAAATACTCTTCGGTTAGGTACCAGACACCACTGTTCAACCTTAATCAGACCCCCTGTACCACGTAAAGAGGGATTCCCAAGTCCGTGAACAAGTCACATTAAACAAACTTACAGTTATCACTAAGGGGAACATTATCTATAAAACATACTATTTGGTTTTATTATTTAATGATTGAGTCGCCCGCTAGACGCACACAAACTCTACCGTAAATGCACATACCATGCGCTCAAGCGCACGCCCGTAGGGGCGCCGTCACGCAACTTGCGAATATGTGCACGCACGCCAGAGAAAGTGCATGTGCAGCGGGCAAGCGCATGAGGTGAATATATGGCAACGTGTAGCATGATATTTTCTGACTTTGACAGGTCTATCATGGAATCTGTCTTCGGTGTAAGTTCTCACCTGTCCTCCACAAGGAAGGATGAGCTCTAGTTCCCATTTAGGGCCATCACAGCACAGAGAAGTACAGTATGTAGGCACCTCATACTGCCATACTGGGACGGGTGCTCTGTGGCCTCGGTGCTTTGATTGTGACAACTTATCACCCACAACTCGAGCCTCCCCTGTGTAATCATTTACCATTTATCGCTCTCATTTATATTTCAGAAAACCTGTGTCCTATCGGTCATCACTGCCCGACCGGGAGCTCCGAGCCCATACCCTGCCCTAGGGGGCAATTCCAGGATAAGATGGGACAAAGCCAGTGCCAGATTTGCCCTGCAGGAACGTATGTTATCGGATTATATTCAGCTATGCTCCTTACATAGTCATTCACAGCACTGCTATAACGTCTGTACTGTACACAGCATAAATAGTAACTAGCACCATAAGCCTAGTATGCAGCACATACAGGTTGAGTATCCCATATCCAAATATTCCGAAATACGGAATTTTTTGAGTGAGATAGTGAAACATTTGTTTTTTGATGGCTCAATGTACACAAACTTTGTTTAATGCACAAAGTTATTAAAAATATTGTATTAAATGACCTTCAGGCTGTGTGTATAAGGTGTATATGAAACATAAATGTATTTTGTGCTTAGACTTGGGTCCCATCGCCATGATATCTCATTATGGTATGCAATTATTCCAAACTATGGACAAATCCGATATCCAAAATACTTCTGGTCCCAAGCATTTTGGATGAAGGATTCTCAACCTGTACTGTATAAACAGCCTCATTCACAGTACTGTGGTTTTACTATTCCAAAAGATCCTTCATTGGCAGGTTCTTCCTTCTTGTCTCATTTACCTTCATTGTTATGGCTAAGAAAGCTGGGGGATGAAAGACACACACGCTCTCTCTTGCACCAAGGCTGGGCACCACAGGACTGTGGGATTGCAGGTTGGGATGGAGTTTGGCACCTAATGTAAACTGTAGCTTTAAACCCAAGCTCCTCCCACCTGCATCCCCAGGATTCCAGTCCTCTTTAGGTATCTCATGGAGTAAAACAAGTTTTTGGTGTTGCTATGCAGCTACAGATAGTTTTTACTCTTGTTGTTTTCATGTTTTTGCCTCTGGCAACACCCATTTGGGCGTACAGTTCTCCGGTCAGGCAGCCTGAGCGTTCCTTCCCCTAGGGGTGGCTGTTGAACATCCCATGGTTTAGTGTTCCTCAGCTTTGCAGAAAGAGAAAAAAGGAGACGCAAAATGGGAGTCACTGATTCAGAGGACTCTGCACACATGCTTTTCATGGGGCTCTTCAGAAGCACATTTCCAGGCAATCTCTGAGTTACTGTATGTAACAATACCCTACGCGCCTGCTGTGCATACTGTGCCATTTAAAGTAAACAAAATATGTAACAAAAATTGGCATAATGCCTCTGTCCTCAAATACGCAGCCAGCCCCAGTACGACGGCCGACTTCCACAGTGGCTGTAAGATTCCCACCCCCACTGTCTTTCTCTTATGCCGGACACCAATAAGGAGTGTAGGTAACTAGGATTTGTGGTCACTTACTGTAGAATCGTTTTCTAAGCAGGCCGGGCGACACTGGACCATGGGATTGCAGGATGGGTCTGGAGTTTGGAACTTAATGTAAACTGTAGCTTTAAACTCAAGCTCCTCCCACCTGCATCCCCAGGATTCCAGTCTTCTTTAAAAGAGTCTGGAAAGGAGTAACAGGAACCCAGAGAAACTGTTAGAACAATCAAACAAGTAGAGAAAAGATGATCAAAACCCAAACCTCGCACACCTGAGCGTGAAGGAGGGAACGCAGTGTCAACAAAAACCCTATTTGCAGAGGGTGCGCTTCTTGGCGCACGGCTCATAATGTAATAATAAGCTTATCATATGACTATTTTAGTAGGAAACCAGAGCTTTTTATACTGTAGGGTAATGCTTGTCTGAATCCAGCCATGTAATTATTCCGATAGCTTTAGGCTTTCATATCCCAGAAATACGTCAGTGTGGTTTGGAGGCAATGTTCATAGAGCCATGATCCTATAGATGAAATGGTTTCTTAGGGACAGACCTCTGAATGGAGGTGGGAGAGAAGCGTTGGATTATAGAGCACGCATACTGCCTGTTGGTGGATTTAGGATTCTCCTCATGTCCGCAGGTTCTGCGGCCCAGTGACACAGGCAGGAGAAACGCTGGAGATGACTTCAGGAGATGCCCACTTGCCCATGGAATGCCCATCTGGCTATTTCTGTCTAGAAGGGACACAGTACGGGCACCAACATCCCTGCCCGAGTGGCACCTTCAGCAATAAAACTGGACTGATAAACAGTGAAGGATGTGTGCTATGCCCAGGAGGCTGGTTCTGTGCCCGGCCAGGTACAGTATGCCATAGTCTACCTATAATGGGATAACGCAACATGTCCTGTATTGTTCTCCTAAGTTTCAGCAAGATGGAAACCGGATCACAGATCATTAAAGATCCAAATGGTATGGTCAACACCACTTACAATAACAAACATATTAAACAAGGTGGGTCATAATGGGGCCGCCATAGCATAAGCCCAGAGGTTTCAAAACTCGGTCCTCAAGGCACCTTTATGGTCCAGATAATGTGGATATCCCTGCTTGAGCAGAGGTGAATTAATTTTTACATCAAATGTTTTTATTTAACCATTGAGCTCAGCCACGGCTATCCTTAAAACCTGGACCACTAGAGGATGGTGTTTGGGAACCATTGGCATAAGCATCAACAGTCCAGATTGACAGATACATTTATCATCAGCATTGCTGTGTGTGGACAGGTAGAATGGCAGATTGTTTCCCGGCTCTTCCCGGCCTTTCTACATTTGAGGTCTATGTTGTAACCTCTTCAAACCTGTTCACCTTTGGGTAGCTGTCATTTACCGTCCCCCTGGTTCTCCTTCCAAATTCCTTGACAACTTTGCTTTCGTGGCTCCCTCTCTTCCTCTCTTCAGATCTTTCCTCCATTACACCCACAGAATACTCTGCCTCTAGATTCCTCAGCCTCACATCATCGCTTGGTCTCTCCTAGTGGACCTCCTTCTTCTTCCATGTGAGTGGACACTCACTGTATTGTGGTCTTCAACCATCACTGTGATATTTCTGGCTTCTCCAACGCCCAATTCCTATCACCTGCTCTCTTTTAACTTATCCACCGCTACCTCCTAAGGCTTCCATCACCAATACCCCTTTCACATCGCAAAAATAACCCGGTACTGACCCGGCATATTACCAGGTCGACACGGGTCATTGTGCGGTGTGAAAGGGCCATGGCCGAATTCCCGGTTCGCCTGACTCGGTAATTTAACCCGGGTTATAAAAAGGATTATTCGCGGGTTGAATACTGGGTCAGTGGCAGCGTAACCGGATTCCCGGGTTGCCTCGTTTACTACATAGGGAGAGGCGGGGCGGAGATGAGCTCATCTCCCAGCGACACCTCCGCCCCAGCCGCTATGGCAACCGACGGAAGCCAGCACTTAGCCTCCAATGCCGGATCCCACACGGGAAGGACCTGTTTCCAATTCCCGGTGGGATCCGGCATTGGAGATGGGAAAGGGGTATAAGCGTAACATTGAGGCTAGCGACACTGTTTCCTCATCCTCCCTGCTCCACTCACTTCTCTCTCCCATTCTCTCTCTCCTGCCCTGAACAAGCCACTTCCCTATACAATGCCTCCATTACTTCTGCTCTTGACTCTGTCACTCCACTGACCGCTATTCACCCTCGCAAATCCGCACCTCAATCCTGGCATTCCATATGTATCAGATACCTGCAAAAGTGCTCACGTACTGACTAGCGATAGTGCAGCAAATCGCGCTCTAAGGCCGACTTCCTCCATTTCAATTTTATGCCCATTCCCTCTCTGAACAGTCTTATTTCAAGAACTTCATCTCCCCCAGTCCTCAACCCCCCGGCGTCTCTTTGCCACTGTCAACTCCTTCCTCTGATCCCCCCCCACCACCACCACCACCACCACCACCACCTCAACTCCCCTCCTCACTTTCTGCCCTTGACTTTGCCACCTACTTCACATCCAAAATTTTCTCCATACATCAGGACATCACATCCCACCAGACCCTCAGCACCCCGACCCTCCTTTCCCAGACCATCCCTCCCATCAGTCTTACCAACTCTGACTACATGACGCTAATCCATTCCTCACCCCCTTGTCCACCTCCCCTTTGACCTCAGCCTCTCCCGCCACCACTACAACTCTCCTTCTGCTTGTTCCTATCTTGCCCACCTCCTCAGTCTCTCCTCTCATCAGTCACTGCTCCCTCTTCATTCAAGCAGATCCGAACCCTTTCTCCAACTACTGACCCATCTCTTCTCCCTTTTGCCTCGAAACGCCCTGAGTGCATCGTCTCTCACTGGTCATCTACTGTAACCTCCTCCTATCTGGCCTCCCTGACTATCACCTCTCTACACTCCAATCTGTCCTCCATAAAAGAAGGAATAAGCAGCGCTTAATACATGCACTTGTATAGGACTGTACCTAAAAATAAAATTTTAAATAAATAGGAATAGTGTGTTTGTAATCAGAAACACGCTTATATTACTGCTACCTGACTTATAAAGTCCAGAGCAGTGGAAGTAGTCACGGGGGTGTGATGTTAGTGTATTAGAATGCTTAATATTTGTAGACACTCCCTTAGTAATATGTGTAAGCCTGTATCTTCAGTGATGGTCCCTGGGACCAGGGGGATGCTGGGAAGTGGGTGGTCCAGTGTGCAGTGTGTCTGGAGTTGGTGATGGAATAAACAGCACATCAGTGAACTCACATGTCTCTGTGTCCTGATGACTGGATTTACAAATGTATGAACAAAACATGGAGGTATATTTACAAAGATTCGTGTTTTGGCCGTTTTGAAGGGTGTTTGATCTCGAATGGTATCGGGTGCATTTTACTGCAACTTTTTGAATCCTTATACAGTCATTCACTAGTCAGCACACAGCAGAGATACAATGTAGTGCCTATGCGCTCCATTGTATCCAATGGTGGGAACTTTGCGGTCAGCGGTTGACCGAAAGTAACCTCACCGCTGACCGCAAAGTTCCCACCATTGGATACAATGGAGCGCATAGGCGCTACATTGTATCTCTGCCGTGTGCTGCCTCACAGACACTACAGGAGCACACAGCCAATCAGGAGAGTGCCACGACGTGGTGCTCCCTGATTGGCTGAAGGGACCCTCTTTGACAGGAGTCAGGGGGGGTCCTGGCAGTCGGGGAAAGGGGTCCCATGTGCAAACATGGGACCCCTTTCAGTGCGTGGTTGGGTTTCCGTTTTTTTGTTTTGCCAAGTACGTGGATTATACAAAGAACAGAACCTACACTGGATTATGTGAGTATAATTTTTTTTCACAGGTCCCCCAAGGATTCTACATGGAGAAGAGGACCGAGCCTCGTGGGAACATAGCTAAGTATGTATGTTTGGAGGTGTGCATGTATGTAATAAACTTATACTTTCACGGTGTGTGTCCTGTTTTTTGGGGGGTATTTTTTTAGTAGTAGTACTACAGGTACCAGCGGCCCAGGTTTTCCACCGCATGCTGGTACTTGTGGTTCTCCAAGTACCATCTTGCAGGGGAGGCTTGCTGGGACTTGTAGTACTGCAACTAAAAACAATATTCACATTTTTTACACTTGGCTATCAGCCCCCCATTCGCCGCCCTTGGATGGGGGGGACAGCCTCGGGCTTCACCCCTGGCCCTTGTGTGGCTGGAGGGGGGGGACCCCTTGATTTAAGGGGTTCCCACTCCTCCAGGGTACCCCAGCCTGGGGTGACTAGTTGGGTATGTAATGCCAGGGCCGCAGGGACCACTATAAAAGTGTCCCCCGGCTGTGGCATTATGTACCTGGCTAGTGCGGCCCGGTGCTGGTTTCAAAAATACGGGGGACCCCTACGCTTTTTGTCCCCCGTATCTTTAGAACCAGGACCAGGCGCAGAGCCCGGTGCTGGTTGATGAAATATGGGGGAACCCCTGTCATTTTTTCCCCCATATTTTTTCAACCAGGACCGGCTCAAAGAGCCCGAGGCTGGTTATGCTTAGGAGGGGGGACCCCACGCAATTTTTTTTTCTGTTTTTACACTAAACAGACCCTTTCCCATAGATAACCATGCACAGATCTCACTGATCCGTGCATGGTTATCCAAACTCTACTGGAAAAAGCAGGTCTATTTTTTTGCTGCTTTTTTTAACGATTCGCAAAAAAAGAGACCCGCACTTGAGCACTCAGAGACTAACACCCAAATACTAATGAATAGTGAATACCCGTATTGTATGAAATAACAGCCGCGTTTGACCGATGGTCTATTCATTCGTATTTCAGAACTTTGCCAATCAAACCATTACGAATAGTCCAAACACTGTTGAGAATTGTGCTTAGTGAATTCCCAGATTGGGACTTAGAAAAAAAAACACAAATCGGCAAAACTCGGATTCTTAGTAAATATTGGCTATGGTGTCAGAAGAAGTTTAACTTGGACTGCTAGTGCTCTCAGAGTGTGAAAGAATCCTACAGCAGTCTGTAAGGTTGTGATACTCAGTGTCTGCAAAGCCTGCCGTGTGCTCCTCTCTTCAAACAGTGAGTAACCATGGATAAACTAGCTCCTCCAACCGGCATGCTGATGTCTAGTAACTTGTCTGAAAACTGGAAAAGATTTAAGCAAAGGTTTAATATATATCTTGCTGCATGTGGAGTTGATTCAGAGGCTGACAAAACGAAGGCATCCATGTTCCTCCATGTGATAGGAGAGGATGTGCTGGACATTTATAATAGTTTTCAGTTTGATGAGGGGCAGAATATGGTGCTATCTTCTATAATGCAAAAATTTGAAGATTACTTTGTGCCAAGGAAAAATGTGACATATGAAAGATATAAGTTTTTCACGTGATCAGAAGTCTGTAGATGGATTTGATCAGTATGTTACAGAGCTGCAATCACTCAGTAAAACCTGTGAGTTTTATGATTTAAAGGATTCACTGACTAGAGATCATATTGTCTGTGGAATACCTGATAATGGACTCAGAGAGAGACTGCTGAGAGAGCAAGACCTAACACTAGACAAGGCAGTGACTGTGTAGATCTGCAGAAATAACAAGATTTCAAGCCAAAACGTTACACAAGGAAGTTGATGCTGCTGTCCATGTAGTGCAGAAAACAGAGCCAAACACCTCCATTCTCAAGAATGAAGCAGTCTAAGCCACAGTCTAATAAGGAAATGTGTAGTAGATGTGGAAATGCTCACAATCCTAAAATGTGCCCGGCTTATGGTAAAACCTGCATGAAATGTGGTAGACTTAATCACTTTGCCAAATGCTGTAAAATGGAAAGTGAAACAACCAATGTGCATGCTGTTAAACAAACAGAGGAATTCTTTGTGGATTGCATTGAACTTTGCAGTGCAGATAAGAAAGAATGGATTGTCCCTTTAACTGTGAACGAGATTGTCATTCCCTTTAAGCTTGATACTGGCGCGCAGGTGAATTTAATATCGTTTCAAGACTATAAGACTTTTAGAGTAAAACCTAAAATTCATCCAGCCAAAGTGAAAGTTACAGGGTACACTGGGGAGGAAATTCCTGTGAAAGGTACATGCTTAGTGACACTGAAATATAAGGGACAACAGTTTAAAACATCTCTACTGATTGTGGATAAAAATGTGCAACCGATTCTAGGATTAAGTTCCTGTGAGAAACTAAGCTTGCTAAAGAAAGTTTTTATGGTGACATCACAAGTAGAAGATGACTGCAAATCGATGTTTACAGAATACAGAGACTTGTTTGAAGGTCTAGGTTGTTTGCCTGGAGAGCATAAAATAAATATAGACACGCAAGTTTCTTCAGTGATACACCCCTGTAGAAAAGTGCCGTTTGCGCTGAGAGAAAAACTGAAACAAGAGTTAAATCGCATGGAAGCCTTGGGTGTGATACAGAAAGTTGATGAGCCTACTGAATGGGTAAGCTCCTTAGTAATTGTTGAAAAGAAAAATGGACAACTCAGAATATGTCTAGACCCCAGAGATTTAAACAAAGCTATTAAATGAGAACATTTCAAACTACCAACCAGAGATTAAATCATTTCGCAATTTGCGGGAGCAAAATGGTTCAGTAAATTGGACGCATCTTCAGGATTCTGGCAAATGAAGCTAGATGTGGCCAGCTCAAAGCTTTCTACATTTAATACACCAGAAGGTCGATACAGATTTCTTCGACTACCATATGGAATATTGCCTGCTCCAGAAGTATATCACAAAAAGATACACATGATTTTTGAACATATTCCAGCTGTTGAAACAATGATGGATGACATTATTGTCTGGGGATCTACAAAGGAAGAAGATGATTCTAGATTGAGACAAGTAATGGAACTTGTCAAGAAAGTGAGTCTAAAGCTAAACAAGGACAAATGTGAATTTGGCGTGAATACACTTACCTTTATGGGCGACGTGGTCTCGGATCAAGGTGTAAAACCAGACCCAAGGAAAATATCAGCCATAGTGAACATGAAACGTCCTAACAACAAAGACGACGTCAGAAGATTCCTAGGAATGATTACTTACTTAGGAAAGTTTATTTCTCAACTCTCTGAATGAACAGCCTCTCTTAGATGGTTGTTGGACAAAGATAACGAGTGGATGTGGTCACATGAACAAGCAGAAAGTTGGCAAAACTTGAAACAGATCATAACAGAGCAACCAGTGCTAAAATTCTTTGATCCTGCGAAAAGAATAAGAATTTCAGCAGATGCTTCGCAATTTGGCCTAGGCTCAGTGCTGTTACAAGAACATGAGGATACATGGCAACCAGTAATCTATGCATCAAGAGCACTGACAAGTGCTGAAACAAGGTATGCTCAGATAGAAAAAGAACTTCTAGCGATCACATATGCATGTGAGCGATTTCATCAGTTTGTGTATGGTCAGACATTTACAGTGGAAACTGACCACAAGCCATTGGTAGCTATCATGACTAAATCATTACATGACTGTCCCATGAGAATTCAACGAATGCTTATCAGACTACAGAAATATGATGTACACTTGCTGTACTGTCCCGGCAAATACATGTACATTGCTGATACACTTTCTCGTGCTGTGGACAAAAGTGAAGGTTCCAAAAGTCTGACAGATGAAGAGATAGAAGCCTATGTTAATTCGATCGTAGATTCTCTACCAGTGTCTCTTGCAAGACAAGAACAGATTAGGAAAGAAACTGAGACAGATGACACAATGAAAGTGTTGAAAGATATCATTCTGAAAGGTTGGCCAGCAGAAAAACATGCATGCCCGCTGTCTATCCATGATTATTGGATGTACCGCAGTGACCTTACAGTTGTCGATGGTATTATTTACAAAGGCAATAGGTTTTTCATACCTTCACAACTAAGAAAAACTATGCTGTGCAAGATACATGAAGGCCACTTAGGAGAAGAAAAATGTAAGCGGAGAGCGCATGAAGTTATGTATTGGCCAAGAATGAACCAAGACATAGCACAGACTACAGCTACATGTGAATTATGTCTTACGTATAGACCGAAACAACAAGTCGAGCCACTGAGTCCTCACGCAGTGCCAGAGAGACCGTACCAGAAAGTTGACGCAGATTTGTTTAATTGTAATGGGAAAACGTACATTGTTGTGACTGATTATTACTCTAACTACCCTGAGGTTAAGACACTACATACAACTACTAGTAAAGCCGTAATCAATTGCATGAAGTCAATCTTTGCAAGGCATGGTGTTCCTATGGAAGTGTTCACTGACAATGGTCCTCAGTTTTCCAGTGCTGAATTTAGACAATTTGCTGATGAGTGGGAATTTGTCCATACTACATCAAGTCCCCACTATCCACGCTCAAATGGGTTGGCGGAAAGCTCAGTAAAAACTGTAAAGAGTCTCATGAAAAAAGCTCAAGAAGGTAAAGAAGATTTCTACAAAAGTCTTTTAATCTACCGCAGTACATCTTTACAGAATGGACTTTCTCCTGCACAAATGCTGATGGGAAGGAGGATTAGAGCAAATCTCCCGATACATGATGAACTGCTTAATACACATAACTCAGCGTTGGTCAGACTGAGTAAGGAACGTCAACAGGCGAAACAGAAACTGTTCCATGACAGGAAAGCAAAAAGCTTATCTGATCTAAAATCGGGTGACCAAGTCCGTCTCAGAGATCACGAGAAAGGTATTTGGGTGCAGAAAGGTATTGTGCAAGCACAAGTAGCACCAAGATCTTATACTATACGTACAGAGCGTGGAACGGAAGTAAGAAGAAATCGGGTGGATTTAAGATCTCAACCTAACCATAATGAAGACAACATGACTGAAGAATACCCTTCATCTGACATGTATGATGATCCTGATAATGGTGAACAAACCACGATTCTAGAAAGGTCCAACATGGTCGATGAAACACAGACTGTGTATGAAAGACCCAAAAGGGAAATACGCAGACCTGAGAGACTCATTGAAACGTGTTAGATGATGTTCTTAATATGACGTTGTTAATTGTTGCATTGAAGCGTACAGGGCTTATCTTTAAAGAAAAGAGGATGTGATGTTAGTGTATTAATATTTGTAGACACTCCCTTACTAATGTTTGTAAGCCTGTATCTTCAGTGATGGTCCCTGGGACCAGGGGGATGCTGGGAAGTGGGTGGTCCAGTGTGCAGTGTGCCTGGAGTTGGTGATGGAATAAACAGCACATCAGTGAACTCACATGTCTCTGTGTCCTGATGACTGGATTTACAAACGTATGAACAAAACAGGGGCTTCCACCTAGGAGTCTCCCACTGAGTTTCTATCATTTAGCTGCAACGCTACATTAATCCGTGTGTGTGTGTGTGTGTGTGTGTGTGTGTGTGTGTGTGTGTGTGTGTGTGTGTGTGTGTATAGTTGTTTTATGTGGCACCATCAGTGTATGCAGCACTTGACGGATTACAAGTACAGAATAGGAGAGAAAGAATGAAACAGTAACAAAAAGAAATGGGAGCTTGCAATCTAAATGTTGCGATGATGAGAAAACACAGTTGCACACATATGCATGATACAGGTGTATTGTACACACGGTCATAATGATGAATCTGAGTGATCTATTACTGGATGAGGCTAATCTCTCTTCCTAGAACCTCATGCCTCAATGCGAGGATGCTACTAAAGCCCACACTGTCCCGCAGGGCCCTTTGGATGTTGGGTTCTATTAATGGCTGCAAAGTTCTTCAAGTGTATGAATGAATGAAGAGAATTGTGCATGTAATAAGTCTGTGCTTTTCATCCTTGTTTGTATTTCCAGGGCTCGCCTCCCCATCCGGAAAATGCCTCCCTGGGTATCACTGTGCCCTGAATGCTCAGCTGCCCAACCCTGCAGGTGGTGAGACTGGAGCGCCATGCCTCGCAGGGTATTTTTGCACGGTTGGCAGCACTTATCCCTTTCCTTGCCCTGCTGGCACCTTTCAGCCCCACCCGCGGATGTCCTCCCAGGAGTCGTGTTTGGCTTGTCCTGCTGGGAAGTTCTGCAAAGGCCAGACGTTATCACATGTCTCAGGTCAGCGCTGGTGAGGGGCATCCAGTCACCTCTCACACTATGTACCATGCTCAGATGGCAGACAGACGGGCACAAAGACAGACCCTTGTTTTCCTTTATTCCAGGGAACTGCTCTGCGGGATATTACTGTGTGTTGGGAGCTGCTGTTGAGTCCCCTACTGATGGTGTCACTGGGTCGCCCTGTCCAAAGGGTCACTACTGTCCTTCAGGGGCAAATGCTCCTATGCCCTGTGAAGAGGGTAAGTCTGTATACACCTCTCGCCATATATAGCCATGGAAGGAATCCGGGCTGTGAGGCACATATGGTTTATTTGGCCCATGTTGATGTTTGCAGGTTTCTTCCAAGACCTGGAGAGACAATCCAGCTGTAAGATGTGCCCGGCTGGGTTCTACTGCCAGACAACACAGCTGGGGGGCAGCGTCGTACCCAAGCTGTGTCCTGCCGGTCACTTCTGCCCACCGGGAAGCAAGAATGGATCGAAGCAAAGATGCCGACGTGGTACATACAGCCCAGACCAGCAACTGGCATCTCAAGGTGTGTTTAGCCGCGGTTCCCCTCCTCATACTATTACTGTGACGGTGTGCGCTATTCAGCAGTATATATTATTTGCAGCACTGCCAGTAGTTTGCACATTGCTGTATAGGAAACTAGCAATGCCCAATACAAACTGCAATACGTTCATTTGACTTGTAACCTGTTATTATCTGTAGCATCTACTATATATATATATATATATATATATATATATACGTAGCTATGCTGTGATTATATTCTAAATACAGAGGAGTGCCGGCCGTGCCCTGCTGGATTCTACTGCGCGGTGGAAGGCCTTACAGAACCGTCCGGGCGCTGTCTGCCTGGGTATTGGTGCATCTGGGGTGCCCAGGTCTCAAATCCGACCGATGGCGTAACAGGCGCCGTGTGTCCGGCCGGGAGGTTTTGCGAGGACGGAGACGTGTCAGGTACCTGCACTCTGCTAATTGCACCAATCAGAGCCTGTACGATCAGTAATGTGCGGTGTTCCGTAACTTCCCACCCTCACCTGTTCCCCTGCTGATACGCTTACATGGAGCAGTCTCACCGAGGGGCAGAGACAGCTCATGTATAGTGCACATCCAGACAGCAGAGAGTGTCACAGAGACAGCCGGCTATAACACAGTAATAGAGCGCCCCTGTAACCACAGCCAGACAGCAGAGAGTGCAGTCACAGAGACAGCCGGCTATAACACAGTAATAGAGCGCCCCTGTAACCACAGCCAGACAGCAGAGAGTGCAGTCACAGAGACAGCCGGCTATAACACAGTAATAGAGCGCTCCTGTAACCACAGCCAGACAGCAGAGAGTGCAGTCACAGAGACAGCCGGCTATAACACAGTAACAGAGCGCCCCTGTTATCACAGCCAGACAGCAGAGAGTGCAGTCACAGAGACAGCCGGCTATAACACAGTAATAGAGCGCCCCTGTAACCACAGCCAGACAGCAGAGAGTGCAGTCACAGAGACAGCCGGCTATAACACAGTAATAGAGCGCCCCTGTAACCACAGCCAGACAGCAGAGAGTGCAGTCACAGAGACAGCCGGCTATAACACAGTAATAGAGCGCCCCTGTAACCACAGCCAGACAGCAGAGAGTGCAGTCACAGAGACAGCCGGCTATAACACAGTAATAGAGCGCCCCTGTAACCACAGCCAGACAGCAGAGAGTGCAGTCACAGAGACAGCCGGCTATAACACAGTAACAGAGCGCTCCTGTAAGCACAGCCAGACAGCAGAGAGTGTCACAGAGACAGCCGGCTATAACACAGTAATAGAGCGCCCCTGTTATCACAGCCAGATAGCAGAGAGTGCAGTCACAGAGACAGCCGGCTATAACACAGTAATAGAGCGCCCCTGTTATCACAGCCAGACAGCAGAGAGTGTCACAGAGACAGCCGGCTATAACACAGTAATAGAGCGCCCCTGTTATCACAGCCAGACAGCAGAGAGTGTCACAGAGACAGCCGGCTATAACACAGTAATAGAGCGCCCCTGTTATCACAGCCAGACAGCAGAGAGTGCAGTCACAGAGACAGCCGGCTATAACACAGTAATAGAGCGCCCCTGTAACCACAGCCAGACAGCAGAGAGTGCAGTCACAGAGACAGCCGGCTATAACACAGTAATAGAGCGCCCCTGTTATCACAGCCAGATAGCAGAGAGTGCAGTCACAGAGACAGCCGGCTATAACACAGTAATAGAGCGCCCCTGTAACCACAGCCAGACAGCAGAGAGTGCAGTCACAGAGACAGCCGGCTATAACACAGTAATAGAGCGCCCCTGTTATCACAGCCAGACAGCAGAGAGTGTCACAGAGACAGCCGGCTATAACACAGTAATAGAGCGCCCCTGTAACCACAGCCAGACAGCAGAGAGTGTCACAGAGACAGCCGGCTATAACACAGTAATAGAGCGCCCCTGTAACCACAGCCAGACAGCAGAGAGTGCAGTCACAGAGACAGCCGGCTATAACACAGTAATAGAGCGCTCCTGTAACCACAGCCAGACAGCAGAGAGTGCAGTCACAGAGACAGCCGGCTATAACACAGTAACAGAGCGCTCCTGTAAGCACAACCAGACAGCAGAGAGTGTCACAGAGACAGCCGGCTATAACACAGTAATAGAGCGCCCCTGTTATCACAGCCAGATAGCAGAGAGTGCAGTCACAGAGACAGCCGGCTATAACACAGTAATAGAGCGCCACTGTTATCACAGCCAGACAGCAGAGAGTGTCACAGAGACAGCCGGCTATAACACAGTAATAGAGCGCCCCTGTTATCACAGCCAGACAGCAGAGAGTGCAGTCACAGAGACAGCCGGCTATAACACAGTAATAGAGCGCCCCTGTAACCACAGCCAGACAGCAGAGAGTGCAGTCACAGAGACAGCCGGCTATAACACAGTAATAGAGCGCACCTGTAACCACAGCCAGACAGCAGAGAGTGCAGTCACAGAGACAGCCGGCTATAACACAGTAATAGAGCGTATTGTACTTTAACATAAAACAAAATAAAGAGAAATTAAGTTAACAAATTTAAAATACAGTAAACTGAGGTACAATACATATAGGCCCTCATTCCGAGTTGATCGCTCGCAAGGCGATTTTAGCAGAGTTACACACGCTAAGCCGCCGCCTACTGGGAGTGAATCTTAGCTTCTTAAAATTGCGACCGATGTATTCGCAATATTGCGATTACTAACTACTTAGCAGTTTCAGAGTAGCTTCAGACTTACTCTGCCTGTGCGATCAGTTCAGTGCTTGTCGTTCCTGTTTTGACGTCACAAACACACCCAGCGTTCGCCCAGACACTCCCCCGTTTCCCCGGCCACTCCTGCGTTTTTTCCGGAAACGGTAGCGTTTTTTCCCGCACGCCCATAAAACGGCCTGTTTCCGCCCAGTAACACCCATTTCCTGTCAATCACATTACGATCGCCGGAGCGATGAAAAAGCCGTGAGTAAAAATACTATCTCCATTGTAAAATTACTTGGCGCAGTCGCAGTGCGAATATTGCGCATGCGTACTAAGCGGAATTTCACTGCGATGCAATGAAAAATACCGAGCGATCAACTCGGAATGAGGGCCATAGTAACATACAGTACAATACATGCAGGAAGATACAGTACAGTGACATAAAATACATACAGTACGATACAGTACAATGATGTAAAATAAACGCAGTAAGATTGAGTACAATGATGTAAAATACAATCAGGAAGATACACTATAATACATGCAGTAAGATACAGTACAAAGACGTAAAATACATGCAGTAAGATACAGTATAATACATGCAGTAAGATACAGGACAATGACATAAAATACATGCAGTAAGATACAGAACAATGAAGTACAATGACTTACAGTAAGATACAGTACAATGACATACAGTAAGATACAGTACAATGACTTACAGTAAGATACAGTACAATGACATACAGTAAGATACAGTACAATGAAGTACAATGACATACAGTAAGATACAGTACAATGACTTACAGTAAGATACAGTACAATGACATACAGTTGATACAGTACAATGAAGTACAATGATATACAGTAAGGTACAGTACAATGACATACAGTAAGGTACAGTACAATGGCGTAAAATATATACAGTAAGATACAGTACAATGCATACAGTAAGGTACAGTACAATTACGTAAAATACATACAGTAAGATGCAGTACAATACATACAGTAAGATACAGTACAATACATACAGTAAGGTACAGTACAATGAAGTAAAATACAGGCAGTAAGATACAGTACAATGAAGTAAAATACATGCGGAAAGATACAGTACAATACATACAGTAAAAGAACACTACAATTACATAAAATACATACAGTAAGATACAGTACAATTACATAAGTAAAGGAACAGTACAATGACGTAAAATACATACAGTAAGATACAGTAACATGCATACAGTAAGATACAGTACAATGAAGTAAAATACATACAGTAAGATACAGTACAATACATACAGTAAGGTACAGTACAATGAAGTAAAATACATACAGTAAGATACAGTACAATACATACAGTAAGACAGTAAAATACATACAGTAAGATACCGTACAATACATACAGTAAGACAGTAAAATACATACAGTAAGATACCGTACAATGGCGGAAAATACATACAGTAAGATACAGTACAATGCATACAGTAAGGTACAGTACAATGAAGTAAAATACATACAGTAAGATACAGTACAATACATACAGTAAGACAGTAAAATACATACAGTAAGATACAGTACAATACATACAGTAAGATACAGTAACATACATACAGTAAGATACAGTACAATGAAGTAAAATACATACAGTAAGATACAGTACAATACATACAGTAAGGTACAGTACAATGAAGTAAAATACATACAGTAAGATACAGTACAATACATACAGTAAGACAGTAAAATACATACAGTAAGATACCGTACAATACATACAGTAAGACAGTAAAATACATACAGTAAGATACCGTACAATGGCGGAAAATACATACAGTAAGATACAGTACAATGCATACAGTAAGGTACAGTACAATGAAGTAAAATACATACAGTAAGATACAGTACAATACATACAGTAAGACAGTAAAATACATACAGTAAGATACAGTACAATACATACAGTAAGACAGTAAAATACATACAGTAAGATACAGTACAATGGCGGAAAAAATGCATACAGTAAGGTGCAGTACAATGCATACAGTAAGGTGCAGTACAATGGCAGAAAATACATACAGTAAGATGCAGTAACATACATACAGTAAGATACAGTACAATTAAGTAAAATACATACAGTAAGATACAGTACAATGCATACAGTAAAGTACAGTACAATGAAGTAAAATACATACAGTAAGATACAGTACAATACATACAGTAAGACAGTAACATACATACAGTAAGATACAGTACAATGGCGGAAAATGCATACAGTAAGATACAGTACAATGCATACAGTAAGGTACAGTACAATTAAGTAAAATACATACAGTAAGATACAGTACAATACATACAGTAAGACAGTAAAATACATACAGTAAGATACAGTACAATGGTGGAAAATACATACAGTAAGATACAGTACAATGCATACAGTAAGGTACAGTACAATGCATACAGTAAGGGACAGTACAATGAAGTAAAATACATACAGTAAGATACAGTACAATACATACAGTAAGATACAGTACAATGGCGGAAAATACATACAGTAAGATACAGTACAATACATACAGTAAGATACAGTACAATGAAGTAAAATACATACAGTAAGATACAGTACAATGGCGGAAAATACATACAATAAGATACAGTACAATACATACAGTAAGATACAGTACAATACATACAGTAAGATACAGTAACATACATACAGTAAGGTACAGTACAATGAAGTAAAATACATACAGTAAGATACAGTACAATGCATACAGTAAGGTACAGTACAATGAAGTAAAATACATACAGTAAGATACAGTACAATACATACAGTAAGACAGTAACATACATACAGTAAGATACAGTAACATACATACAGTAAGGTACAGTACAATGAAGTAAAATATACACACAGTAAGATACAGTACAATGAAGTAAAATACATACAGTAAGATACAGTACAATACATACAGTAAGACAGTAAAATACATACAGTAAGATACAGTACAATACATACAGTAAGACAGTAAAATACATACAGTAAGATACAGTACAATGGCGGAAAATACATACAGTAAGATACAGTACAATACATACAGTAAGATACAGTAACATACATACAGTAAGATACAGTACAATACATACAGTAACATACATACAGTAAGATACAGTAACATACAGTAAGATACAGTACAATACATACAGTAAGGTACAGTACAATACATACAGTAAGATACAGTAACATACATACAGTAAGATACAGTACAATACATACAGTAAAGTACAGTACAATACATACAGTAAGATACAGTAACATACATACAGTAAGATACAGTACAATACATACAGTAAGATACAGTACAATACATACAGTAAAATACAGTAACATACATACAGTAAGATACAGTACAATACATACAGTAAAGTACAGTACTATACATACAGTAAGATACAGTAACATACATACAGTAAGATATAGTACAATACATACAGTAAGGTACAGTACAATACATACAGTAAGATACAGTACAATACATACAGTAAGATACAGTAACATACATACAGTAAGATACAGTACAATGACGTAAAATACATACAGTAAGGTACAGTACAATACATACAGTAAGATACAGTACAATACATACAGTGAGGTACAGTACAATACATACAGTAAGATACAGTAACATACATACAGTAATATACAGTACAATGACGTAAAATACATACAGTAAGGTACAGTACAATACATACAGTAAGATACAGTAAAACGACGTAAAATACATACAGTAAGGTACAGTACAACATTTACAGTAAGATACAGTACAATACATACAGTAAGGTACAGTACAATACATACAGTAATATACATACAGTAATATACAGTAAAATACATACATTAAGGTACAGTACAACACGTACAGTAAGATACAGTACAATACATACGGTAAGGTGCAGTACAATACATACAGTAAGGTACAGTACAATGAAGTAAATACATACAGTAAGGTACAGTACAATGAAGTAAAATACATGCAGTAAGATGCAGTACAATACATACAGTAAGGAGAAACCTTCCAAGCTGATACCTGTTTGTTGGCAGGTGACTGCCGGGCTGGATACTTCTGCGATGTCCGATCGTTCCGCCATGACCAAGCAATCTGTCCACCTGGATTTTATTGCCCTGAGGGGACACCGTCTCCTGTGCCCTGTGACAGTGGGACCTATGCTCCTCTCAGCGGCAACGTGTCACCGGAGGACTGCCGGCCGTGCCTGTCTGGTCACTTCTGCAATGGTATGTCACTAGTGTACTTGTGGAGTGGAAGCGTGGGGAAGTGTATCACAACAGATTTATATAGGAAGCGTATGTGATGGTCTGCGGTGAGGGAGGATCTTCTGCAGTCCGCAGTGTACATAGACAGTTACATTACCCCGTATCCTGTAAAAGACATCTCCTCTGAAGGGGGAGCTCCATTAGAATTTGGTGCCCACTAGTGCGTGCTATGGGAGCTACCGTTTAGATAATAAATACACACAGGAGCTCATGTTGGAACTATGGGTGTGGCAGAAATGGTCACTAAATACTATTTATAATGTCTCTTATGTAGGTACGGGGCAGGAAGTCTGGCAAGGTCTGTGCTCCACTGGATTTTATTGCCCTCCTGGACAGATCTCCCCCCGGCCCTCCGCTCACCGATGTCCAAGTGGCTTCTTTTGCCCTGCGGGGTCTCCAGCTCCGGTTCCCTGTGAAAGTGGAACCTACCAGGCTTTGGAGGGAAGAGAGAGGTGTAACACTTGTCCTACAGGGTTTTACTGTGACCCCGATCCTGACAGTGAGTCTCGCTTTTGGTGCACATCTGAGGGTGTCTGTCTCTCTGTGAGGTATTGGTCTGTCATCGGGCCGCACACGGTATATCTGTAACTCCGCAATACACACCAGGTGTAACGTCTCACACACAATGTGGAAATGAGCAGGTGTAAACGTTGCCTCATATTATATCTGCTTATTAACGTTAATTAATTTCTTACTTATAAAATGTATCTGTTGGATGATTATTGTGATAATTGCATTTTATCTTTTAGGTTCTGGAGTATCAATGCCAGCTCTCTGCCCGGCTGGGCACTACTGCCCATCGAGCACCAGTTTCATCTCTGTGCTTCCATGCCCGGCTGGAACATATGGACCCAAGACTGGAGCTTCAAGTAAATCTGACTGTGAGGCCTGCCCAGCAGGTGAGGAGAACACGGCCGGCACTCAGTGTTAGCGGATAATGCTCAGTACACTATTACTACATACATATTGTGCCGGTGAAGTAGCTCCTGCTTTGCCGTTTATCGAGGCGAGGCAGGAAGCTATAGAGCCGAGGAGTAATAACATCTTGTCACAAACCGGGGTCTTAGTTTGTCTTGTCTGATTCAGCGCTGCCATTTTAGGCGAGCTGCGCTGCTACTGTCCTAATACAGCGATCTGGATCGCTTGTTATTTACATTCCACAGCTGCATGAGAGCGGCCATGTTGTTTCCAAGTCAGGTGAATGAACCTTCCAGTCAGATACTGTTGCTGTGCTTACGTGATTCTAAGTCTGGACATACTGAGCTCCATGCCCAATATGGGGTGGTTCATGCTGATGGGGAGCGACTTTGCGGTAGGATAAACAACCTCTTATTGGCCAGAAACATGGTGCATACTGTGGTCCAGGTTACAATGGGGGTGTAATGCGTGATCCACTCTGCTTCTCATTCACAGTCACCTACTGCCTCATGTTCAGTGGAGCATATCTCGTCCATTGTGTTACCTTCCCTGGACATTGCCAGGGTGAAACCATCTTGGCCTAAGTCACTGGGAAGAATTGCCTTAGGGTTAGGGAGAGCGTCTTTCTCTCAGAAAATACAGGGAGCAGCCCTGAGATAAGAATTATATTTACAAAAAACACCATGGGGTAAATTTACTAAGGTGGGAGATTCTTGGTGATTTTGCCCATAGCAACCAATCAGATTGTGTCTATTATCTTCTAGAAGTAGCTAGACAAATGTTAAGTAGAATCTGATTGGTTGCTATGGGCAACATCACCAGTTCTAAAAAAAACTCCCACCTTAGTAAATTTACCCCCATGTTTATTTGACTTGTCTTTTACCACAGGAATGTACTGCTCATCCGAGGGGCTGCACAAGCCCACAGGCTACTGCTATGCCGGATACTACTGTTCCCAGGGGGCTGTGACCCCGATGCCAATAACTCCACGGGTGAGGAACCTCTCCTATCGTACCGCATGTTACAGGAGGCATACTATACTATACTATATGGCGCTTTGTTTAGCTCTGGTGTGCAATTTCAGCTTTCAAAATGTCGATAGTGGGAACGTAGACCGGCATGCCGACATACTACTAATGCGATTTAAAAGGGTTCTCTTTGCAACTTCAGTCCCATTACTTTCATGTGGCGTGCTGGGTTCTACCTCAGTGTCCCCGCTCTCAGGGACGGACATATTGAATGATGAACTCGGAATTATATCCTGGTTGTTTTGCATATATAATTTTATAGATGTCCAGAAGTGGATTAGATTATCTTCCGCTATGAGGGCCAATACTTACATCTTCTTTCCTGTAAATGTATTACATCAAGCCCCTGGCCCCGTGCTAGGCCCCTCCCCCTGACACCATTCTGTCACTTCACAGAACGCAGTTGACAATTAGTATGGAAGGAAAGAGAGTATTGGCCGATGCAGCCTGCAATACCTTTTCCCCGTGCACCAGTTGTCATCCATACTATTATATAATAGGTGATGAGGGACAGTGCCCCTGTAAGGAAATTATCAGTAGAGCATTACACAAGCTTTACACAGTATTGTTATTCTCTTCTATACACGGCTCTGTCAGAGATAAACCTCCTTATATCAATCTCCTTCAGTTGTCTGTTCGTTACCCTTTGTTTACCAATCGATTGGGAATCCCAGGAAGCAGACAACACACGTAGTTATGTCCACCAAATTGAGACTGGCTTCACTTTATTTAGCATGACATTATATAGAGAACATTATATAGAGAACTTGCATGAACACTTGATAAACGCCACATTTCAAAACGATACTACATCTCTTCTCATAACTCCTCTCAGGCTGACTCCCTCCTACGTGTCCTTCACCAGAAGTCTAAACACACAGAGACTGTCTAATAACATGTTTTTAAGACTTATAGATACGACCTTGCTTCGCACAGAACGTACTAACTGTGAAATGTCAGCATTATTATGATTTACTCAGAGAAGCAAACTTCTGCTACTCTACATCATGGCTGCTACTTAACAAAATGGCTGACACTGCATAAGCTAAATACATTTATCTTCCTCAGCTCTGTGCATTTGATGTCATTGTTGTGCTTGTTGCTTACGATACACAATACACACCCCTGCATCATCCCGGGGGACCGCCGTATGTCATTACAGCCTTTGCTTTAATTGGCAGGTGCCGTTTGATGTACAATTCCCACAGAACGATATCTGCCCAGCTGGCCACTTTTGCCCTAATGGAACCCGGTCGCCAGTTCCTTGCCCTCCGGGGTCATACTCTATGGCTGCAGGCCTCAGTGCCCAAGAGGAGTGCCAGCCTTGCCCACCAGGACATTACTGTGCCCAGCCTGGACTGTCCGACCCATCCCAGGCATTGCCGTGCTCCGCAGGGTGAGTACCAGCTTGTTGTATAGTATAAGCTATAGAGGGTAAGGAAAGGAAATTCTGCTTTCCAGTGCCCGCGGCTTGGCACAATGAGGCGGCACTGCCGGACAGGTTTGGGCTTTCAGTGCCTCTAATAAAAGAAAATAATAATTGTTTTAAATAAAAATCAACAAAAAAAAGGTGTACAGGTGTCACCGCAATATCGGTCACACATAGGCTTTACAGGACTTACCGCAAGTCATATCAGTGTTAGCAGCAGCAACAGTTTGTTGTATAGGATGACATAATAAATATATTATTATTATTATTATTATTATTATTATTATTACATAGGGCTATTGGGCCATTGAACTTGAAATAAGAGCTGTGCGATCTGTAATATAAACACAGGGTGGGGCTGGTACACATGAAAAAAGAGCTACGGTATGTTATCTGTAATATAAACACTGGATGGCGCTATTACACATTATTATTTATTATTATTATCCTTTTTTTATATGGTGCCACAAGGGTTCCGCAGCGCCCAATTACAGAGTACATAAACAAAAAATCAAAACAGGAAAACAGCAACATACAGTTGACAATAATATAGGACAAGTACAGGGTAAATGACATACCTACATCAGGAGATTACACTGGAATAAGTATCAGGTGCCAGAAGACTGCTGGATTTGGTGCAGTTGAAGACTATTAAAGTAAGAAAAATGATAAGCACATGAGAGAAGAGGACCCTGCTCATGAGAGCTTACATTCTGAAGGGGAGGGGTAGACAGACAGGGGTGACACAGATGGGGTACATAGAGAGCGTGGAACAGAGGGTTAGGATGAGACTTGGCTGGGTTTGGTGAATAAGTGGGTCTTGAGAGCCCGTTTGAAGTTTTGTAGAGAGGTGGAGAGTCTGAGGGGGAGAGGTAGGGAATTCCAGAGAAGTGGTGCAGCACGTGAAAAATCTTGGAGGTAGGAGTGGGAGGAAGTAATCCGTAGGCAGGAGAGTCGTCGTGCATTAGCAGAGCGAAAAGGACGGGTGGGAGTGTAAAGGAGATAAGGTCAGAGATGTAGGTGGGAGAGGAGTGGGTGAGGGCTTTGTAAGCCAGTGTGAGAAGCTTGAAATGGATTCTGAAAGGGAAGGGAAGCCAGTGAAGGTCTTGTAGGAGAGGAGAGGTAGACGTAGTGCGTTTGGTGAGGAAAATGAGCCGGGCAGCAGCATTGAGGATAGATTGGAGTGGAGAGAGGTGTTTGTCAGGAATGCCAGTCAGGAGGAGATTACAGTAATCCAGTCTGGAGATGACCAGTGAGTGGATAAGAGTCTTAGTAGCATCCTGGGTCACAAAGGGTCTGATCCTGGAAATATTTTTGAGATGAAAACGGCAAGATTGTGAGAGGTGCTGAATGTGAGGTTTGAAGAAGAGGGAGGAGTCAAGGATTACTCCAAGACAGCGCACTTGGGGGCTAGAGGAGATAGTAGTGCCATCAATAGATAATGAAATTGTGGGAGGTGAGGTTATGCGGGAGGGAGGGAAGATGATCAGCTCAGTCTTAGACATGTTAAGTTTAAGAAAGCGCTGGGAGGAGGTAGCAGAGAGACAGTTGGAGATACAAGTGAGGAGAGCCCGGGAGAGGTCTGGAGAGGAAAGATAAATTTAAGTGTCATCAGCATAGAGGAACTAATGAGCTTACCTAGGCCCTTGTTCCAAGTTGTTCGTTCGCTAGCTGCTTTTAGCAGCATTGCACACGCTAGGCCGCCGCCCTCTGGGAGTGTATCTTAGCTTAGCAGAATAGCGAACGAAAGAATAGCAGAATTGCTAATAAATAATTATTTGCAGTTTCTGAGTAGCTCCAGACCTTCTCCTACACTGCGATCACCTCAGTCCGTTTAGTTCCTGGTTTGACGTCACAAACACGCCCTGCGTTCGGTCAGCCACTCCCCCGTTTCTCCAGACACTCCTGCGTTTGTCCCTGACACGCCTGCGTTTTTTAGCACACTCCCGGAAAACGCTCAGTTACCACTCAGAAACGCCCCTTTCCTGTCAATCATTCACCGATCAGTAGTGCAACTGAAAAGCACCGCAGAATCCACAGCAAATCTACTAAGTTTTTAGTTAAATAACTAAGCGCATGTGTCCTGCGTGCCTTGCGCATGCGCAATTAGCAACAAATCGCAGCATAGCGAAAATCGCCAACGAGCGAACAACTCGGAATGACCCCCCTAGTGAGGACGTATAGAGAGAGAAAAGAAGAGGACTAAGGACAGAACCTTGGGGTACACCTACACTTAGTGGAAGTGAGGGGGAGGTGGAGTAATGAGAGGAGACAGAGAATGAACTGTCAGAGAGGTAGGAAGACAGCCAAGAGAGGGCAGTATCACGCAGATCAATGGAGTGAAGGATTTTAGTAGGAGAGGATGGTCCGCAGTGTCAAAAGCAGGGCTTAAAGTGGTCCTGGAGAGGTGGGGGAACTCACCTCGCCCGCAACACCGTAGAAGGGGTGTGGCCTCACAAGGAAGGGGTGTGGCCACACAAAGTACCACCAATTCAAAATAATGCTTCACATTTCCCGCCCCACATACTAGTGCCCTTTACACACACAATGTCCACAATAGCAGAGTCCCCCTTTTACACAGTACGGCAGACAGAGCCCCCTTTTACACAGTACGGCAGACAGAGCCCCCTTTTACACAGTACGGCAGACAGAGCCCCCTTTTACACAGTACGGCAGACAGAGCCCCATTTTACACAGTACGGCAGACAGAGCCCCATTTTACACAGTACGGCAGACAGAGACCCATTTTACACAGTACGGCAGACAGAGCCCCATTTTACACAGTACGGCAGACAGAGCCCCATTTTACACAGTACGGCAGACAGAGACCCATTTTACACAGTACGGCAGACAGAGACCCATTTTACACAGTACGGCAGACAGAGCCCCATTTTACACAGTACGGCAGACAGAGCCCCATTTTACACAGTACGGCAGACAGAGACCCATTTTACACAGTACGGCAGACAGAGCCCCATTTTACACAGTACGGCAGACAGAGCCCCATTTTACACAGTACGGCAGACAGAGACCCATTTTACACAGTACGGCAGGTAGAGCCCCCTCCAAGGGCAAACGCAGGATTTATGAGGGGGTTTTCCAGCTAGATATATACATATATACATACTGGGGGGATGGTGAGGGCATGGGGGGACACATACTGGGGGGCCGGTGAGGGACATGGTAGAACATACTGGGGGGCCGGTGAGGGACATTGGGGGACACATACTGGGGGGGTGAGGGACATGGGGGGACACATACTGGGGGGGTGAGGGACATGGGGGGACACATACTGGGGGGCCGGTGAGGGACATGGGGGGACACATACTGGGGGGTGAGGGCCATACATACTGGGGGGATGGTGAGGGACATGGGGACACACATACTGGGGGGGGGATATGGGAATGCACATAGTGGGGTCAGGTAAGGGATATGGGGACACATACTGAGAGATGGGTGACTAGTGACACACTGGGGCCTGGGTGGGAGGGGACCTGGTTACATGCACATGTACATTAGAGCCTGGTAGATCAGCATTGCTCCCCTCAGATTGTGAATGAGCTGCACCCAGCAGAGGAGGAGCTCAGGCAGCACACAGGACGCAGTACACAGGACGCTGCAGATCCTGAATAAAGATCCTTCCATCGGCTCCACCATAATTTTTTCTATTGACCTGAGCGTTGAGATGAAAGAGAAGTGACAGGCAGCAGTGTACACTGCTAGAGCCTACCTCACTCTATGTCAGCACTCGCGGCTCCGCGTTCCGCCCCCACATGTAGTTGCAGCCGGTGATCATGATCACTGATCAGTGATACTTTCTCCCCTCACCCTGCACGCAGCGGCGCGCGCCCGATTCCACTTCCTGTATGGCAGAACACTAAACACATTCTGCCGGGGGTGACAGGGAGAGCGGAAGTGAGCAATGGAGGAGGGTAGGTGGGGACAGGCAACGAACATGCAGCTCCAGCCCCAGGCAAATCCAGCAGCGGCCAACGAGTGAGCATGGAGTGGGTGCTTCACATCCCTCATGCTGTTCCACTCTGTTCCGCCCTTTAATTGTTAGCGCTCATAGGCAGCTGCCTAGTGGTGGCGTCGGCCCTGGGAGAGGGCACTTTGAATCTGGCGCCGACTGTGCGCCATTCACGGCTCCTGGACCGCCAGCTAATGAGAAGCTGCCACTTGGCAGCTTCTCATTGGCTGGCGGTCTGCGAGCCGTGATTGGCTCACGGCAGATTTTAAAAAAACCTTCCCTTCTTCTGATTGGTGCTGCAGCCGGTCCGCAAGCCATGATTGGCTGGCGGCCGCTGCCACCTTTACAATGGAACAGGGACATGATGCTGTGGCCGGGCGGAGGCGGAACTGGTTCCGCCTGCAATTAGAGGTGACGGAACGCAGTTCCGCCCCGTTCCGGCCCACTTTAACCACTGGTCAAAAGCAGCAGAGAAATCAAGAAGAATAAGTAGAGAGTAGTGGCCCTTTGATTTGGCAGCATGGAGGTCATTGCATACTTTTGTAAGGGCAGTTTCAGTGGAGTGGAGAGGACGGAAGCCAGACTGGAATGGGTCAAGCAGTGAGTATGAGGAAAGAAAGTAAGTAAGGCGGAAGGAAGAAATAAGAGCCACAGTATGTCATCTGTCATATAAACACTGGATGGCGCTATTACACATGATATAAGAGCTACAGTATACCATCTGTCATATAAACACTGGATGGCGCTGTAACACATGAAATAAGAGCTACAGTATGTCATCTGTCATATAAACACTGGATGGCGCTATTACACATGAAATGCAAGTTATAAAACTGAGGCGATTACACAGTGCAGTATATCTTAGATTGTGACTCTGCTGACATTGATGATGGGAGATAGTGTTTTAATTAACTTGTATGCAAAATACAAGTCGTTTAACTGAAATCATCTTTCATAAGATAGAGAATGATGATAGCTGTAATGTAGTAAATGGACTTGTGTTTAGTTTCCTGTCAGATGAAAATATAATAATGAAAGGGGAATATACTGTATAATAATGAGACTGGAATGTTTCTATAATGACTCCTGCATTTAGTTCTGATCCCAGGACTGTTTATAGCAACATGACGGACTCTTGTGTGATTGACATAAGTCCTCTATATAAAGAGAAGGAGGATTGGAGGCCGGTGGTGGTTTTAGAGGTGAGAAACCTGCAGGGTTTAGAACTGGTGTATAATGTATTTGGGTGTCGAGAGGTTATTGTCTGGCTCAGGATTGTGTCCATTGCAAGATGTTACTATAGTATGTATCCATGTGCAGGGTGCAGTGAGAGCTGGTCCGGTAGCAGGCTGCACTCTGATCTCTCTGTAACTGGGCCCACCTCGCTATTACTGTGCAGGGTGCAGTGAGAGCTGGTCCAGTAGCAGGCTGCACTCTGATCTCTCTGTGACTGGGCCCATCTCACTATTACTGTGCAGGGTGCAGTGAGAGCTGGTCCAGTAGCAGGCTGCACTCTGATCTCTCTGTGACTGGGCCCACCTCACTATTACTGTGTGGTGTGCAGTGAGAGCTGGTCCAGTGTCAGGCTGCACTCTGATCTCTCTGTGACTGGGCCCACCTTGCTATTACTGTGTGGTGTGCAGTGAGAGCTGGTCCAGTAGCAGGCTGCACTCTGATCTCTCTGTGACAGGGCCCACCTCGCTATTACTGTGTGGTGTGCAGTGAGAGCTGGTCCAGTAGCAGGCTGCACTCTGATCTCTCTGTAACTGGGCCCACCTCGCTATTACTGTGTGGTGTGCAGTGAGAGCTGGTCCGGTAGCAGGCTGCACTCTGATCTCTCTGTAACTGGGCCCACCTCGCTATTACTGTGTGGTGTGCAGTGAGAGCTGGTCCGGTAGCAGGCTGCACTCTGATCTCTCTGTAACTGGGCCCACCTCGCTATTACTGTGTGGTGTGCAGTGAGAGCTGGTCCAGTAGCAGGCTGCACTCTGATCTCTCTGTGACTGGGCCCATCTCACTATTACTGTGTGGTGTGCAGTGAGAGCTGGTCCAGTAGCAGGCTGCACTCTGATCTCTCTGTGACAGGGCCCACCTTGCTATTACTGTGTGGTGTGCAGTGAGAGCTGGTCCAGTGTCAGGCTGCACTCTGATCTCTCTGTGACAGGGCCCACCTCGCTATTACTGTGTGGTGTGCAGTGAGAGCTGGTCCAGTAGCAGGCTGCACTCTGATCTCTCTGTGACTGGGCCCATCTCACTATTACTGTGCAGGGTGCAGTGAGAGCTGGTCCAGTAGCAGGCTGCACTCTGATCTCTCTGTGACTGGGCCCACCTCACTATTACTGTGTGGTGTGCAGTGAGAGCTGGTCCAGTAGCAGGCTGCACTCTGATCTCTCTGTGACTGGGCCCACCTCGCTATTACTGTGCAGTGTGCAGTGAGAGCTGGTCCAGTAGCAGGCTGCACTCTGATCTCTCTGTGACTGGGCCCATCTCACTATTACTGTGCAGGGTGCAGTGAGAGCTGGTCCAGTAGCAGGCTGCACTCTGATCTCTCTGTGACTGGGCCCACCTCGCTATTACTGTGTGGTGTGCAGTGAGAGCTGGTCCAGTAGCAGGCTGCACTCTGATCTCTCTGTGACTGGACCCACCTCGCTATTACTGTGCAGTGTGCAGTGAGAGCTGGTCCAGTAGCAGGCTGCACTCTGATCTCTCTGTGACTGGGCCCTCCTCGCTATTACTGTGCTGTGTGCAGTGAGAGCTGGTCCAGTGTCAGGCTGCACTCTGATCTCTCTGTGCCTGGGCCCACCTCGCTATTACTGTGTGGTGTGCAGTGAGAGCTGGTCCAGTAGCAGGCTGCACTCTGATCTCTCTGTGACTGGGCCCACCTCGCTATTACTGTGCAGTGTGCAGTGAGAGCTGGTCCAGTGTCAGGCTGCACTCTGATCTCTCTGTGACTGGGCCCACCTCGCTATTACTGTGTGGTGTGCAGTGAGAGCTGGTCCAGTGTCAGGCTGCACTCTGATCTCTCTGTGACTGGGCCCACCTCGCTATTACTGTGTGGTGTGCAGTGAGAGCTGGTCCGGTAGCAGGCTGCACTCTGATCTCTCTGTGACAGGGCCCACCTCGCTATTACTGTGCGGTGTGCAGTGAGAGCTGGTCCGGTAGCAGGCTGCACTCTGATCTCTCTGTGACTGGGCCCACCTCGCTATTACTGTGCAGTGTGCAGTGAGAGCTGGTCCAGTAGCAGGCTGCACTCTGATCTCTCTGTGACAGGGCCCACCTCGCTATTACTGTGCAGGGTGCAGTGAGAGCTGGTCCAGTAGCAGGCTGCACTCTGATCTCTCTGTGACAGGGCCCACCTCGCTATTACTGTGCAGGGTGCAGTGAGAGCTGGTCCAGTAGCAGGCTGCACTCTGATCTCTCTGTGACTGGGCCCATCTCACTATTACTGTGCAGGGTGCAGTGAGAGCTGGTCCAGTAGCAGGCTGCACTCTGATCTCTCTGTGACTGGGCCCACCTCACTATTACTGTGTGGTGTGCAGTGAGAGCTGGTCCAGTGTCAGGCTGCACTCTGATCTCTCTGTGACAGGGCCCACCTCGCTATTACTGTGTGGTGTGCAGTGAGAGCTGGTCCGGTAGCAGGCTGCACTCTGATCTCTCTGTAACTGGGCCCACCTCGCTATTACTGTGTGGTGTGCAGTGAGAGCTGGTCCGGTAGCAGGCTGCACTCTGATCTCTCTGTAACTGGGCCCACCTCGCTATTACTGTGTGGTGTGCAGTGAGAGCTGGTCCAGTAGCAGGCTGCACTCTGATCTCTCTGTGACTGGGCCCATCTCACTATTACTGTGTGGTGTGCAGTGAGAGCTGGTCCAGTAGCAGGCTGCACTCTGATCTCTCTGTGACAGGGCCCACCTTGCTATTACTGTGTGGTGTGCAGTGAGAGCTGGTCCAGTGTCAGGCTGCACTCTGATCTCTCTGTGACAGGGCCCACCTCGCTATTACTGTGTGGTGTGCAGTGAGAGCTGGTCCAGTAGCAGGCTGCACTCTGATCTCTCTGTGACTGGGCCCATCTCACTATTACTGTGCAGGGTGCAGTGAGAGCTGGTCCAGTAGCAGGCTGCACTCTGATCTCTCTGTGACTGGGCCCACCTCACTATTACTGTGTGGTGTGCAGTGAGAGCTGGTCCAGTAGCAGGCTGCACTCTGATCTCTCTGTGACTGGGCCCACCTCGCTATTACTGTGCAGTGTGCAGTGAGAGCTGGTCCAGTAGCAGGCTGCACTCTGATCTCTCTGTGACTGGGCCCATCTCACTATTACTGTGCAGGGTGCAGTGAGAGCTGGTCCAGTAGCAGGCTGCACTCTGATCTCTCTGTGACTGGGCCCACCTCGCTATTACTGTGTGGTGTGCAGTGAGAGCTGGTCCAGTAGCAGGCTGCACTCTGATCTCTCTGTGACTGGACCCACCTCGCTATTACTGTGCAGTGTGCAGTGAGAGCTGGTCCAGTAGCAGGCTGCACTCTGATCTCTCTGTGACTGGGCCCTCCTCGCTATTACTGTGCTGTGTGCAGTGAGAGCTGGTCCAGTGTCAGGCTGCACTCTGATCTCTCTGTGCCTGGGCCCACCTCGCTATTACTGTGTGGTGTGCAGTGAGAGCTGGTCCAGTAGCAGGCTGCACTCTGATCTCTCTGTGACTGGGCCCACCTCGCTATTACTGTGCAGTGTGCAGTGAGAGCTGGTCCAGTGTCAGGCTGCACTCTGATCTCTCTGTGACTGGGCCCACCTCGCTATTACTGTGTGGTGTGCAGTGAGAGCTGGTCCAGTGTCAGGCTGCACTCTGATCTCTCTGTGCCTGGGCCCACCTCGCTATTACTGTGTGGTGTGCAGTGAGAGCTGGTCCGGTAGCAGGCTGCACTCTGATCTCTCTGTGACTGGGCCTATCTCACTATTACTGTGCAGTGTGCAGTGAGAGCTGGTCCAGTAGCAGGCTGCACTCTGATCTCTCTGTGACTGGGCCCACCTCGCTATTACTGTGCAGTGTGCAGTGAGAGCTGGTCCGGTAGCAGGCTGCACTCTGATCTCTCTGTGACTGGGCCCACCTCGCTATTACTGTGCAGTGTGCAGTGAGAGCTGGTCCAGTAGCAGGCTGCACTCTGATCTCTCTGTGACTGGGCCTATCTCACTATTACTGTGCAGTGTGCAGTGAGAGCTGGTCCGGTAGCAGGCTGCACTCTGATCTCTCTGTGACAGGGCCCACCTTGCTATTACTGTGCAGTGTGCAGTGAGAGCTGGTCCAGTAGCAGGCTGCACTCTGATCTCTCTGTGACTGGGCCCTCCTCGCTATAACTGTGTGGTGTGCAGTGAGAGCTGGTCCAGTAGCAGGCTGCACTCTGATCTCTCTGTGACTGGGCCTATCTCGCTATTACTGTGCAGTGTGCAGTGAGAGCTGGTCCAGTAGCAGGCTGCACTCTGATCTCTCTGTGACTGAGCCTATCTCGCTATTACTGTGCAGTGTGCAGTGAGAGCTGGTCCAGTAGCAGGCTGCACTCTGATCTCTCTGTGACTGGGCCCACCTCGCTATTACTGTGCAGTGTGCAGTGAGAGCTGGTCCAGTAGCAGGCTGCACTCTGATCTCTCTGTGACTGGGCCTATCTCACTATTACTGTGCAGTGTGCAGTGAGAGCTGGTCCGGTAGCAGGCTGCACTCTGATCTCTCTGTGACAGGGCCCACCTTGCTATTACTGTGCGGTGTGCAGTGAGAGCTGGTCCAGTAGCAGGCTGCACTCTGATCTCTCTGTGACTGGGCCCACCTCGCTATTACTGTGCAGTGTGCAGTGAGAGCTGGTCCAGTAGCAGGCTGCACTCTGATCTCTCTGTGACTGGGCCCACCTCGCTATTACTGTGTGGTGTGCAGTGAGAGCTGGTCCAGTAGCAAGCTGCACTCTGATCTCTCTGTGACTGGGCCCACCTCGCTATTACTGTGCAGTGTGCAGTGAGAGCTGGTCCAGTAGCAGGCTGCACTCTGATCTCTCTGTGACTGGGCCTATCTCGCTATTACTGTGTGGTGTGCAGTGAGAGCTGGTCCAGTAGCAGGCTGCACTCTGATCTCTCTGTGACTGGGCCCACCTTGCTATTACTGTGTGGTGTGCAGTGAGAGCTGGTCCAGTGTCAGGCTGCCAGGGCCGTAACTACATGTGTGCCAAGTGGGCTCGGCACACAGCGCAGTTGCCCTGAGGGCGCAACGGCCAGCGGCATGTAATGAGTCAAATTGACTCATTACATGCCGCCTCTGTGTGCGCCGTGCGCCGCGTTGGAGGGAGAAGAGACCAGCGCCGGGCAGCGTTCAAGGAGGAGGAGGGAGGGGGAGCAGGGAGCCGCAGCAGCGCTATTTGATTGGTAGTAAGCGCCGCTGCAACATCCCCCTCTCCTTCTGTATTGGCTGCCCGGCGCTGCTATGGATGCTGGGATGCGGTTCCTTCATCCCAGCATCCACAGCAGCGCCAGGCAACCAATACAGAAGGAGAGGGGGATGCTGCAGCGGCGCTTACTACCAATCAAATAGCGCTGCTGCGGCTCCAGTCCCCATCCCTCCTCCTCCTTCTCACCTCTGCCTGCACCGAGGGAGCTGCCAGCACGAGGAGACTGTCAGCGGGGAGAAGGTAAGTATATCCCTCTCTTTCTCTCTCTCTCTCTCTCTCTCTCTCTCTCAGGGGGACACCGTCTGCCGCAATGTGTAAAAAGGGGGACTGGCTGCCGCAATGTGTAAAAAGGGGGACTGGCTGCCACAATGTATAAAAAGGGGGTCTGGCTGCCGCAATGTGTAAAAAGGGGTCCTGGCTGCCGCAATGTGTAAAAAGGGGGACTGGCTGCCGCAATGTGTAAAAAGGGGGCCTGGCTGCCGCAATGTGTAAAAAGGGGGCCTGGCTGCTGCAATGTATAAAAAGGGGTCCTGGCTGCCGCAATGTGTAAAGAGGGGGACTGGCTGCCGCAATGTGTAAAAAGGGGGACTGTCTGCTGTAATGTGTAAAAAGGGGGACGCTGTCTGCTGTAATGTATAAAAGAGGGCCTGGCTGCCGCAATGTGTAAAAAGGGGTCCTGGCTGCCGCAATGTGTAAAGAGGGGGACTGGCTGCCGCAATGTGTAAAAAGGGGGACTGTCTGCTGTAATGTGTAAAAAGGGGGACGCTGTCTGCTGTAATGTGTAAAAAGGGGGACGCTGTCTGCTGTAATGTGTAAAAAGGGGGACACTGTCTGCTGTAATGCATAAAAGGGGCTCTACCTGGTGTAGTGGCGCTACTGTGCAGCGTAATTTGAATAATGTAGACTACTGTGCACCGTAGTATGAATTGCTATTATTTTGTGGCCACGCCCCTTCCCCATGAAGCCACGCCCCTATACATTTTTCGCACGCCTACGCCGCCCCTATCTTACATGGGGGGCACTGTCGTTTCTTGCACACAGCGCTAAAATGCCTAGTTACGGCACTGCAGGCTGCACTCTGATCTCTCCATGACTGGGCCCACCTCGCTATTACTGTGCAGTGTGCAGTGAGAGCTGGTCCAGTGTCATGCTGCACTCTGATCTCTCTGTGACTGGGCCCACCTCGCTATTACTGTGCAGTCTGCAGTGAGAGCTGGTCCAGTAGCAGGCTGCACTCTGATCTCTCTGTGACTGGGCCCACCTCGCTATTACTGTGCAGTGTGCAGTGAGAGCTGGTCCAGTAGCAGGCTGCACTCTGATCTCTCTGTGACTGGGCCCACCTTGCTATTACTGTACGGTGTGCAGTGAGAGCTGGTCCAGTAGCAGGCTGCACTCTGATCTCTCTGTGACTGGGCCCACCTCGCTATTACTGTGCGGTGTGCAGTGAGAGCTGGTCCAGTAGCAGGCTGCACTCTGATCTCTCTGTGACTGGGCCCACCTTGCTATTACTGTACGGTGTGCAGTGAGAGCTGGTCCAGTAGCAGGCTGCACTCTGATCTCTCTGTGACTGGGCCCACCTCGCTATTACTGTGCAGTGTGCAGTGAGAGCTGGTCCAGTAGCAGGCTGCACTCTGATTTCTCTGTGACTGGGCCTATCTCGCTATTACTGTGCAGTGTGCAGTGAGAGCTGGTCCAGTAGCAGGCTGCACTCTGATTTCTCTGTGACTGGGCCTATCTCGCTTTTACTGTGCGGTGTGCAGTGAGAGCTGGTCCAGTAGCAGGCTGCACTCTGATCTCTCTGTAACTGGGCCCACCTCGCTATTACTGTACGGTGCGCAGTGAGAGCTGGTCCAGTAGCAGGCTGCACTCTGATCTCTCTGTGACTGGGCCCACCTCGCTACTACTGTACGGTGCGCAGTGAGAGCTGGTCCAGTAGCAGGCTGCACTCTGATCTCTCTGTGACTGGGCCCACCTCGCTATTACTGTGCAGTGTGCAGTGAGAGCTGGTGCAGTAGCAGGCTGCACTCTGATCTCTCTGTGACTGGGCCCACCTTGCTATTACTGTGCAGTGTGCAGTGAGAGCTGGTCCAGTAGCAGGCTGCACTCTGATCTCTCTGTGACTGGGCCTATCTCGCTATTACTGTGCGGTGTGCAGTGAGAGCTGGTGCAGTAGCAGGCCGCACTCTGATCTCTCTGTGACTGGGCCTATCTCACTATTACTGTGCGGTGTGCAGTGAGAGCTGGTGCAGTAGCAGGCTGCACTCTGTTCTCTCTGTGACTGGGCATATCTGCATATCTCGCTATTACTGTACGGTGTGCAGTGAGAGCTGGTCCAGTAGCAGGCCGCACTCTGATCTCTCTGTGACTGGGCCTATCTCGCTATTACTGTGTGGTGTGCAGTGAGAGCTGGTGCAGTAGCAGGCCGCACTCTGATCTCTCTGTGACTGGGCCTATCTCACTATTACTGTGCGGTGTGCAGTGAGAGCTGGTGCAGTAGCAGGCTGCACTCTGTTCTCTCTGTGACTGGGCATATCTGCATATCTCGCTATTACTGTACGGTGTGCAGTGAGAGCTGGTCCAGTAGCAGGCCGCACTCTGATCTCTCTGTGACTGGGCCTATCTCGCTATTACTGTGTGGTGTGCAGTGAGAGCTGGTGCAGTAGCAGGCCGCACTCTGATCTCTCTGTGACTGGGCCTATCTCGCTATTACTGTGCAGTGTGCAGTGAGAGCTGGTCCAGTAGCAGGCTGCACTCTGATCTCTCTGTAACTGGGCCCACCTCGCTATTACTGTACGGTGTGCAGTGAGAGCTGGTCCAGTAGCAGGCTGCACTCTGATCTCTCTGTGACTGGGCTCACCTCGCTATTGCTGTGCAGTGTGCAGTGAGAGCTGGTCCAGTAGCAGGCTGCACTCTGATCTCTCTGTGACTGGGCCCACCTCGCTATTACTGTGTGGTGTGCAGTGAGAGCTGGTGCAGTAGCAGGCTGCACTCTGATCTCTCTGTGACTGGGCCCACCTCGCTATTACTGTGTGGTGTGCAGTGAGAGCTGGTCCAGTAGCAGGCTGCACTCTGATCTCTCTGTGACTGGGCCCACCTCGCTATTACTGTGCAGTGTGCAGTGAGAGCTGGTCCAATAGCAGGCTGCACTCTGATCTCTCTGTGACTGGGCCTATCTCGCTATTACTGTGCGGTGTGCAGTGACTGCTGGTGCAGTAGCAGGCCGCACTCTGATCTCTCTGTGACTGGGCCTATCTCGCTATTACTGTGCAGTGTGCAGTGAGAGCAGGTCCAGTAGCAGGCTGCACTCTGATCTCTCTGTAACTGGGCCCACCTCGCTATTACTGTACGGTGTGCAGTGAGAGCTGGTCCAGTAGCAGGCTGCACTCTGATCTCTCTGTGACTGGGCCCACCTCGCTATTACTGTGCAGTGTGCAGTGAGAGCTGGTCCAGTAGCAGGCTGCACTCTGATCTCTCTGTGACTGGGCCCACCTCACTATTAATATATACACACCAAAACAGCGCTAATTTAAAACATAAGTGTGCTTTTAATTTTTACACAAATAAAACATATTAAAAAACACATGAATATGGCTAAATCCTAGAAACCGGTTATCCGTGCAAGGTATGACGTAATTAATACAATTAATATAATGCAATTCAGAACAATTAATATAATGCAATTCAGAACATAGAGATTATTAAATATAATCCAGAGACTCATTCAAATTAATCCTTTGTATAAAAACTCAATCAGTATGACAGTCTCTTGCAGAGCACAGTGAATTAATCGTGAACCGTTCAATTGATAGCAGCAAGTGAGGCAGTGATTGGCAGTTCACACTGCAACATAGTAGGCGACTGTTCGTAGAAGAGATTTAGAGCAATATTGATAGATTTGACATAAATCAATGTAATATCGACTGCCAGGCTTGTATAGAAAGTCAATTAGCCATGAATACAACCTGCTTCAAGGATCCGGAATTGATCCGTTATGGACCGATGGTTGGTGACTCCCGACTCCTGGTGCTTTTAATAGCCGTTTTTAGTGGGTCTTATCCGGAGTTCCAAACACCACGGGTCCAGGTCTAAGCAGGTGGAAAAATTTTTTAGCACGGCCGGTACCGGACAGTTGGTGAGAGCTCTTACGCGTTTCTCCGCCTGATAATAACTCAGCGGCTTCCTCAGAGAGAAATCTCTTCTACGAACAGTCGCCTACTATGTTGCAGTGTGAACTGCCAATCACTGCCTCACTTGCTGCTATCAATTGAACGGTTCACGATTAATTCACTGTGCTCTGCAAGAGACTGTCATACTGATTGAGTTTTTATACAAAGGATTAATTTGAATGAGTCTCTGGATTATATTTAATAATCTCTATGTTCTGAATTGCATTATATTAATTGTTCTGAATTGCATTATATTAATTGTATTAATTACGTCATACCTTGCACGGATAACCGGTTTCTAGGATTTAGCCATATTCATGTGTTTTTTAATATGTTTTATTTGTGTAAAAATTAAAAGCACACTTATGTTTTAAATTAGCGCTGTTTTGGTGTGTATATATTTTTAGGTAACTATAAAGGGTGGAGTACTCTCCCTTAATTAAACAGCTGCGATTGAAACAGGGTGTTCTTTGAATTAAATTTATGGTTAATCGATGCACACACTTTCTATTTAGCTGTTAGCGCCAAGCCAATTTTGTTTGTTTGTGGTCCACCTCACTATTACTGTGTGGTGTGCAGTGAGAGCTGGTCCAGTAGCAGGCTGCACTCTGATCTCTCTGTGACTGGGCCCACCTCGCTATTACTGTGTGGTGTGCAGTGAGAGCTGGTCCAGTAGCAGGCTGCACTCTGATCTCTCTGTGACTGGGCCCACCTCGCTATTACTGTGCAGGGTGCAGTGAGAGCTGGTCCAGTAGCAGGCTGCACTCTGATCTCTCTGTGACCGGGCCCACCTCGCTGTTACTGTGCAGGGTGCAGTGAGAGCTGGTCCAGTGTCAGGCTGCACTCTGATCTCTCTGTGACTGGGCCCACCTCCCTATTACTGTGCAGTGAGCAGTGAGAGCTGGTCCAGTAGCAGGCTGCACTCTGATCTCTCTGTGACTGGGCCTATCTCGCTATTACTGTGCGGTGTGCACTGAGAGCTGGTGCAGTAGCAGGCTGCACTCTGATCTCTCTGTGACTGGGCCTATCTCGCTATTACTGTGCGGTGTGCAGTGAGAGCTGGTCCAGTAGCAGGCTGCACTCTGATCTCTCTGTGACTGGGCCCACCTCCCTATTACTGTGCAGTGAGCAGTGAGAGCTGGTCCAGTAGCAGGCTGCACTCTGATCTCTCTGTGACTGGGCCTATCTCGCTATTACTGTACGGTGTGCAGTGAGAGCTGGTCCAGTGTCAGGCTGCACTCTGATCTCTCTGTGACCGGGCCTATCTCGCTATTACTGTACGGTGTGCAGTGAGAGCTGGTCCAGTGTCAGGCTGCACTCTGATCTCTCTGTGACCGGGCCCACCTCGCTGTTACTGTGTGGTGTGCAGTGAGAGCTGGTGCAGTAGCAGGCTGCGCTCTGATCTCTCTGTGACTGGGCCTATCTCGCTATTACTGTACGGTGTGCAGTGAGAGCTGGTCCAGTGTCAGGCTGCACTCTGATCTCTCTGTGACCGGGCCTATCTCGCTATTACTGTACGGTGTGCAGTGAGAGCTGGTCCAGTGTCAGGCTGCACTCTGATCTCTCTGTGACTGGGCCCACCTCGCTGTTACTGTGTGGTGTGCAGTGAGAGCTGGTGCAGTAGCAGGCTGCACTCTGATCTCTCTGTGACCGGGCCCACCTCGCTGTTACTGTGTGGTGTGCAGTGAGAGCTGGTGCAGTAGCAGGCTGCACTCTGATCTCTCTGTGACTGGGCCTATCTCGCTATTACTGTACGGTGTGCAGTGAGAGCTGGTCCAGTGTCAGGCTGCACTCTGATCTCTCTGTGACCGGGCCCACCTCGCTGTTACTGTGTGGTGTGCAGTGAGAGCTGGTCCCAGGGCCGTCTTTTTGTATGGGCTCAATGGGCTCTTGCCCAAGGGCCCTAGGAGCATAAGGGCCCTAGGCTGATAGCTGAGGGTCCGCTCTTTCCAGGGGTACCAGATTTTTGAAAATCGGCCCTGGGGAACCAGAGATATCCGACCTCAAAGTAGTGGTCCCCATCCAAGCCTATTAATTGCACTTCCCAGCCAGATATCTTGGATTCTGTCTGACTTAGAGTTTTTCTGAGGGTATAATCCAAAAGCTGGGACTTTCTCCTTTTGGTGGACACTGGCAGCTTGTCTCTACTATGCCCAGAACCAGAGATATCAGCCTTCAAGCAGCTGGTCCCTGCTCCAGCTCCACACGCCTAAGATGCAGTTTTAGGTTTTCATTGGTGAATTGCTCTGGCAACTGAAGTCCCCAGTACCTTGTGAAAACAAAGTGGGACTCTCTAGTTTTTTTATCCCGTTCAAAGCTAAGAAATATATTTTCAGGAACTTGAGATATCTGCAGTCAATCAAGCTGCCCTTCCACCAGAAAATTACAAATATTAAGCCCACTCCACTATCCACCCCTCCCCTGCGTATTAAACACCCCCTACCACCATGGAAGTTATGTACCAGGGCTTCTTCATTCAGCCCAATGCCCCCTTCTACAGTTTAGCCCCATCTGTGCAGTAACGGAGTAATTAGCAGAAATTACTGCTCCAGGTCCTACATGCTGAGCGGAAGATAGACAACCCCCTACCGCATGCGGGACTTCAAAGCTGCCGCTGATAGCACCACCCCCCCCCCCCCGCCCCTACCACTGGAGGATGGGTAGGGGGCCCAGTGCATTGCTGTGCCCAGGGGCCTACACTGCTGTTAAGACGGCCCTGGCTGGTCCAGTAGCAGGCTGCACTCTGATCTCTCTGTGACTGGGCCCACCTCGCTATTACTGTGTGGTGTGCAGTGAGAGCTGGTCCAGTAGCAGGCTGCACTCTGATCTCTCTGTGACTGGGCCCACCTCGCTCTTACTGTGCAGTGTGCAGTGAGAGCTGGTCCAGTAGCAGGCTGCACTCTGATCTCTCTGTGACTGGGCCCACCTCGCTATTACTGTGTGGTGTGCAGTGAGAGCTGGTGCAGTAGCAGGCTGCACTCTGATCTCTCTGTGACTGGGCCCACCTCGCTATTACTGTGTGGTGTGCAGTGAGAGCTGGTGCAGTAGCAGGCTGCACTCTGATCTCTCTGTGACTGGGCCCACCTCGCTATTACTGTGTGGTGTGCAGTGAGAGCTGGTCCAGTAGCAGGCTGCACTCTGATCTCTCTGTGACTGGGCCCACCTCGCTATTACTGTGCGGTGTGCAGTGAGAGCTGGTCCAGTAGCAGGCTGCACTCTGATCTCTCTGTGACTGGGCCCACCTCGCTCTTACTGTGCAGTGTGCAGTGAGAGCTGGTCCAGTAGCAGGCTGCACTCTGATCTCTCTGTGACTGGGCCCACCTCGCTATTACTGTGTGGTGTGCAGTGAGAGCTGGTCCAGTAGCAGGCTGCACTCTGATCTCTCTGTGACTGGGCCCACCTCGCTATTACTGTGTGGTGTGCAGTGAGAGCTGGTGCAGTAGCAGGCTGCACTCTGATCTCTCTGTGACTGGGCCCACCTCGCTATTACTGTGTGGTGTGCAGTGAGAGCTGGTCCAGTAGCAGGCTGCACTCTGATCTCTCTGTGACTGGGCCCACCTCGCTATTACTGTGTGGTGTGCAGTGAGAGCTGGTCCAGTAGCAGGCTGCACTCTGATCTCTCTGTGACTGGGCCCACCTCGCTATTACTGTGCAGTGTGCAGTGAGAGCTGGTCCAATAGCAGGCTGCACTCTGATCTCTCTGTGACTGGGCCTATCTCGCTATTACTGTGCGGTGTGCAGTGACTGCTGGTGCAGTAGCAGGCCGCACTCTGATCTCTCTGTGACTGGGCCCACCTCGCTATTACTGTGTGGTGTGCAGTGAGAGCTGGTGCAGTAGCAGGCTGCACTCTGATCTCTCTGTGACTGGGCCCACCTCGCTATTACTGTGCAGTGTGCAGTGAGAGCTGGTCCAGTAGCAGGCTGCACTCTGATCTCTCTGTGACTGGGCCCACCTCCCTATTACTGTGCAGTGAGCAGTGAGAGCTGGTCCAGTAGCAGGCTGCACTCTGATCTCTCTGTGACTGGGCCTATCTCGCTATTACTGTGCGGTGTGCACTGAGAGCTGGTGCAGTAGCAGGCTGCACTCTGATCTCTCTGTGACTGGGCCCACCTCCCTATTACTGTGCAGTGAGCAGTGAGAGCTGGTGCAGTAGCAGGCTGCACTCTGATCTCTCTGTGACTGGGCCTATCTCGCTATTACTGTGCGGTGTGCAGTGAGAGCTGGTGCAGTAGCAGGCCGCACTCTGATCTCTCTGTGACTGGGCCTATCTCGCTATTACTGTACGGTGTGCAGTGAGAGCAGGTCCAGTAGCAGGCTGCACTCTGATCTCTCTGTGACTGGGCCTATCTCGCTATTACTGTGTGGTGTGCAGTGAGACCTGGTCCAGTAGCAGGCTGCACTCTGATCTCTCTGTGACTGGGCCCACCTCGCTATTACTGTGCAGTGTGCAGTGAGAGCTGGTCCAGTAGCAGGCTGCACTCTGATCTCTCTGTGACTGGGCCCACCTCGCTATTACTGTGTGGTGTGCAGTGAGAGCTGGTCCAGTAGCAGGCTGCACTCTGATCTCTCTGTGACTGGGCCCACCTCGCTATTACTGTGTGGTGTGCAGTGAGAGCTGGTCCAGTAGCAGGCTGCACTCTGATCTCTCTGTGACTGGGCCCACCTTGCTATTACTGTGTGGTGTGCAGTGAGAGCTGGTCCAGTAGCAGGCTGCACTCTGATCTCTCTGTGACTGGGCCCACCTCGCTATTACTGTGTGGTGTGCAGTGAGAGCTGGTCCAGTAGCAGGCTGCACTCTGATCTCTCTGTGACTGGGCCCACCTTGCTATTACTGTGTGGTGTGCAGTGAGAGCTGGTCCAGTAGCAGGCTGCACTCTGATCTCTCTGTGACTGGGCCCACCTCGCTATTACTGTGTGGTGTGCAGTGAGAGCTGGTCCAGTAGCAGGCTGCACTCTGATCTCTCTGTGACTGGGCCCACCTTGCTATTACTGTGTGGTGTGCAGTGAGAGCTGGTCCAGTAGCAGGCTGCACTCTGATCTCTCTGTGACTGGGCCCACCTCGCTATTACTGTGTGGTGTGCAGTGAGAGCTGGTCCAGTAGCAGGCTGCACTCTGATCTCTCTGTGACTGGGCCCACCTCGCTATTACTGTGCAGGGTGCAGTGAGAGCTGGTCCAGTAGCAGGCTGCACTCTGATCTCTCTGTGACCGGGCCCACCTCGCTGTTACTGTGCAGGGTGCAGTGAGAGCTGGTCCAGTGTCAGGCTGCACTCTGATCTCTCTGTGACTGGGCCCACCTTGCTATTACTGTGTGGTGTGCAGTGAGAGCTGGTCCAGTAGCAGGCTGCACTCTGATCTCTCTGTGACTGGGCCCACCTCGCTATTACTGTGTGGTGTGCAGTGAGAGCTGGTCCAGTAGCAGGCTGCACTCTGATCTCTCTGTGACTGGGCCCACCTTGCTATTACTGTGTGGTGTGCAGTGAGAGCTGGTCCAGTAGCAGGCTGCACTCTGATCTCTCTGTGACTGGGCGCACCTCGCTATTACTGTGTGGTGTGCAGTGAGAGCTGGTCCAGTAGCAGGCTGCACTCTGATCTCTCTGTGACTGGGCCCACCTCGCTATTACTGTGCAGGGTGCAGTGAGAGCTGGTCCAGTAGCAGGCTGCACTCTGATCTCTCTGTGACCGGGCCCACCTCGCTGTTACTGTGCAGGGTGCAGTGAGAGCTGGTCCAGTGTCAGGCTGCACTCTGATCTCTCTGTGACTGGGCCCACCTTGCTATTACTGTGTGGTGTGCAGTGAGAGCTGGTCCCAGGGCCGTCTTTTTGTATGGGCTCAATGGGCTCTTGCCCAAGGGCCCCAGGAGCATAAGGGCCCTAGGCTGATAGCTGAGGGTCCGCTCTTTCCAGGGGTACCAGATTTTTGAAAATCGGCCCTGGGGAACCGGAGATATCCGACCTCAAAGTAGTGGTCCCCATCCAAGCCTGTTAATTGCACTTCCCAGCCAGATATCTTGGATTCTGTCTGACTTAGAGTTTTTCTGAGGGTATAATCCAAAAGCTGTGACTTTCTCCTTTTGGTGGACACTGGCAGCTTGTCTCTACTATGCCCAGAACCAGAGATATCAGCCTTCAAGCAGCTGGTCCCTGCTCCAGCTCCACACGCCTAAGATGCAGTTTTAGGTTTTCATTGGTGAATTGCTCTGGCAACTGAAGTCCCCAGTACCTTGTGAAAACAAAGTGGGACTCTCTAGTTTTTTTATCCCGTTCAAAGCTAAGAAATATATTTTCAGGAACTTGAGATATCTGCAGTCAATCAAGCTGCCCTTCCACCAGAAAATTACAAATATTAAGCCCACTCCACTATCCACCCCTCCCCTGCGTATTAAACACCCCCTACCACCATGGAAGTTATGTACCAGGGCTTCTTCATTCAGCCCAATGCCCCCTTCTACAGTTTAGCCCTATCTGTGCAGTAACGGAGTAATTAGCAGAAATTACTGCTCCAGGTCCTACATGCTGAGCGGAAGATAGACAACCCCCTACCGCATGCGGGACTTCAAAGCTGCCGCTGATAGCACCACCCCCCCCCCCGCCCCTACCACTGGAGGATGGGTAGGGGGCCCAGTGCATTGCTGTGCCCAGGGGCCTACACTGCTGTTAAGACGGCCCTGGCTGGTCCAGTAGCAGGCTGCACTCTGATCTCTCTGGGACTGGGCCCACCTCGCTATTACTGTGTGGTGTGCAGTGAGAGCTGGTCCAGTAGCAGGCTGCACTCTGATCTCTCTGTGACTGGGCCCACCTCGCTATTACTGTGCGGTGTGCAGTGAGAGCTGGTCCAGTAGCAGGCTGCACTCTGATCTCTCTGTAACTGGGCCCACCTCGCTATTACTGTACGGTGTGCAGTGAGAGCTGGTCCAGTAGCAGGCTGCACTCTGATCTCTCTGTGACTGGGCTCACCTCGCTATTGCTGTGCAGTGTGCAGTGAGAGCTGGTCCAGTAGCAGGCTGCACTCTGATCTCTCTGTGACTGGGCCCACCTCGCTATTACTGTGTGGTGTGCAGTGAGAGCTGGTCCAGTAGCAGGCTGCACTCTGATCTCTCTGTGACTGGGCCCACCTCGCTATTACTGTGTGGTGTGCAGTGAGAGCTGGTCCAGTAGCAGGCTGCACTCTGATCTCTCTGTGACTGGGCCCACCTCGCTATTACTGTGCGGTGTGCAGTGAGAGCTGGTCCAGTAGCAGGCTGCACTCTGATCTCTCTGTAACTGGGCCCACCTCGCTATTACTGTACGGTGTGCAGTGAGAGCTGGTCCAGTAGCAGGCTGCACTCTGATCTCTCTGTGACTGGGCTCACCTCGCTATTGCTGTGCAGTGTGCAGTGAGAGCTGGTCCAGTAGCAGGCTGCACTCTGATCTCTCTGTGACTGGGCCCACCTCGCTATTACTGTGTGGTGTGCAGTGAGAGCTGGTGCAGTAGCAGGCTGCACTCTGATCTCTCTGTGACTGGGCCCACCTCGCTATTACTGTGTGGTGTGCAGTGAGAGCTGGTCCAGTAGCAGGCTGCACTCTGATCTCTCTGTGACTGGGCCCACCTCGCTCTTACTGTGCAGTGTGCAGTGAGAGCTGGTCCAGTAGCAGGCTGCACTCTGATCTCTCTGTGACAGGGCCCACCTCGCTATTACTGTGCGGTGTGCAGTGAGAGCTGGTCCGGTAGCAGGCTGCACTCTGATCTCTCTGTGACTGGGCCCACCTCGCTATTACTGTGCGGTGTGCAGTGAGAGCTGGTCCAGTAGCAGGCTGCACTCTGATCTCTCTGTGACAGGGCCCACCTCGCTATTACTGTGTGGTGTGCAGTGAGAGCTGGTCCGGTAGCAGGCTGCACTCTGATCTCTCTGTGACTGGGCCCACCTCGCTATTACTGTGCGGTGTGCAGTGAGAGCTGGTCCAGTAGCAGGCTGCACTCTGATCTCTCTGTGACAGGGCCCACCTCGCTATTACTGTGTGGTGTGCAGTGAGAGCTGGTCCAGTAGCAGGCTGCACTCTGATCTCTCTGTGACTGGGCCCACCTCGCTATTACTGTGCGGTGTGCAGTGAGAGCTGGTCCGGTAGCAGGCTGCACTCTGATCTCTCTGGGACTGGGCCCACCTCGCTATTACTGTGTGGTGTGCAGTGAGAGCTGGTCCAGTAGCAGGCTGCACTCTGATCTCTCTGTGACTGGGCCTATCTCGCTATTACTGTGTGGTGTGCAGTGAGAGCTGGTCCAGTAGCAGGCTGCACTCTGATCTCTCTGTGACTGGGCCCACCTTGCTATTACTGTGTGGTGTGCAGTGAGAGCTGGTCCAGTAGCAGGCTGCACTCTGATCTCTCTGTGACTGGGCCCACCTTGCTATTACTGTGTGGTGTGCAGTGAGAGCTGGTCCAGTAGCAGGCTGCACTCTGATCTCTCTGTGACTGGGCCCACCTCGCTATTACTGTGCGTAACTGTGTGTACCTGAGGCCCTTCTGTGATTGGGCTGTTGTGGTTAAGCGTTGCTGTGCCTAATGACCTGTGTAGCTGTATACAGAGGTTCGGTAAGATCGGCATCAGAACCCATCGGACAAACTTATTGGCAGCAATTTTCATGACTTCAGGTTTTCCACATTCAGCTCCATTTCTGCTGTGGGGTACACTGGGCTCCACAAGGAATAGACATAGGGGTGTAGAGTAGGATCTTGATCCGAGGCACCAATAGGCTCAAAGCTTTGACTGTTCCCAGAATGCACAGCGCCGCCTCCTCTATAATCCCACCTCACTGCACAGGAGCTCAGTTTTGTAGTTGGTGCTGCAGTAGCAGGCACATAACAGAGGGGCTGCTCCAGGCAGCCCTAAGAAGAGCATTTTATGAAGAAAAAAGTGAAGACTTCAAGGGCAGCAGTGGTGGTAAATGTCAGAAGACATTCACTGCTGCAGCTCCAGCTCTCCCCAGCGGCGCTGTACACTCCCGAGCCCTGGTTGCCGGGTACCTACAGCAGGAGGCTCCAGTTTTCTTCTTGTCAGGCACACACGACGGGGGCTCTCCGGGATCGTGTGGCCGCGCTTCGGGAGGTGGTGAGTGGGTCCCGCTTGCGGGACCCGGGCTTTATCGCGATCCGGCGCGGTCAGTGGGAGGCGGGCCGCGCGCACTGGCGGTGGACACTGTGGCAGTACAGGCGATCCCACTAGATCACCAGGGCATGGGTGCAGGTCAGGTTTTCTCTCTAAACCATTTTCAGTAGCCCACAGTACCCGGGGGTTTTGCCAGCAGGGGGATAAGGCTTAGACCTGAAGCCCCTCCCCCAGCCCCAGGGCGCCATTTCCCGCAAATGTTCCCGCCCTGGAGCTGCATATCTGTCTCTCCCTCACTCGCTGTCAGTGTCTGGGCGCCATTATCTCTCAGCTTCACTGTTCCTGGGACTGCTTGGGCAAATCCTCCTGTGTAAAGCCGCCTGGTTGTCAGTGCTGTGACTTTACAAGACACTTAAGTATTCTACCTGCCTTTTTAGTCAGTGCTAGTTAAGAAAGAGTGCATTTAGTCAGGGTTTCCTAGTACAATTACCCTGTGATATACATCCAGTTCTTACTGTGTACTGTTTATCTATTGACTATATAGCTATATAATATATATAAGCTAGTCCAGTGCATTATTATTGTTAGTAAAAATAACCTCTGCATTGTACAAACTGTGACTATCTGTGTGTGCATTTGATAGCTGAGTGGTGTCCATCTCGTGTCTTTCACTCAACTTGCTATCTCTATATTCTATAACCTGAGGGGGCTTGGTGCGTCAGGTTTTATATTGATATAGGATTTTCACAAAGATATACTTTACTACGTATTTTTCTCTGTGATTTAGTCACCATATCTCTCCTTTATCTCTGCTGGTGCTGACTACACTGCTCAGGGGTTTGGGTAAGAGGTATTGTGCTGCTGCCAATTGTACTGTGTTACCTGATACTGCAAGTTATATCATGTCTGCTTCTGAAGGTAATGGTTCTGGGGCTGAACACACTGCCGGTGTTGCTGAAGCCACAGATACCTATGAGGAGAATATAGCAGCTGTGGGCACTGGTTCTGGGGGCTCCTTGCCCCCCAGTGGGACTGTGGCAACGGAGGTACATAATGACCCACCTTCTGCATACGCTAGTTTATAAACTAACACCCCCTATGGGACCCCCAATGCCGGTACAACCGTATGTGGTCCCTGCAGCTAACCCGCCGTGGGCGGACGATTTATCTGCTCAATTGAAGAAGTTGAACCAGTCCCTGACTACAAGAAAGTCTGACCGTCGCTCGCCTACGTCCAAGGGGTCCTCTAAGCGAGCACTTGTCTCCTCACAATCCACTGCTGTCACTGACACCTCGTCTGATGAAGACAGCACATACACTGACCCCACAGGTTCTGACTCAGATACGGCTGATGGGGAGGGTAGTTCACATGTGGATGTTCCTGATCTTTTGGAGGCTATTAAATTAATTCTACAGATTACGGATGATCCCGAGCCATCCGTCCCTCCTAAGAAACCAGATAGGTTCAAGCGTCAGAAGGCGGTTAAACAAGTTTTACCTCACTCTGATCACCTAGTGGATATACATCAGGAACCCTGGGAAAACCCGGGTACGAAGTTTGTGCCTCAAAAGAAGATGCTGGCTCGCTATCCCCTTGCGCCAGAGCTGTCTAAGAATTGGGAAACGCCTCCTCCAGTGGACCCACATGTGGCTAGGATGGTGGTTTCCTCAGCTCTGCCTGTCACTACGTCACGTCTCTAAAAGAGCCTACTGATAAACGTGTGGAGGGTGGTCTTAAAGCGATCTACACCCTCACGGGTGCTGCACAAAGGCCCACTATTGCAGCAACATGGGCTGCAGAGGCTATTGAAGCATGGGCCTTGGAGTTAGAAGCTGAAATCTCTTCTGACCATGCTAGACAATGCTTGTCATATATTGTCACAGCTTCTCGTTACATTAAAGAGGCGGCTTCTGATGCCGGTATCCTAGCAGCCAAGGCCTCTACTATGTCAGTCCTGGCTCGCCGGATATTGTGGCTGAGATCCTGGTCTGTGGATCTGGACTCTAGAAAAACCCTGGAGGTACTCCCTTTCAAGGGAGATAATCTGTTTAGGGAGGACTTAAATAAGATAGTGGCTGACTTGGCTACTGCCAAAACTGCCTGTCTGCCAAGTACCGCTCCTTCTGTGTCGAAAGCTAAAGGTACGTCCTTTCGCCCCTTTCGTCCTTCAGGTAAAGCAAAAGGTCAGGCATACAACAAGCAGGCCCGCACTTCCAAACCTGGTAAGCTAAAGCCAAAAAGAGCCTGTGCGGTCCGTCAGCCAGCTTCCAAGGCCGATAAGCATGACGGGGCGGGCCTCCCCCTGGGGGATCCCAGGGTGGGGGGCCGGCTTCTAGGGTATACCCAGGAATGGTTGAAGACCACTTCAGATGCCTGGGTACGGGAAGTCGTCACTCGAGGTTACGCCATAGCCTTCAAAAATTGACCCCCTCATCGATTTTGCCAGACAGATGTCCCGTTGGACCAGACAAAAGCAAACACTCTGCAATCGGTGGTACAGACCCTCCTGGATACAGGAGTCGTAGTACAGGTGCCTCTTGCGCAGAGGGGTACTATTCTCCGCTGTTTCTAGTCCCGAAACCGAATGGGTCCTCCCGGCCCATTCTCAACCGCAGGCATTGAACAGGTTTGTGAAGGTTTCCAAGTTCCGTATGGAAACCCTTCCCTCTATAGTTCTGGCCTTGGAACCTGGGGACTACATGGTCTCCCTGGATATACAGGATGCTTACCTGCATATTCCTATAGCAGCGTCACATCAGCAATACCTGAGGTTTGCTATTGGCAACCTCCATTACCAGTTTCGGGCGTTACCTTTTGGTTTAACAACGGCTCTGCGAGTCTTCACAAAAGTTATGGCGGTAATGACGGTGGTACTCCGCCGTCAAGGGGTCAGGATACTGTCGTATCTGGATGACTTGTTAATTCTGGCAAATTCCCCTGAACTTCTCCTGCGTCATCTGGATATGACGGTCCGGTTTCTATAAGCCCACGGGTGGCTCATCAACTGGAAGAAATCCTCCCTGATCCCTGCTCAGAGCATGGTGCATCTGGGAGCGCTATTGGACACTCACAACCAGAGGTTGTTCTTGTGTCAGGAGAAAGTCCTGAAGCTTCAGGACAGGATTCGTTGCTTCCTTTTGTCGTCCGAAAGTGTCGATACATTCGGCGATGCAGGTGCTGGGCCTCATGGTATCAGCATTCGACATGGTGGAGTATGCTCAATTCCATTCTCGTCCCCTCCAGAGGCTGATTCTAGCCAAGTGGGATGGCCTGCCTTACCGGATCAGGTCTCAAATGATCTCATTGACTCCGGAGGTCCGTCTGTCGCTGCTCTGGTTGCTCCGGGACCAACAATTGTGCAGGGGCCGTCCCTTCTGGATATCCAACTGGGTCCTGTTGACGACAGATGCCAGTCTAAGAGATTGGGGCGCGGTGCTAGAGCAACACTCCCTTCAGGGTCGGTGGACCAAGGAGGAGTCCCTCCTCTCAATCAACATTCTGGAATTGCGGGCGGTCTTCAATGCATTGAACCTAGCCCAGCATTTAATTCAGAACCGTCCTGTTCAAGTGCAGTCGGACAACGCCACCACAGTGGCTTACATAAATCATCAAGGCGACACTCGAAGCCGTTTGGCAATGAAGGAAGTCTCACTGATTCTACATTGGGCAGAACGCCATCTACCGGCCATGTCGGCAATATTCATTCCGGGAGTCCTGAATTGGGAAGCGGACTTTCTCAGTCGTCAGGACGTACATGCCGGCGAGTGGGGCCTCCATCCAGAAGTGTTTCAACTCCTAGTGGAAAAGTGGGGCCTTCCAGACGTGGATCTGATGGCGTCTCGACACAATCACAAGGTTCCGGTCTTCGGAGCAAGGACAAGGGATCCTCAAGCAGCATTCGTGGATGCGCTGGCGGTACCGTGGAGGTTTCGGCTGCCGTACGTGTTCCCTCCGGTGTCACTCCTGCCCAAGGTAATTCGGAAGTTCAAGCAAGAAAAAGGAATTCTGCTTCTCATAGCTCCAGTGTGGCCCAGACGGCACTGGTTCTCAGACCTGCAAGGCCTATCGTCAGAGTGTCCAATTCTACTTCCACAACGCCCAGACCTCCTCGTTCAGGGCCCCTGTGTCTACCAGGACCTAGCCCGGCTGTCTTTGACGGCGTGGCTCTTGAAGCTTCCGTCTTAAGGGCTAAAGGGTTTTCTGAGGCGGTCATTCAAACTATGTTGCGGGCCCGGAAACCAGCTTCGGCTCGGATTTACTATAGGGTCTGGCATTCTTACTTTGTTTGGTGCGCATCTAACGATTATGACGCTTCCAAGTTTAGTATAGCCAAGTTGTTGGCTTTTCTACAGCAGGGCCTGGACTTAGGCCTGCGTCTGGCCTCCCTCAAGGTTCAAATATCTGCCTTGTCGGTGTGGTTTCAGAGAAAAATTGCGACCTTACCTGATGTGCATACCTTTACTCAGGGCGTGTTGCGTATCCAGCCTCCCTATGTCCCGCCTGTGGCTCCTTGGGACTTGTCGGTGGTTTTGGAGGCGTTACAAGAGTCTCCGTTTGAACCTCTTGGTTCAGCTGACCTTAAGTGGCTTTCCCTTAAGGTGGTGTTTCTGCTGGCTATTGCTACAGCTAGAAGAGTGTCGGATTTGGGTGCCTTGTCCTGTAGTTCCCCATATCTGATATTTCACCGACACCGGGCGGTTCTTAGGGCTCGTCCCGGATATTTACCTAAGGTGGTTTCTACGTTCCACCTTAACCAGGAGATTGTGGTTCCGGCACTTGTTTCTCCTGATCTGTCTCCCATAGAGCGCTCTATGGATGTGGTACGGGCTCTCCGTATGTGAAGAGAACTGCTTCTATTAGGAAATCTGATTCTCTCTTTGTGCTGTTTGGATTTCACAAACGGGGCTGGCCTGCTCACAAGCAAACTTTGGCCAGATGGATTAGAATGGTGATTGCACATGCTTATGTGAGGGCTGGTCTGTCAGCTCCTGCTCACGTTACGGCCCATTCTACTCGGTCTGTTGGACCTTCTTGGGTGGCCCACCGTGGTGCGACCCTTGAACAATTGTGCAAGGCGGCTACGTGGTCCTCTGTGAACACGTTTATAAGGTTCTATGCCTTCGATGCTGCCGCTTCCCAGGATGCTTCCTTTGGACGCCGGGTTCTTGTGCCCGCTACAGTGCGTCCCCTCCTATATGGAACTGCTTTAGAACATCCGCTATGTCTATTCCTTGTGGAGCCCAGTGTACCCCGCAGCAGAAAACGAGTACACTGGGCTCCACAAGGCGCCCACCCTGACGCACTTAGCTTCTTTGGGTTAGTATGGCATTAGCCGCTGACACTTCTCCTGTCGTGAGAGTGTGGTGTATGTGGCTACTAACCGTTGTCGTCTCTTTTCCTGCTACTGCATTGGGCTGGTTAACTAAAAACTGAGCTCCTGTGCAGGGATGCGGGGTTATAGAGGAGGCGGCGCTGTGCATTCTTGGAACAGTCAAAGCTTTGAGCCTGTTAGTGCCTAGGATCAAGATCCTACTCTACACCCCTATGTCTATTCTTTGTGGAGCCCAGTGTACCTCGCAGAAAGAGTTTTAACAAAGGTAAGTTCTTACCATAAAACTCGTTTTTGCGCTTCATGACAGCGGTGACCATTGACTGGGCTAGGAATGTTAAACAGCGGGGTCTGATAGAGATGCCTCAGAGTAGAAACAGAGTAGACACAGTGAAGTGTTGCAGCGGGGGTCTGATAGAGATGCCTCAGAGTAGACACAGTGAAGTGTTGCAGTGGGGTTTGATAGAGTATGCCTCAGAGTAGACACAGTGAAGTGTTGCAGCGGGGTTTGATAGAGTATGCCTCAGAGTAGACACAGTGAAGTGTTGCAGCGGGGTTTGATAGAGTATGCCTCAGAGTAGACACAGTGAAGTGTTACAGTGGGGTTTGATAGAGTATGCCTCAGAGTAGACACAGTGAAGTGTTGCAGCAGGGTTTGATAGAGTATGCCTCAGAGTAGACACAGTGAAGTGTTGCAGCAGGGTTTGATAGAGTATGCCTCAGAGTAGACACAGTGAAGTGTTTCAGTGGGGTTTGATAGAGATGCCCCAGAGTAGACACAGTGAAGTGTTGCAGCAGGGTCTGACAAAGATGCCTCAGAGTAGACACAGTGAAGTTTTGCTGCAGGGGTTGATAGATGTATGCCTCAGAGTAGACACAGTGAAGTGTTGCAGCGGGGTTTGATAGAGTATGCCTCAAAGTAGACACAGTGAAGTGTTGCAGCAGGGTTTGATAGAGTATGCCTCAGAGTAGACAAAGTGAAGTGTTGCTGCAAGACCACCTGTCCATACGCTTAGTTATAATTGCTTTCCACCCACATTTCTGTCCTAGAATAATTCTCCTGGTGGGAAATACTATGACTTTCATTCATTCTCATCAGAGAGTCCAGGCTTATGTAATAATGTTCAGGACAGGACCCCATCAGGGCTGACCATACGGGCACACAGCGGGTACGGCCACAGGCTGGCAGGCGAGAAGCATGAACTTAGCTTCCAGCAAGCGGGCCGGTCTGGGCAGGCTCATACACCGGCCTTTCCTATCAGCAGATTTTTTATTGGTCACAAACTACGTAAAACCAGGAATGTGACTGAGGACGACTTTAGTGCTGGTTTACAGTAAACATAACACTAAATAAATACGATTATTTTCTAATATTTATTATTGCTAAAATAATAGGATTTTAATTACCTACCTGTAAATACTTTTCTCATAGTCCGTAGAGGATGCTGGGGCCCACATTAGTACCATGGGGTATAGATGGGTCCACTAGGAGCCACTGGCACTTTAAGAGTTTGAGAGTGTGGGCTGGCTCCTCCTTCTATGCCCCTCCTACCAGACTCGGTCTAGAAACTGTGCCCGAGGAGACGGACAACTTCGAGAGAAGGATTTTACACAGATAGTGGCGAGATTAACACCAGCTCACACACAAGGCAAACCAAGCTAACCAGCCTGAAAAATCAGCAACGGCTGAAACATTACTTACCAAGTAACAAAACAGTACTTAACCAAGAACTAAGCAGTACTGAACTAAGTAACCACTACAGGATCACGTAGCGCTGGGCAGGCGCCCAGCATCCTCTATGGACTACGAGAAAATGATTTACCGGTAGGTAATTAAAATCCTATTTTCTCTTACGTCCTAGAGAATGCTGGAGTCCACATTAGTACCATGGGGATGTACCAAATCTCCCAAAACAGGAGGGAGAGCGCGGAGGCTCCTGCAGAACTGATTGACCAAACTTCAGGTCCTCAGAGGCCAAAGTATCGAACTTGTAGAACTTTGCAAACGTGTTCGACCCATACCAAGTAGCCGCTCGGCAAAGCTGTAAAGCCGAGACACCCCGGGCAGCCGCCCAGGAAGAACCCACCTTACGAGTAGAGTGGGCCTTAACAGACGTAGGACACGGCAGTCCTGCTGTAGAATACGCATGCTGGATAGTAAACCTGATCCAGCTAGAGATTGTCTGCTTAGAAGCAGGACACCCAAGTTTCTTGAGATCATACAGGACAAACAGAGTCCGATTTTCTGTGACGAGCAGTCCTCTTCACATAGATTTTCAGAGCCCATACAACATCCAAGGACTTTGATGAAACTGAGGAGTTAGTAGCAACTGGCACCACAATAGGTTGGTTGATATGAAATGCCGACACAACCTTCGGAAGGAACTGCGGACGTGTCCGGAGCTCAGCTCTATCTTCATGGAAGATCAAGTAGGGGCTCTTACAAGACAAAGCCCCACCTCCGACACACGTCTAGCAGAAGCTAAGGCCAACAAAGTGACAGCCTTCCACATGAGAAACTTGACCTCAACCTCCGGTAGAGGCTCAAACCAATCCGATTGGAGAAACTGTAACACAACGTTAAGATCCCAGGGTGTCGTAGGCGGCACAAAGGGAGGCTGGATGTGCAGAACCCCTTTCAGAAAAGTCTGAACCTCAGGGAGGGAAGCCAATTGTTTCTGAAAGAAAATGGATAGGGACGAAATCTGGACCTTTACGGATCCCAACCTGAGGCCCATATCCACACCTGCTTGCAGGAAGAGGAGAAACCGTCCCAGTTGAAGCTCCATCGTAGGAAATTTCTTGGACTCACACCAAGATACATATTTTTTCCAAATACGATGGTAATGTTTAGACATTACTCCTTTCCTAGCCTGTATAAGGGTAGGAATAACCTTGGTCGGAATGCCCTTCCGAGCTAATATCTGGCGTTCAACTTCCATGCCGTCAAACGTAGCCATGGTAAGTCTTGATAAGCGAATGGCCCCTGCTGCAGCAGGTCCTCCCGAAGAGGAAGCGGCCTCGGCTCTTCTAGCAGTAGATCCAGAAGATCTGCGTACCAAGCCCTTCTTGGCAAGTCCGGTGCAATGAGGATTGCCGGATCTTTTGTTCTCCTTTATGAGTTTTAGAACTCTTGGAATGAGTGCAAGTCGAGGAAACACGTACACCGACTGGAACACCCACGGAGTCACTAGGGCGTCCACCTCCACGGCTTGTGGGTCCCTCAACCTGGAACAATACCGCCAAAGCTTCTTGTTGAGACGAGAGGCCATCATATCTATTTGAGGTATACCCCAAAGATCTGTTACCTCCGTGAACACCTCCGGATGGAGTCCCCACTCTCCTGGATGGAGATCGTGTCTGCTGAGGAAGTCTGCTTCCCAGTTGTCTACTCCCGGAATGAAGATTGCTGACAGTGCCAACGCGTGTTTTTCTGCCCAGAGGATGATTCTTTTTACCTCTGACATTGCAGCTCTGCTCTTCGTTCCGCCTTGTTGGTTTATGTAAGCCACTCTCGTTACATTGTCCAACTGCACTTGAATGGCTCGATCTCGTAGAAGATGAGCCGGTTGGAGAAGACCGTTGTAGACGGCTCTTAGTTCCAGAATGTTTATAAGTAGGCCGGCTTCCAGACTTGACCACCGTCCGTGGAAGGTCTCCCCTTGAGTGACTGCGCCCCAACCTCGGAGACTTGCATCCGTGGTTAGAAGGATCCAGTCCTGAATCCCGAATCTGCGGCCCTCCAGAAGGTGAGGTAATTGTAGCCACCAGAGGAGTGAAATCCTGGTCTTTGGCAACAAATGAATTCTCCGGTGCATGTGTTGATGAGATCCCGACCATTTGTCCAGGAGATCCAGTTGGAAGGGTCGAGCATGAAACCTCCCGTACTGCAGAACCTCTTAAAAGGCCACCATCTTCCCCAGAAGTCGAATGCACTGATGAACCGACACCCGGGTTGGCTTCAGGACATCCCGGACCATTGCTTGTATCACCAACTCTTTTTCCTCCGGGAGAAACACCCTCTGCACTTCCGTGTTGAGGATCATTCCCAGAAAGGACAACCTCCTGGTTGGCTCCAAATGTGATTTTGGAAGACTCAGGATCCAACCATGTTTCCTGAGTAGGTGGGTCGTGAGAACAATGCACTGTAACAGCGTCTCCTTGGACGATGCTTTTATCAGCAGATCGTCCAGATACAGAATTATGTTCACCCCCTGTCTACGGAGGAGAACCATCATCTCCGTCATAACCTTGGTGATTACCCTCTGTGCTGTGGACAGGCCGAACGGCAGGGCCTGGAACTGAAAATGACTGTCTAACAGTGCGAATCGGAGAAAAGCTTGATGCGGCGGCCAAATCGGAATGTGGAGGTACGCATCCTTGATATTCAGGGATACCAGGAATTCCCCCTCCTCCAGACCTGATATCATCGCCCTCAGAGACTCCATTTTGAATTTGAACTACCTCAGAAAGGGGTTTAGCGATTTTAAGTTCAAAATGGGTCTGGCCGAACCATCCGGTTTCAATACCACGAAAACGTTTGAATAGTAACCTTTGTTTTGCAAATTGGTTGGAACTGGTACAATGACCTGTGACTCCACCAACTTCTGGATGGCTTCCTGTAGGATAGCCCTGTCTGCCAGTAAAGCTGGCAAGCCTGATTTGAAGAATCAGTGAGGAGGGAGATCTTGAAACTCCAGCCTGTACCCCTGGGACACAATATCTATCACCCAGGGATCCAGGACGGACGACACCCAGACGTGGCTGAAATGCCTGAGTCTCGCCCCCACCGGCCCCACCGCTAGGCTGCGCTGTCCGCCGTCATGCTGATGACTTTGGTGTACCTGAAGCAGGCTTCTGTTCCTGGGAACCCGCTGCAGCAGGTTTCTTGGATTTTGGTCGACCTCCTCTAAAGAAGGTGTGACAGGACGGTCCCGTACGAAAGCACTCGCCGCTTTCGCATCCCGTCTCCTGTGCACAGAATGGAGGGTTAGGTCACACGGGACCTGAACACATAGGGGATTCCCGCTTACCGTCAGTAACCGCCTGTTACTGACTCCACCCACTGCGCTGTGGGCGGGTTTATGCTGCCACCACCAAACTCCTAACCTGCCGTGGCATTTGGAACCACGGTTCTGCTCTGTATGTGCCGACACACTGCGTTACCACACCTGTGTGGTGTTGACAAATTCTTGCTAGGCCTCTACCGGTAGCTGGCGGAAGGTGGAACTTGGAGACGTTAGGTGCTTCCCTGGACAGCCGGAGGACGGGGCTATGTTTGGCATAACTCTGTAGGTCACAAGATGAAGCAATCTTCTTGAGGCAGATTTTTATTTGCTCAATAATAGCCTTAAAAAAAAGACTCATCCCTATTGCTAGGGGCAACAGCATACAGCAAGATGTTCCAGCAGAATGAAGATGGTACAATACAATACACTGGAGGCACGCAGGTCTCCTTTTTATGTCAAATTTCCACACAGTACAACAGGGGTCATGTCCTCCCTGAGCCCTTTCTATCCAATCAGGATAACTTAGAAAATACAAGTAAATAAATTACATTTCAAAAGGAGATAAGTGCAATAAAACAATATCCTCCTTCCTGTGACACAGACAACGTTTGGTATCAGATTAACATTCACTATTGATAAATTTATCACATAGCTTAAAAATACAAATGTTTCTGTCTCAGTCACATCTCCAGGCAATCCCAGTGTTTGGGATTACAACAGGAAACACAACAAACAGTCTTCCTTCCTGCATCTGCCATTCAGGGTTCGTATATCAATTAAATCAGCTACATGAAACAAACAGGTTCCAAGCCCATAGACTTTATCTATGGGATAAGGAGATCCCCCGTGATTAGCATCTTTCTCTAAGGAACTTACACATCAAAAGGTTATGTCATTCACTCCTCTCTGCTAGGACAGGGCCATTAGCATGCCACTTCCTATTTCCAGAGGATGAGAGATGCTTATTCAGACAGCTATAGTAAGTGCATTTTTCCTTTAAATATACAGGTGACCACATCTTAAATATAAATACATTTAAACATGCATTCCTGCAATTGTGCACAGAGCACTACATATGACATGTTAAGTAGAGATGAGCGCCTGAAATTTTTCGGGTTTTGTGTTTTGGTTTTGGGTTCGGTTCCGCGGCCGTGTTTTGGGTTCAAACGCGTTTTGGCAAAACCTCACCGAATTATTTTTGTCGGATTCGGGTGTGTTTTGGATTCGGGTGTTTTTTTCCAAAAACACTAAAAAACAGCTTAAATCATAGAATTTGGGGGTCATTTTGATCCCAAAGTATTATTAACCTCAAAAACCATAATTTACACTCATTTTCAGTCTATTCTGAATACCTCACACCTCACAATATTATTTTTAGTCCTAAAATTTGCACCGAGGTCGCTGTGTGAGTAAGATAAGCGACCCTAGTGGCCGACACAAACACCGGGCCCATCTAGGAGTGGCACTGCAGTGTCACGCAGGATGTCCCTTCCAAAAAACCCTCCCCAAACAGCACATGACGCAAAGAAAAAAAGAGGCGCAATGAGGTAGCTGTGTGAGTAAGATTAGCGACCCTAGTGGCCGACACAAACACCGGGCCCATCTAGGAGTGGCACTGCAGTGTCACGCAGGATGGCCCTTCCAAAAAACCCTCCCCAAACAGCACATGACGCAAAGAAAAAAAGAGGCGCAATGAGGTAGCTGTGTGAGTAAGATTAGCGACCCTAGTGGCCGACACAAACACCGGGCCCATCTAGGAGTGGCACTGCAGTGTCACGCAGGATGGCCCTTCCAAAAAACCCTCCCCAAACAGCACATGACGCAAAGAAAAAAAGAGGCGCAATGAGGTAGCTGACTGTGTGAGTAAGATTAGCGACCCTAGTGGCCGACACAAACACCGGGCCCATCTAGGAGTGGCACTGCAGTGTCACGCAGGATGTCCCTTCCAAAAAACCCTCCCCAAACAGCACATGACGCAAAGAAAAAAAGAGGCGCAATGAGGTAGCTGTGTGAGTAAGATTAGCGACCCTAGTGGCCGACACAAACACCGGGCCCATCTAGGAGTGGCACTGCAGTGTCACGCAGGATGTCCCTTCCAAAAAACCCTCCCCAATCAGCACATGATGCAAAGAAAAAGAAAAGAAAAAAGAGGTGCAAGATGGAATTATCCTTGGGCCCTCCCACCCACCCTTATGTTGTATAAACAAAACAGGACATGCACACTTTAACCAACCCATCATTTCAGTGACAGGGTCTGCCACACGACTGTGACTGATATGACGGGTTGGTTTGGACCCCCCCCAAAAAAGAAGCAATTAATCTCTCCTTGCACAAACTGGCTCTACAGAGGCAAGATGTCCACCTCATCTTCACCCTCCGATATATCACCGTGTACATCCCCCTCCTCACAGATTATCAATTCGTCCCCACTGGAATCCACCATCTCAGCTCCCTGTGTACTTTGTGGAGGCAATTGCTGCTGGTCAATGTCTACGCGGAGGAATTGATTATAATTCATTTTAATGAACATCATCTTCTCCACATTTTCTGGATGTAACCTCGTACGCCGATTGCTGACAAGGTGAGCGGCGGCACTAAACACTCTTTCGGAGTACACACTTGTGGGAGGGCAACTTAGGTAGAATAAAGCCAGTTTGTGCAAGGGCCTCCAAATTGCCTCTTTTTCCTGCCAGTATAAGTACGGACTGTGTGACGTGCCTACTTGGATGCGGTCACTCATATAATCCTCCACCATTCTATCAATGTTGAGAGAATCATATGCAGTGACAGTAGACGACATGTCCGTAATCGTTGGCAGGTCCTTCAGTCCGGACCAGATGTCAGCATCAGCAGTCGCTCCAGACTGCCCTGCATCACCGCCAGCGGGTGGGCTCGGAATTCTGAGCCTTTTCCTCGCACCCCCAGTTGCGGGAGAATGTGAAGGAGGAGATGTTGACAGGTCGCGTTCCGCTTGACTTGACAATTTTGTCACCAGCAGGTCTTTCAACCCCAGCAGACTTGTGTCTGCCGGAAAGAGAGATCCAAGGTAGGCTTTAAATCTAGGATCGAGCACGGTGGCCAAAATGTAGTGCTCTGATTTCAACAGATTGACCACCCGTGAATCCTTGTTAAGCGAATTAAGGGCTGCATCCACAAGTCCCACATGCCTAGCGGAATCGCTCCCTTTTAGCTCCTTCAATGCCTCCAGCTTCTTCTGCAAAAGCCTGATGAGGGGAATGACCTGACTCAGGCTGGCAGTGTCTGAACTGACTTCACGTGTGGCAAGTTCAAAGGGCATCAGAACCTTGCACAACGTTGAAATCATTCTCCACTGCACTTGAGACAGGTGCATTCCACCTCCTATATCGTGCTCAATTGTATAGGCTTGAATGGCCTTTTGCTGCTCCTCCAACCTCTGAAGCATATAGAGGGTTGAATTCCACCTCGTTACCACTTCTTGCTTCAGATGATGGCAGGGCAGGTTCAGTAGTTTTTGGTGGTGCTCCAGTCTTCTGTACGTGGTGCCTGTACGCCGAAAGTGTCCCGCAATTCTTCTGGCCACCGACAGCATCTCTTGCACGCCCCTGTCGTTTTTTAAAAAATTCTGCACCACCAAATTCAAGGTATGTGCAAAACATGGGACGTGCTGGAATTTGCCCATATTTAATGCACACACAATATTGCTGGCGTTGTCCGATGCCACAAATCCACAGGAGAGTCCAATTGGGGTAAGCCATTCCGCGATGATCTTCCTCAGTTGCCGTAAGAGGTTTTCAGCTGTGTGCGTATTCTGGAAAGCGGTGATACAAAGCGTAGCCTGCCTAGGAAAGAGTTGGCGTTTGCGAGATGCTGCTACTGGTGCCGCCGCTGCTGTTCTTGCGGCGGGAGTCCATACATCTACCCAGTGGGCTGTCACAGTCATATAGTCCTGACCCTGCCCTGCTCCACTTGTCCACATGTCCGTGGTTAAGTGGACATTGGGTACAACTGCATTTTTTAGGAGACTGGTGAGTCTTTTTCTGACGTCCGTGTACATTCTCGGTATCGCCTGCCTAGAGAAGTGGAACCTAGATGGTATTTGGTAACGGGGGCACACTGCCTCAATAAATTGTCTAGTTCCCTGTGAACTAACGGCGGATACCGGACGCACGTCTAACACCAACATAGTTGTCAAGGACTCAGTTATCCGCTTTGCAGTAGGATGACTGCTGTGATATTTCATCTTCCTCGCAAAGGACTGTTGAACAGTCAATTGCTTACTGGAAGTAGTACAAGTGGGCTTACGACTTCCCCTCTGGGATGACCATCGACTCCCAGCGGCAACAACAGCAGCGCCAGCAGCAGTAGGCGTTACACGCAAGGATGCATCGGAGGAATCCCAGGCAGGAGAGGACTCGTCAGACTTGCCAGTGACATGGCCTGCAGGACTATTGGCATTCCTGGGGAAGGAGGAAATTGACACTGAGGGAGTTGGTGGGGTGGTTTGCGTGAGCTTGGTTACAAGAGGAAGGGATTTACTGGTCAGTGGACTGCTTCCGCTGTCACCCAAAGTTTTTGAACTTGTCACTGACTTATTATGAATGCGCTGCAGGTGACGTATAAGGGAGGATGTTCCGAGGTGGTTAACGTCCTTACCCCTACTTATTACAGCTTGACAAAGGGAACACACGGCTTGACACCTGTTGTCCGCATTTCTGGTGAAATACCTCCACACCGAAGAGCTGATTTTTTTGGTATTTTCACCTGGCATGTCAACGGCCATATTCCTCCCACGGACAACAGGTGTCTCCCCGGGTGCCTGACTTAAACAAACCACCTCACCATCAGAATCCTCCTGGTCAATTTCCTCCCCAGCGCCAGCAACACCCATATCCTCCTCATCCTGGTGTACTTCAACACTGACATCTTCAATCTGACTATCAGGAACTGGACTGCGGGTGCTCCTTCCAGCACTTGCAGGGGGCATGCAAATAGTGGAAGGCGCATGCTCTTCACGTCCAGTGTTGGGAAGGTCAGGCATCGCAAACGACACAATTGGACTCTCCTTGTGGATTTGGGATTTCAAAGAACGCACAGTTCTTTGCGGTGCTTTTGCCAGCTTGAGTCTTTTCAGTTTTCTAGCGAGAGGCTGAGTGCTTCCATCCTCATGTGAAGCTGAACCACTAGCCATGAACATAGGCCAGGGCCTCAGCCGTTCCTTGCCACTCCGTGTGGTAAATGGCATATTGGCAAGTTTACGCTTCTCCTCCGACAATTTTATTTTAGGTTTTGGAGTCCTTTTTTTTCTGATATTTGGTGTTTTGGATTTGACATGCTCTGTACTATGACATTGGGCATCGGCCTTGGCAGACGACGTTGCTGGCATTTCATCGTCTCGGCCATGACTAGTGGCAGCAGCTTCAGCACGAGGTGGAAGTGGATCTTGATCTTTCCCTAATTTTGGAACCTCAACTTTTTTGTTCTCCATATTTTATAGGCAGAACTAAAAGGCACCTCAGGTAAACAATGGAGATGGATGGATTGGATACTAGTATACAATTATGGACGGACTGCCACGGTTAGGTGGTATAAAAAAACCACGGTTAGGTGGTATATATTATAATAATAATACAATTATGGATGGACGGACTGCCTGCCGACTGCCGACACAGAGGTAGCCACAGCCGTGAACTACCGCACTGTACACTGGTTGATAAAGAGATAGTAGTATACTCGTAACAACTAGTATGACACTATGACGACGGTATAAAGAATGAAAAAAAAACCACGGTTAGGTGGTATATATTATAATAATAATACAATTATGGATGGACGGACTGCCTGCCGACTGCCGACACAGAGGTAGCCACAGCCGTGAACTACCGCACTGTACACTGGTTGATAAAGAGATAGTAGTATACTCGTAACAACTAGTATGACACTATGACGACGGTATAAAGAATGAAAAAAAAACCACGGTTAGGTGGTATATATTATAATAATAATACAATTATGGATGGACGGACTGCCTGCCGACTGCCGACACAGAGGTAGCCACAGCCGTGAACTACCGCACTGTACACTGGTTGATAAAGAGATAGTAGTATACTCGTAACAACTAGTATGACACTATGACGACGGTATAAAGAATGAAAAAAAAACCACGGTTAGGTGGTATATATTATAATAATAATACAATTATGGATGGACGGACTGCCTGCCGACTGCCGACACAGAGGTAGCCACAGCCGTGAACTACCGCACTGTACACTGGTTGATAAAGAGATAGTAGTATACTCGTAACAACTAGTATGACACTATGACGACGGTATAAAGAATGGAAAAAAAACCACGGTTAGGTGGTATATATTATAATAATAATACAATTATGGATGGACGGACTGCCTGCCGACTGCCGACACAGAGGTAGACACAGCCGTGAACTACCGCACTGTACACTGGTTGATAAAGAGATAGTAGTATACTCGTAACAACTAGTATGACACTATGACGACGGTATAAAGAATGCAAAAAAAACCACAGTTAGGTGGTATATATTATAATAATAATACAATTATGGATGGACGGACTGCCTGCCGACTGCCGACACAGAGGTAGCCACAGCCGTGAACTACCGCACTGTACACTGGTTGATAAAGAGATAGTAGTATACTCGTAACAACTAGTATGACACTATGACGACGGTATAAAGAATGAAAAAAAAACCACGGTTAGGTGGTATATATTATAATAATAATACAATTATGGATGGACGGACTGCCTGCCGACTGCCGACACAGAGGTAGCCACAGCCGTGAACTACCGCACTGTACACTGGTTGATAAAGAGATAGTAGTATACTCGTAACAATTAGGATGACACTATGACGGTATAAAGAATGAAAAAAAAACCACGGTTAGGTGGTAGGTATATAATAATAAATAATACAATTCTGGTCGGACGGACTGCCTGCCGTGTGCCGACACAGAGGTAGCCACAGCCGTGAACTACCGCACTGTACACTGGTTGATAAAGAGATAGTAGTATACTCGTAACAATTAGGATGACACTATGACGGTATAAAGAATGAAAAAAAAACCACGGTTAGGTGGTAGGTATATAATAATAAATAATACAATTCTGGTCGGACGGACTGCCTGCCGTGTGCCGACACAGAGGTAGCCACAGCCGTGAACTACCGCACTGTACACTGGTTGATAAAGAGATAGTAGTATACTCGTAACAATTAGGATGACACTATGACGGTATAAAGAATGAAAAAAAAACCACGGTTAGGTGGTAGGTATATAATAATAAATAATACAATTCTGGTCGGACGGACTGCCTGCCGTGTGCCGACACAGAGGTAGCCACAGCCGTGAACTACCGCACTGTACACTGGTTGATAAAGAGATAGTAGTATACTCGTAACAATTAGGATGACACTATGACGGTATAAAGAATGAAAAAAAAACCACGGTTAGGTGGTAGGTATATAATAATAAATAATACAATTCTGGTCGGACGGACTGCCTGCCGTGTGCCGACACAGAGGTAGCCACAGCCGTGAACTACCGCACTGTACTGTGTCTGCTGCTAATATAGACTGGTTGATATTTAAAGAGATATTAGTAGTATACAACAATACTATACTGGTGGTCAGGCACTGGTCACCACTCCTGCAGCAAAAGTGTGCACTGTTAATTAATATAATTGTACTCCTGGCTCCTGCTAACAACCTGCAGTGCTCCCCAGTCTCCCCCACAATTAATTATAAGCTTTTAATTTATACATTGATGACTGTGCAGCACACTGGGCTGAGCTGAGTGCACACAGACTGAGTCACACTGTGTGACTGACTGTGCTGTGTATCGTTTTTTTTTTCAGGCAGAGAACGGATATAGCAGAGAGAAGTGAACGGATATATTATATTAAATAAAAGTTAACTAGCAACTGCACTGGTCACTGACTGTGGTAAACTAACTCTGTCTGCGACTCTGCACAATCTCTCTCTATCTAATCTATCTATCTCTATTCTAATGGAGAGGACGCCAGACACGTCCTCTCCCTATCAATCTCAATGCACGAGTGAAAATGGCGGCGACGCGCGGCTCCTTATATAGAATCCGAGTCTCGCGATAGAATCCGAGCCTCGCGAGAATCCGACAGCGTCATGATGACGTTCGGGCGCGCTCGGGTTAACCGAGCAAGGCGGGAAGATCCGAGTCGCTCGGACCCGTGGAAAAAAAAGTGAAGTTCGTGCGGGTTCGGATTCAAAGAAACCGAACCCGCTCATCTCTAATGTTAAGACACATCATTAAACATATTTTTAAACAGTCTGCGCCCAGCGCCATAAGTACATTTAACAGTGACGCCAAGCGCCTATTGTCCGCAACATGGCGCCGGGCACTAGGGGTTAACCCCTTCAGTACTGCAGCGGCCATTGTACACGTGGGCTGGGGGTCTCTCCGGCCACAGAAGGTGTTGGACGGTTTGGCCTTTCTAGTTTTAGCAGCCCGAAAAGGACAGTGAGGCAGCTGAAGAAAAAGGTTTCTTCATAGCAGGTGCAGCTGAGGGAAGAAAAGGTGACTTACCTGCTGTAGCCGTGGAGATCCACGCATCCAACGCTTCCCCAAAGAGAGCCTGACCTGTGTAGGGTAGGGTCTGCACACCTCTCCTGGATTCCGCGTCGGCAGACCACTGGCGTAGCCCCAGTCCTCGACGAGCTGAGACAGACATGGAAGATATTCCTGCAGCCATTGAACCCAGGTCTTTCATGGATTCCACCCATAAATCCTGCAGAATCCTGAATGTTACGTAAAAACAATTCAACGTCACTTTTATCCATTGTATCCAAATCCTTAAGTAACGTGCCTGACAACTTTACTGTAGCTTTGGAAATCCATGCACAGGCAATAGTAGGACGAAGTATCGCCCCTGAAGCCGTGTATATGGATTTGAGCGTAGTGTCAATTTTGCGATCAGCCAGTTCTTTTAACGCGGTAGATCCGGGTACAGGTAAAACCACCTTTTTTGAGAGTCTTGATACAGACGCGTCAACTATGGGTGGGTTTTCCCATTTTTTCCTATCCTCCTCAGGGAAGGGGAAAGCAACCAGAACCTTTCTAGGGATCTGACATTTTTTCTCTGGGTTTTCCCATGCTTTCTCAAAAATAGCATTTCATTCTTTGGACGCAGGGAAGGTTAGCGAGGCTTTCTTATTGTCAGTGGAAAAAGCCTCCTCAACCTGCTCAGGTGTTGTATCAGCAATATTCAACACATCTCTAATGGCCTCTATCATCAACTGCACCCCTTTTGCAAGAGATGCCGCCCCCCGCAGCACATCCCCATCACCATCTGCCGTGTCAGAATCGGTATCCGTGTCATCTTGCATAATCTGGGCAAGAGCAGGTTTGTAGGAACATACAGTAGGGGGTCCTGAGGTAACAGAACCGGACCAAACTGCCATAGAGTTCTGTAAAACCGGAGTTGCAGATTCATTCTGTGCAACCCTAGTAGAAATCTGAGAAATCATACTTTTAATAGAGGCTAACCATTCCCTTGCAGGGACCTGTGCTAACACAGTGCAATCCTGATTACATGGAATGGGATCATCCTGAGAGGATATATTCTCTGCAGCATATGACACAGAGTCCCTGGACAGTGCTTAATGGAGACCACAGACACTCCACACACACACACACACACACACACACACACACACACACACACACACACACACGGGAGGACAGACAGAGTTTCCCCCCTAAGAATGGCAAGAGAGACACAGAGATTGGAGCCAGCCCACACCAGCGCTTCAGGATACAGGGAAACCTCTATCCAGTGCTTACTATGTACCTTAATAGGTTGCACAGTACAGATAAACAGCCCCCCCCCTCTACAACCCGCTGGTACCGTAGAGATAGCTGGAGCTGATTTGGAGGGACAGCTCTCACTGACAGCGCTTCTGAAGGCTGGAAAATGGCGCTGAACGCTGCTAGGTCCGCTCTGAGGAGAAGCTCCGCCCCCTTCAATGGCGTCTTCCCGCTCTTCTGAAGATTATACTGGCCTGAGGAATTGTGCTGGCAGCGATCCTGGGACCCTGACAGGCTTGAAGGTCAGTGTAGGGTGTAGGCGCTAGCTCAGGGCGCCCCTCACAGCGCCGCACCATGTATCATTAAGCCCCAGAACGCAGTTAGTACTGCGCTCCATACCCTGTTGCCGCCATCTTCACACCGGCTCCCCGCTTGCTAGGGGGGCCGGTGACTCACTCACCACTGATCTTCTGGCTCTGTAAGGGGGTGGCGATCTATCCCCTCAGGAGCTCAGTGTCCTGTCACCGGAGATAGTGGCTCAGACCCCGCAGGGCGGACACTACTCCCCCCCTCCCCCCACCCCCTTAGTCCCACGAAGCAGGGAGGCTGTTGGCAGCAGCCTCCCTCTGCCTAAACTCTATTAAAAATAATAAAACTAAAAGAACTCCTATGGAGCTCCCCTAGCTGTGACCGGCTCCTCCGGGCACATTTTCTAAACTGAGTCTGGTAGGAGGGGCATAGAGGGAGGAGCCAGCCCACACTCTCAAACTCTTAAAGTGCCAGTGGCTCCTAGTGGACCCGTCTATACCCCATGGTACTAATGTGGACCCCAGCATCCTCTAGGACGTAAGAGAAAAAATTAATATGACACGGCAATGTAATGCCAATGATCATTTTACTGCTAGGTGGCAGACCCTAGGCCTTGAGCTGCCGCACGTTGGGCCTGATACACATATGGACAAATAGCGCGGTGATGCTTTCACGTGGTAATGCCGCAGGAGGCGTCTGGTATAAGTAGACACTTCTCTGGGGGGATACAAAGTGAAACGTTTATAGGAAACATTTAAAGGAAATGTTTATAGTCAGCGCTGCAGATGAATTATTATAGGATAGGAAACACCGTTTGCTCTAGGAGGAACGTGTTCCAGCGGTGGCACTACCGGCGGTGCTGCGTGCGATATGCGTCCTCCTATTGCTGTCCTTTGTAACTGTCACCGATTCATTCTAGGTATGTCTGTAAGGAAGGCAGCTCCGTCTCCTGCCCCTCAGATGACGTTCACGGCTACCGTTGTCCGGCTGGATTTTACTGCCCCAGCGGCACAAGTATCAAGATCCCTTGTGATCCTGGGACATATAGCCCTATGCCTGGGGCAAGTATATGCCTGCCCTGCCCTGCTGGGAGTAGCTGCCTGCATGTGTCCACGGTGGAGCCGCTCAGCTGCCCCCGAGGTAACGATCAGCCTAACCACCCCGTTACTTGCTGTGATTTGTAGGCTATTCTACTGCAAGATCAATGTGCATGGTATTGGTTCTGGCATTTGTTATGTTTGTGTTTATTACATGTATAGTGTAACACTTCCCATCATGCTAATGTGGCCGGGGTGCTTGTCTAATAACCCGCCGTGTCCGGAGTGAGGATACAGGGTTGCAGATCACTCCGGTACGCCAATAGATAAAAACCAATGGTGGTTTTGTGAACAGAATGATCGATAAACAGCGCAGCACACTTCCAGTGTTACAGTCCAACACGACAGTCCCCGCAGCGGATCCCTGGCAGAGCATCAGCTCTTAGCCTAGGATCAGAGATTCCCCATCTCTCTGGGTAGCTCTACTTATACCCCCAGAATAGTCTGAGGCTGCAGGGGTGCTTTGCTTTCTTCTGAGTCTTAAGGGGGGTACACATGGAGAGATGTGTGCTGAGCGAGGGTGGGGGACGCTCACTTCACGCAGCGGTGAAGTGAGCGATCTACTAGATTGTGCCTGCACGCACACCAATCTAGTGCCGGCGATAGCGACGCGCGGCCCATAGCTATCGCTGTGGGGCATACACACGGACAGATCCGTGCTTAATTTCTAAGCAATCTAGTCAGATCTCTCCGTGTGTACCCCCCTTTAGCATCCTAAGGCATTGGAATACGATACATATTTCCTGATTAAGGTGATTACGTCAGACACAGAGAGCCGCCCTGTCTGGCCGGAGCTGGAACAAGTGAGGGGACACGATCTCCTGCGGCACACAGGCATAGCTTCTGTTACACAATAGTCTGGGATATCTGATCATCTAATTATTGGTGTGCAGACTTGTTCCTATGGCTAAAGTAAACAATAAATCTAGGGCTGACAGGAGTACAGTACACAGTGTAACAGATAACACAATTACATATATTACCAATATTAAGGCCGGTTCAAACAGGTAGCCGGTGATTTACCGACGCACACAATACCAACAGCCATTGCCATACAGTCAAAATACCGACACAGTCAAAATACAGACATTCATTATGCTGACATGCTCAAAATGCCAATTTTTGAAATGCTGACATGTCAAAATGCCAACATGAGTTTTTTGCCCCAAAACAGACTTGTTTATACTTTACCATCCCAGTGGACCTGGAGGGGGAATATAAGAGTGAGGCGAGCGCAGCGAAGCACCGTGCCTGAAGCATGGCAAGCGCAGAGAGCCATGCAAGGGGACGCGGTAGACTTAGACGGTGTTCATGTTGACCTATGTCGACATTGACACAAAAAAAAGAAAACCACATATCAGTATTTGACGTGTCGGTATTTGAAATGTCGGTATTCTGACTATATGTCGGCATTTTGAACGTGCCGGCATTTGGACTGTGTCAGTATTTTGACTGTAGGCCAATAGCTGTTGGGATTATAACCATTGGTATTGTGTCCGTCGGTAAATCATACTGAACCCATTCAAACACTGGGCCCAATTAAGACTTGATCGTAGCAGCAAATTTGTTAGCAGTTGGGCAAAACCATGTGCACTGCAGGGTGGGGCAGATAGAACATGTGCAGAGAGAGTTAGATTTGGGTGGGTTATATTGTTTCTGTGCAGGGTAAATACTGGCTGCTTTATTCTTACACTGCAATTTAGATTTCAGTTTGAACTCATCCCACCCAAATCTAACTCTCTCTGCACATGTTACATCTGCCCCACCTGCAGTGCACATGGTTTTGCCCATCTGCTAACAAATTTGCTGCTGCGATCAGGTCTGAATTAGGCTCACGGTACGGAGGAGAGCAGGAACATGCATGGGGAATGTACAAACACAAATACTGAATGCAGATAGTCCTATAGGGGGACATGAGGGTAAAAAGTACATCTTCACCAGGTTGTGTTGATGTGGGAAATGAGGCATAACTATTAATTATCGCAGACCTCTCATTTCCTCACATCCGGGAGTTCCGCAGGGTTACAGGGCTGCAGGATACCCTTCTGGAATCCCCTCACTTCCCTAATGAAGTGGTCAGGTGTGTCCGGCCCCCACTGCGTGATGCCGCAGATTGTGCCATTGTACAGTGAGGTCTGGGAACACTGGGGCAGATGTATTACGCCTGGAGAAGTGATAAACCAGTGATAAGTGCAAGGTGATAACGCACCAGCCAATCCGCTCCTAACAGTCGATTTATGTATTGGAGCTGATTGGCTGGTGCGTTATCACTGCTTTATCACTTCTCCAGGCTTAATACTTCTGCCCCATGATGACACGAAACGCGTCGCCACAATCTGGGAACATGATGACACAAAACACGTCAGCACAATCCCTGCACTTGGGAAAGTCACAAAAGTAGTCCTGTATGAGTTGAACTTATTACTGAGGCTCGGTGGAATGTCATGGTAACGTGTAACTGTTCTAATTACCGCCTGGATTCATCTATGTAACTTTCTCTTAGGGTTTAGAGGCTCTGTATGGTGGAATCAACCTTCAGACTATACTGCACCTGCCCTAACCAGAGGCAAATACCTCCCTACTGTCCTGATATCATGTAGACCGTACCGATATGAGGGGTTTGTCTAGTGGATCAGTATGAGGACAGGGGGAGATATGTGCTGGGAACTGGTGCCCATTCAATGCCGTGTGCTCTAGTCTTATGAATAGCCATATCATTCTGTTTCTTGCAGGTAGTTACTGTCCAGCTATGACCGCAGCACCTATTCCGTGTCCGGCCGGCACTTTCAATCCTCTAGAAGGGGCGCTGACGTCTGCCTCCTGCAAGAGGTGTCCGGCAGGGAGATACTGCCATGGGGAGGCCAACTGGGAGCCTGACGGTACAGTATTCAGCTGTTCTAGGAGCCAAGTGTCCAGACCAGACCATGACCACCAAACGCGACTTATTATAGGGGAGGTCAGCAGGCACTAGAAGCGTAATGAGAGAGAGACGTGAGCGTTGTGATGGCATATGGTTAATGGGTCTAGGAGAGAGTTTAGGTGCAGATGTTAGAAATAGACACTTGAGGGCCTTTGGGGGGTTTGGACCTTATACCGGGTACAGATGAGGAAGCGCAGAGTAACTGCTGAACCTGGTATAACTTTGGGCAGCAGTGTAAGACCACACCCATGAGACGCCAACATGAGCCACGTAGTCTGATCGTGTACTTTCCTCCCACGTGTTGATGAGCGGAACTTTGAGCAAAGCTGTTACAGTATTAAAGCTGTGTACACACTTGTCCAATCCTCGGCAGATCCAACTCCTGACCGACCGGTCTGTCTGACTTCTGTACCCTCTTCCGACCAACACCTGATCCTGGTCGCCTGTTGGGTATCCTTGTTTTTCAACATGTGCAAAAACCTGGAGACCCGGAGACCGGAGCTAGTGACCGATCTCTGGTCTCGGCAGCTCTGCACACCAACAGCGTGACGGTGTTGTGGGATATGGAGGGATCTCGCCACCGTCCACTGTTGCCGTGGGACCTGGTGTGATGCGTCAGCAGTGGGCATGGCAGCCGGGCTGGGCCCAGCTACTTTCCAGGGGGCAAAGCTTAATCACAGGAGGCGTGGGCCTGGGCCCCCAAAGGTCTCCTCTCCATCAGACCTGGGCCCAGGTAATTTGTACCCTCTCCCCCCCATCTCTCGGCACCACTGATGGCAGCTGTGGCGACAGACATAGGGGATCAGCCTGGTGCGGCTTTTTTGGAAAATAGGTGGAAGCACCAGTGTGGTGAGAATCATCTGTCTCTCTGCTAAAGTGCAAAGTTCCCACGGATGGTGCGTCTGGCACATAGTTGTAGAAATAAGAGTATCAGGACAGCTCAGACTGCAGAGCTGACGATTAGTCTTCTCTCCGTGCAGGGCTGTGCTCTGCCGGCTACTACTGTGAAGGAGAAGCTGCAGACGCCATCCCCCAGAAGACTTCTCTCTTCCCGCTGAACGGCCCCTGTCCTGCTGGTCATTACTGCCCGGAGGGAACACGCAATCCCAAGCCTTGCCCTGTCGGCACTTTGAAAAACACAACAGGTCAGTGAGTTCTCTCTGGAATAATGTAGATTAGCAGGATCTATACATGTGGTGCTGCTAGCCTTGGTGACATCATTCTGCATGGAAGGGTGGGGTCAGAAGTAACATGTGCAGAGAGTTTTATAGTTGGAAGGGACGTGTTGTAATGTCATTCTAAATTACAGTGTAGAAACAAAGCTGCCCAGTAGTTTTTAACTACGGTGCATGCAAAAGCAGCCAGTATTTACCCTGCATGCAAAAGCAGCCAGTATTTACCCTGCATGCAAAAGCAGCCAGTATTTACCCTGCATGCAAAAGCAGCCAGTATTTACCCTGCATGTAAAAGTAGCCACTATTTATTTACTCTGCATGCAAAAGCAGCCACTATTTCTCTAACGTCCTAAGTGGATGCTGGGACTCCGTAAGGACCATGGGGAATAGCGGCTCCGCAGGAGACTGGGCACAAAAGTAAAAGCTTGAACTAGCTGGTGTGCACTGGCTCCTCCCCCTATGACCCTCCTCCAAGCCTCAGTTAGATTTTTGTGCCCGAACGAGAAGGGTGCATGCTAGGTGGCTCTCCTGAGCTGCTTAGAGTAAAAGTTTATTTTAGGTTTTTTATTTTCAGTGAGTCCTGCTAGCAACAGGCTCACTGCATCGTGGGACTAAGGGGAGAAGAAACGAACTCACCTGCGTGCAGAGTGGATCGGGTTTCTTAGGCTACTGGACATTAGCTCCAGAGGGACGATCACAGGTTCAGCCTGGATGGGCCCCGGAGCCGCGCCGCCGGCCCCCTTACAGAGCCAGAAGAACGAAGAGGTCCGGTGAAATCGGCGGCAGAAGACGTTCCTGTCTTCAACTAAGGTAGCGCACAGCACTGCAGCTGTGCGCCATTGCTCTCAGCACACTTCACACTCCGGTCACTGAAAGTGCAGGGCGCTGGGGGGGAGCGCCCTGAGACGCAATAAAAACAAAAATACCTTAGGATGGCAAAAGAAATACATCACATATAGCTCCTGGGCTATATGGATGTATTTAACCCCTGCCAGTTTTCCAGAAAAAAGCGGGAGATAAGGCCGTCGTGAAGGGGCGGAGCCTATCTCCTCAGCACACAAGCGCCATTTTCCCTCACAGTTCCGCTGGAAGGACGGCTCCCTGACTCTCCCCTGCAGTCCCTACAGAATCAGGGTAAAAACGAGAGAGGGGGGGCACTATTGGCAGCTAAATTATAAACAGCAGCTATAAAAGGGAGTAACACTTATATAAGGTTATCCCTATATATATATATATAGCGCTCTGGTGTGTGCTGGCAAACTCTCCCTCTGTCTCCCCAAAGGGCTAGTGGGGTCCTGTCCTCTATCAGAGCATTCCCTGTGTGTGTGTGCTGGGTGTCGGTACGATTGTGTCGACATGTATGAGGAGGAAAATGATGTGGAAGCAGAGCAATTGCCTGTATTAGTGATGTCACCCCCTAGGGAGTCGACACCTGACTGGATGGTTGTATTTAAAGAACTACGTGACAATGTCAGCACTTTACAAAAAACTGTTGACGACATGAGACAGCCGACAAATCAATTAGTGCCTGTCCAGGCGTCTCAGACACCGCCAGGGGCGATAAAACGCCCGTTACCTCAGTGGGTCGACACAGACCCAGACACGGATACTGAGTCCAGTGTCGACGGTGAGGAGACAAACGTAATGTCCAGTAGGGCCACACGTTACATGATCACGGCAATGAAGGAGGCATTGAACATTTCTGACACTACAAGTACCACAAAGAAGGGTATTATGTGGGGAGTGAAAAAACTACCAGTAGCTTTTCCTGAGTCAGATGAATTAAATGAGGTGTGTGATAAAGCGTGGGTTTCCCCCGATAAAAAAGTGCTAATTTCTAATAAATTATTGGCACTATACCCTTTCCCGCCAGAGGTTAGGGCGCGTTGGGAAACACCCCCTAAAGTAGATAAAGCGCTCACACGTTTATCTAAACAAGTAGCGTTACCGTCTCCTGATACGGCCGCCCTCAAAGAACCAGCGGATAGAAGGCTGGAAAATATCCTGAAGGGTATATACACACATACTGGTGTTATACTGCGACCAGCAATCGCATCAGCCTGGATGTGCAGTGCTGGAGTGGCGTGGTCGGATTCCCTGACTGAAAATATTGATACCCTGGATAGGGACAGTATATTACTGACTATAGAGCATTTGAAGGATGCATTACTATATATGCGTGATGCACAGAGGGATATTTGCACCCTGGCATCAAGAGTGAGTGCTATGTCCATTTCGGCCAGAAGAGCGTTATGGACGCGACAGTGGTCAGGGGATGCGGATTCCAAACGACATATGGAAGTATTGCCGTTTAAAGGAGAGGAGTTATTTGGGGCCGGTCTATCGGACCTGGTGGCCACGGCAACGGCCGGAAAGTCCACCTTTTTACCCCAGGTCACCTCTCAGCAGAAAAAGACACCGTCTTTTCAAACTCAGTCCTTTCGTTCCCATAAGTACAGGCGGGCAAAAGGCCACGCATTTCTGCCCCGGGGCAGAGGAAGAGGAAAAAGACTGCACCAGGCAGCCTCTTCCCAGGAGCAGAAGCCCTCCTCTGCTTCTGCCAAGTCTTCAGCATGACGCTGGGGCTTTACAAGCGGACTCGGACACGGTGGGGGCCCGTCTCAAAAATTTCAACGCGCAGTGGGCTTACTCGCAAGTGGACCCCTGGATTCTGCAGGTAGTATCACAGGGGTACAAACTGGAATTCGAGACGTCTCCCCCTCGCCGGTTCCTGAAGTCTGCTCTACCAAAGTCTCCCTCCGACAGGGAGGCAGTTTTGGAAGCCATTCACAAGCTGTATTCCCAGCAGGTGATAATCAAGGTACCTCTCCTACAACAGGGAAAGGGGTATTATTCCACGCTGTTTGTGGTACCGAAGCCGGACGGCTCGGTGAGACCAATTTTAAATCTAAAATCCTTGAACACTTACATAAAGAGGTTCAAATTCAAGATGGAGTCACTCAGAGCAGTGATAGCAAACCTGGAAGAAGGGGACTATATGGTGTCTATGGACATCAAAGATGCTTATCTCCACGTCCCAATCTACCCTTCTCACCAAGGGTACCTCAGGTTTGTAGTACAAAACTGTCATTATCAGTTTCAGACGCTGCCGTTTGGGTTGTCCACGGCACCTCGGGTCTTTACCAAAGTAATGGCCGAAATGATGATTCTTCTTCGAAGAAAAGGCGTTTTAATTATCCCTTACTTGGACGATCTCCTGATAAGGGCAAGGTCCAGGGAACAGTTAGAAGTCGGAGTAGCACTATCTCAGTTAGTGTTACGTCAGCACGGGTGGATCCTAAATATTCCAAAATCGCAGCTGATTCCAACGACACGTCTCCTGTTCCTAGGAATGATTCTGGACACAGTCCAGAAAAAGGTGTTTCTCCCAGAGGAGAAGGCCAGGGAGTTATCCGAGCTAGTCAGGAATCTCCTAAAACCAGGCCAGGTGTCAGTGCATCAGTGCACGAGGGTCCTGGGAAAAATGGTGGCTTCTTACGAAGCGATTCCATTTGGAAGATTCCATGCAAGAACGTTTCAGTGGGATCTTCTGGACAAATGGTCCGGATCGCATCTTCAGATGCATCAGCGGATAACCCTGTCGCCAAGGACAAGGGTGTCTCTTCTGTGGTGGCTGCAGAGTGCTCATCTACCAGAGGGCCGCAGATTCGGCATTCAGGATTGGATCCTGGTGACCACAGATGCCAGCCTGAGAGGCTGGGGAGCAGTCACACAGGGAAAAAATTTCCAAGGCTTGTGGTCAAGCATGGAAACATCTCTTCATATAAACATTCTGGAACTAAGGGCCATTTACAATGCCCTAAGTCAAGCAAAACCCCTGCTTCAGGGTCAGGCGGTATTGATCCAATCGGACAACATCACGTCAGTCGCCCACGTAAACAGACAGGGCGGCACGAGAAGCAGGAGGGCGATGGCAGAAGCTGCAAGGATTCTTCGCTGGGCGGAGAACCATGTGATAGCACTGTCAGCAGTGTTCATTCCGGGAGTGGACAACTGGGAAGCGGACTTCCTCAGCAGACACGACCTTCACCCGGGGGAGTGGGGACTTCATCCAGAAGTCTTCCAAGAGATGGTAAACCGTTGGGAAAAACCAAAGGTGGACATGATGGCGTCCCGTCTCAACAAAAAACTAGACAGATATTGCGCCAGGTCAAGGGACCCTCAGGCAATAGCGGTGAACGCTCTGGTAACACCATGGGTGTACCAGTCAGTGTATGTGTTCCCTCCTCTGCCTCTCATACCAAAAGTACTGAGAATCATAAAAAGGAGAGGAGTAAGAACTATACTCGTGGTTCCGGATTGGCCAAGAAGGACTTGGTACCCGGAACTTCAAGAGATGCTCACGGAGGACCCGTGGCCTCTACCTCTAAGAAAGGACCTGCTCCAGCAGGGACCTTGTCTGTTCCAAGACTTACCGCGGCTGCGTTTGACGGCATGGCGGTTGAACGCCGGATCCTGAAGGAAAAAGGCATTCCAGAAGAAGTCATCCCTACCCTGATAAAGGCCAGGAAGGATGTAACCGCAAAACATTATCACCGCATTTGGCGAAAATATGTTGCGTGGTGTGAGGCCAAAGAGGCCCCTACAGAGGAATTTCAACTGGGTCGCTTCCTACATTTCCTGCAAACAGGACTGTCTATGGGCCTAAAATTAGGGTCCATTAAGGTTCAAATTTCGGCCCTGTCGATTTTCTTCCAAAAAGAACTGGCTTCAGTGCCTGAAGTCCAGACGTTTGTCAAAGGGGTACTGCATATGCAGCCTCCTTTTGTGCCCCCGGTGGCACCTTGGGATCTCAATGTGGTTTTGGGGTTCCTAAAATCACATTGGTTTGAACCACACACCACTGTGGAATTAAAATATCTCACATGGAAGGTGGTAATGCTGTTAGCCCTGGCTTCAGCCAGGCGTGTCTCAGAATTGGCGGCTTTATCTTATAAAAGCCCTTACCTGATATTTCACAACGGATAGGGCAGAATTGAGGACTCGTCCTCAATTTCTCCCAAAGGTGGTTTCAGCGTTTCACGTGAACCAGCCTATTGTGGTGCCTGCGGCTACTAGGGACTTGGATGACTCCAAGTTACTGGACGTAGTCAGGGCCCTCAAAATATATATTTCCAGGACGGCTGGAGTCAGGAAATCTGACTCGCTGTTTATCCTGTATGCACCCAACAAGCTGGGTGCTCCTGCTTCTAAGCAGACGATTGCTCGTTGGATTTGTAGTACAAATCAGCTTGCGCATTCTGTGGCAGGCCTGCCACAGCCAAAATCTGTAAAAGCCCATTCCACAAGGAAGGTGGGCTCATCTTGGGCGGCTGCCCGAGGGGTCTCGGCTTTACAACTTTGCCGAGCAGCTACTTGGTCAGGGGCAAACACGTTTGCTAAATTCTACAAATTTGATACCCTGGCTGAGGAGGACCTGGAGTTCTCTCATTCGGTGCTGCAGAGTCATCCGCACTCTCCCGCCCGTTTGGGAGCTTTGGTATAATCCCCATGGTCCTTACGGAGTCCCAGCATCCACTTAGGACGTTAGAGAAAATAAGAATTTACTTACCGATAATTCTATTTCTCATAGTCCGTAGTGGATGCTGGGCGCCCATCCCAAGTGCGGATTGTCTGCAATACTTGTATATAGTTATTGTTACAAAATTCGGGTTATTATTGTTGTGAGCCATCTTTTCAGAGGCTCCTTCGTTTATCATACTGTTAACTGGGTTCAGATCACAGGTTGTACGGTGTGATTGGTGTGGCTGGTATGAGTCTTACCCGGGATTCAATATCCTTCCTTATTATGTACGCTCGTCTGGGCACAGTATCCTAACTGAGGCTTGGAGGAGGGTCATAGGGGGAGGAGCCAGTGCACACCAGCTAGTTCAAGCTTTTACTTTTGTGCCCAGTCTCCTGCGGAGCCGCTATTCCCCATGGTCCTTACGGAGTCCCAGCATCCACTACGGACTATGAGAAATAGAATTATCGGTAAGTAAATTCTTATTTTATTTACTCTGCATGCAAAAGCAGCCAGCACAGTTTTTACCTTACATGCAAAAAGCAGCCAGTATTTACCCTGCATGCAAAAATAAAAAAAAAAGTTTTTGACTCCGACCCCTTCTTTGCATTATAATATGGTTTGTCCCTGGATTAAATTGCTCCTTTTTTTAATTGCACCTGACTATGGGGGTAATTCAGACCTGATCGCAGCAGCAAATTTGTTAGCAGTTGGGCAAAACCATGTGCACTGCAGGTGGGGCAGATGTAACATGTGCAGAGAGAGTTAGATTTGGGTGGGTTATATTGTTTTGGTGCAGGGTAAATACTGGTTGCTTATATTAGCTTTCAGTTTGAACACAACCCGCGCAAATCTAAATCTCTCTGCACATGTTACATCTGCCCCCCCTGCATTGCACATGGTTTTGCCCAACTGCTAACAAATTTGCTGCTGCTATCAACTCTGAATTAGGCCCTATAAAGCAGGCCCATAGTGTCACATGATGCCTCCATACTCACAAGGTACTTGTGTCAGGGGCTGTGAAGGGATAGAACAGGTAGGTGCCTCTAGGCCTAGTTTACCAGCCCTGCACCATGGTGCTAAACATGAAATAATGAGGACTAAAATCTGACCCTTGTTTCTGACATACAGTACTTGTAATCTCTAGGTGGCTCTTCGCTGGTCAGCTGCGTGCCATGCTATGCTGGGCATTTCTGTGCCAGTCCTGGTCTTAGTTCACCCACAGGATTGTGCGCCACTGGATTCTACTGTCCAGGCAATTTCACTAGTACCAGCCCCACAGCCTTCCTGTGCCCAAAGGTAATGGAAACCATTGTACACGTCTCTTACATGCTTGAACGTATCATCCTCTGTATGCTCCAGAATAAATATTGCTACTGTATATTGGCCGTGTCGGCGCCAGTGGCAGAACAGCCACCGTTGCCGAGTCCTTGGCCTCTACAGGGCCATCATTGCGCCAGTCGGAGCCTGAAAGTGAGACCCTACTTTATTATCTGTGGCATTAACCTTTGAGCAGCAGGACAAATCTGTATTAAAGTTATAAAATACAGAAATAGCTGATTATAATTGGCACAAAATGACCACATGGAGAAGATAAAGTGATTCTACGAGCAGAAAGTAGCTTCTAATTGCCAAAATGTATTGTTTCAAACGCAGTCATTCCCATCCTGCATTAGGACTGTATAGTATATGCAGTATGGGAAGGTGATGAGATCATGAAACTTGAATTCCAGCTTCAATATTCCTATAACCAATGACTGATCACAAGATCATTATACCGTGTCAGCACAGAAGCCATGTTGTCAGCCTGGCAGCAGCATAGTGATGACACTTCTGATGAAATGCTGTGTCACAGCGGAGAAACGCGTCAAGTGACAGGAAATGCCATTGACATGCTAGTGGAATCCATGCCTCCATGATGGAGTAGTGAGCCGGACTCCCAACAACTATTCACAGCCTTTTATAGGCTAGGGATGGCAGCCCACTATTGATGTTTGTAAAACATTGATGGTTGACAGCCAATGACAGATAACAATGGTGGAGACCCAACGGTGATTTAGTACAGCAACAAAGCCACCAGCACCTTTTATAATTTTGATTGCCTTCAGCCAAGCGCCTGTTTCATATCTGGGTGCCTGACACCTGTTAGCCATGTGCAATAGGGTATCCGGACTCTGGGTTGACACCCATTGGGCGACAGTGAATAGGTCGACACTAGAAATCGGTCGACACGGCCATTAGGCCGACATGCAAAAAGATCGACATGAGTTAAAAAAAGAATCCTTTTTTTGAACTTTTTTCATACTTTACGATCTATGTGGATAACGATTGGGAACGGTAACCTGCAGGACTGAAGTCAACCTTTTTTCACGTCGACCTTGTTCATGTCGACCTAATGGTCCTGTCGACATATTTCTAGTGTCGACCTAGCCACTATCGACCAATAGGTGTCGACCTAATGGGTGTCTACCTAGACACTGTCGACACTGAGTCCCATACCCATGCAATAGAATGCTGGGTTCTCATAGGCAGGGTGTCCCACAAGGTTGCCCACCTCATGGTGCAGCTGGCTCCAGGGCGTCGCTAGGATTCGCAGGATCAATATCTCTGCAAGGAGAACAATGCAGAAACCATTAGCTGCCCCTTCAGCAGATGGGAAGAAAGCTCTGGGGTCATGGCGGCCTTCATCGGGATGGGCAGATGGTTATCACAATCGTCTCACCCACCATAAGTTCACCCATCACTCGCTTGCGCGTTTAGGTGAATTGGTTTGCTCTTCCACAGGAATGCAAATACTGCCTAAAGCCCAGGAGTAGTTGGGAAATGGCTGGAAAGGCAGGACAACGCAGAGTATAACCTCACAGAGCGGACACTTTGCTGGACAGTGCCCTGTACAGACACCCACAATGACCCTATGATGCTTCTTTCCTTCTGGGCAACTAGCCACCAAACACAGTAAACTCCAACATTCTCGCTCAGGTGTGGTGCATTACCCTAGATTCCTGCTGCTAATGACGGTGACTAAATCTACAGTCACCGCATAGGTGAGCTTATTGGACCTGCCAAGTATGATAACAATGATGATCTTGGCAAGGTGTGGGGTCACCTCCTACAGTGTGTGGATGGCCTGGCAGAGGTTTTCCATCCTCTGCTTTTGTTTTGGGAACCTGGGCACAAGTTTCCTTACTGTCTTTGGTAGCTCAGTGGGCCAGGGCCTAGTGAGCAAAGTGCACCACCTAATTACAAGGGAACATCAAGGGCTAATGACCACTTTACAGCGCCAATGTATCTACAGTATGCGGACCTAAGGCGCAGAGCCTAATGCCCACTAAGCAGCAACCTGTCGGGCACTAGGCCCGTGGAGTCATGGGCCTAGTGCCCGATATGAGGATCAAATCCCAGGTGGTCTAGTGGGACAAAGATAGGAACTCAGGGCCCTAGGATGCCCCTTGACCTATGGGAGCGGCTACAGAGGACAGCTTTGTATGGCTCCTCCACCTTACACCATGCAGGTCCTCAATTTGCCCCTGACTAATAGCCCCCATCCTCAATGCTCTGCTACAGCTCTGATGTCTTCTGGCATGCCCATGCAGTCATCATGGTACCACCGTCCTCAATGCTCTGCCGTAGCTCTGAAGTCTCATGGCATGCCCATACAGTCCTCATAGTACGACCGTCCTCAATGCTCTGTTGTAGTTCTGAAGTCTCATGGCATACCCATGCAGTCATCATGGTACCACCGTCCTCAATGCTCTGCCGTAGCTCTGAAGTCTCATGGCATGCCCATACAGTCCTTATAGTACGACCGTCCTCAATGCTCTGTTGTAGTTCTGAAGTCTCATGGCATACCCATGCAGTCATCATGGTACCACCGTCCTCAATGCTCTGCCGTAGCTCTGAAGTCTCATGGCATGCCCTTGCAGTCTTCATGGTGCCACCGTCCTCAATGCTCTGTCGTAGCTCTGACGTCTCATGGCATACCCATGCAGTCCTCATGGTACCACCGTCGTCAATGCCCTGTCGTAGCTCTGAAGTCTCATGGCATGCCCATGCAGTCCTCATGGCACCACCGTCCTCAATGCTCTGTCGTAGCTCTGAAGTCTCATGGCATGCCCATGCAGTCCTCATGGCACCACCTTCCTCAATGCTCTGCCGTAGCTCTGAAATCTCATGGCATGCCCATGCAGTCATCATGGCACCACCGTCCTCAATGCTCTGCCGTAGCTCTGAAGTCTCATTGCATGCCCATGCAGTCCTCATGGCACCACCGTCCTCAATGCTCTGCCATAGCTCTGAAGTTTCATGGCATGCCCATGCAGTCATCATGGCACCACCGTCCTCAATGCTCTGCCGTAGCTCTGAAGTCTCATGGCATGCCCATGCAGTCATCATGGTACCACCTTCCTCAATGCTCTGCCGTAGCTCTGAAGTCTCATGGCATGCCCATGCAGTCATCATGGTACCACCTTCCTCAATGCTCTGCCGTAGCTCTGAAGTCTCATGGCATGCCCTTGCAGTCATCATGGTGCCACCTTCAGGTTTCTGTTGGTTTCCTTGTTGCTTGAAGCTCTCCCTCCACCAGCAACTGCAGATTGGCCTCTTCCTGCCGGCAGGTCATGACCAGCTCTGATGGGATTGCCATATGCGCAGAATGTGAAAGGGGGCACGCCGATTGGCAGAACTTGAATTCTTTCAGATTTAAACTCTCCACAGCCAACAAACGGCAGCATAATTACTGCCACGCCGATGAGTAAGGTTCCCATTGTCACCCCATCTGGTCTGCAGGTTCCCTCTTCACGCTCACAATGTCCCAAACTGGGCATCCAGCCACAGAAGCTGCTCTTGCTTGGAGTAAGCCGCTGATATCACTGCGAGGGGAATGCTGAGAGGTGGCAGAGCAGGGAAGCCAAAAACTAATTCAGGCTTGATTATACATTGCTAATCACACATATTAATGATCTAATAATAGCTGACATAACTCACAGATGAATGTAACACCCTAGCTCTGTCACCCTGCTAACTGTTCCTTAAGGCCTTGTGCACACAGGTGATATGCACTTGTGTAGTTGTGGCAAGCCATTAAGTAAAAAAGAAAAGTTTAAATCCCTGTGTATCACCGTTCCCAGGTTCTTGTCTCAGGGCATTCTCTACCTGCCTCCCAGCCTGCAGCCTGACAGTGAATGGTTGTCAGCCTGCAGATTGATGGATGGATGGCTGGAGCCATCCACCAATCAGAGTGCAGCATTCTCTACCTGCCTCCCAGCCTGCAGTCAGACAGTGAATGGTTGTCAACCTGCAGATTGATGGATGGCTGGAGCCATCCACCAATCAGAGTGCAGCATTCTCTATCTGCCTCCCAGCCTGCAGCCTGACAGTGAATGGTGGTCAGGCTGCAGATTGATGGATGGCTGGAGCCATCCACCAATCAGAGTGCAGCATTCTCTACCTGCCTCCCAGCCTGCAGTCAGAGTGTGAATGGTTGTCAGCCTGCAGATTGATGGATGGCTGGAGCCATCCACCAATCAGAGTGCAGCATTCTCTACCTGCCTCCCAGCCTGCAGCCAGACAGTGAATGGCTGTCAGCCTGCAGATTGGTGGATAGCTGGAGCTATCCACCAATCAGAGTGCTGAGAGCCATTCACTATATTGAAACATGTGGAGACATGGAGGGATTTTTTTTTAACTGGTTCCTGTGAATGGGTGTGTAGGGGCTCCAGTGCTTTGCTTAGCCCGGGGCCCACAATGCTGTCAGGACAGCCCTGCATGTAAGTGTGTGTCTGTATATAGTATCTAGTACAGATGAATAGACACTAGAGCAGCTCCCCTGTAGCCTATATTGTAAAGCGCAACGGAATTTGCTGCGCTATATAAGAAACTGTTAATAAATAAATAATAAATATAGACAGGAATAGTTTTAATCACCTGTTGCTAAATAATGACTTGTCCTTTAGATGCCCTATTAGTTGCGGCGTGGTGCGGTTCCTTCTGGTATTTATGTGATCTCATTTAGATAGATCTGTTCCCGGCATAATTGCAAGGTTCATATTTATCCAAGTCCCTCCCTGAGACACGAGAACTAGGAGACAGGAAGCGTCTGGGACGTATGACTGTGCGAGGCACAGGGGACGCTCAATTATGTGTGGAGGAAAGAATCCACGGAGATAATAAATGCAACACTGACTGATATATTGTGTGGTTAAACTCCGATTGTATTGTACTACTGCAGATAGTTAAATCTAATAATTATATATACACCGTATAATTATGTCTGTAATGATGGTAAATTCAGTGCAGGCTTCTGTACACTATCAGTTCTGCATGTTCAATGCTGGTATCCTGTCATTGTACCAGTGCCAGGGCCTGGCTGCAGAGAGCCTGACTATGATATCTCTCTCCCGCATGTTGCCTCCAGGGCAGCCGTCAGGGGGGCAACGTGGGGACTGGTGTCCCGGGCCCTTACAGAGAGGGGGGCCCACCCCTGACTATGATAATCTCTCTCCACGCGTGTTGCTTGCCTCACATACTCTTGTAAAAGTTTCCATACATTGACATAACTTTAGTACTTGTCCACTTTTTCCTGTCTTTCGTATGAACATAGGCCCTCATTCCGAGTTGTTCGCTTGTTAGCTGCTTTTAGCAGCATTGCACACGCTAAGCCGCCGCCCTCTGGGAGTGTATCTTAGCTTAGCAGAATAGCAAACGAAAGATTCGCAAAATAGCGAATAGAAATTTCTTAGCAGTTTCTGCGTAGCTCCAGACCTACTCACAAATAGCGATCAGTTCAGTCAGTTTCGTTCCTGGTTTGACGTCACACACACACCCAGCGTCCGGCCAACCACTCCCCCGTTTCTCCAAACACTCCTGCGTTTTTGCCTGACACGCCTGCGTTTTTCCGCACACTCCCAGAAAACGGCCAGTTTCCGTCCAGAACCACCCACTTCCTGTCAATCACACTCCGATCACTTCAACGATGAAAAATCTTTGTTCGGTCGTAAGTAAATCTACTAACTTTTGTGCAAAAATACCATGCGCATGCGCATTTTTGCCTTAATCGCTCCGTAGCGAAAATCGGCAACGAGCGAACAACTCGGAATGACCCCCATTGTATGGAAATATTTATAAAATATACATACTGTATATAGGGCAACCAATGAACGGCAGCGGGGCTGGATGCAACAATGAGGGGGGGGATTATGTATGCTGGGCGGCACTTTTTCGGTGGCAGCACGTGGGTGCTTGTACTGGTACTGTCAGCCCAAAAAGTACCACTAAGTGCAAAATATTTCCACTTATGCCATCTTGAATATACTGTAAGTGGGTAGGACGTGCACATACTGCCCCTGTAAGCTGTCCTACTTAGTAAATATGTATACATAATTAGAAATAAAAATATTTCATAGTTAGTGGGTTTTTTTTAATTATTCTATTAAATTGACTATCATCAAATGAGGGCTTATAACCAATCAATAAAAAGAATAAAATTACACAGGCCCCCTGACTGTACTAATTTCCCATCCATAGCATTCACCATCTCGCTCTGGGACAGGCTTACTAAGACCTTCTCTTTATTGTCCGCCCCTCCTGCTCTTTCTTCCCTATGGGATAATCCACTCTTCTTCGGAGGTAGGGATGCACATGCCTTTCAGCATTGGTTAGCTCATGATCTTCTGTTTATCAATGATATTGCATTGTTACGTGGATATAGCATTGTTACGTTCTTTTCCACCCTCTTCAGATTTACAGAGTCGATATGGACTCCAACCACAATGTTTCTTCCAGTACCTGCAATTACGTAGCTTTCACTTAGCTTTTCTTCAATCGCATAGTTCTTTGACCAGATCCCCTATGGAGTCACTATGCTTTGTTCACTCTCCCTCTAAGGGCCTTTTATCAACAATATATCGCCAATATACTCGTAATCTACCCACATTGGCCCCACACGAGATGGCTTGGGAAAATGACTTGCAAGACCACATGGGTGTGGACACCTGGGGGCAGAAGTCTTGTCTTGTCTTGTCTGTTCGGTCCATCCCTGGGACATCTAAACCTTTACAAAAGCTCATCTGGCATATCACAACCGCACTGAAATGTAAAATTGCTTACCACTGGAAATCGCACACAATTCCCTCCATGGCGGCGGTGGTTGCGGCCGTCTGGGATACTTACCATATGGAATTCCTCTCCAGTGTGGTTGACAGCAATGCGTTAGCCTTTACTGATACTTGGTCTCCATGATTGGCTTACTATAAATGCCCCCCTCCTTTGACATACGGTTTCTGACGCAACTACTTTGGTTTTCTTTGCATTAATATTTGGGATTCCTGCTAATCCGTATGTTTGATAACGTATGTATGCATTGCGGTACTCCCCCCCCCCCCCCCCCGCACCCCTTTTTTCCTTCTGTCTCCCCTCCCCCCCCCCCCTCCAACTGTTCATTGTCTATTGTACATTGACAACATTTTTAAATAAACAGTATTTACAAAAAATAATAATATTAATAATAATAATAATAATAAAATTAGGCAGGTGGGGGGGGGGGGCGTTACTGTTATGCCCATGGGCACCATCACCCCTAAATCCGCCACTGATTACCATTCAGATCTATACATGCATTGCATGTAAAATAAATGGAACAAATCTACAGAAGGAAATAATTATCTTTACAGGCAATAGCCGGGGGTTCCCGTATAATGGCTCATCCCAAGGGAGCTGAGGCAGCAGGTTCTGGGGCAAAAGAATTAAGACTTAATTAAAATATCAATGCACTAAATGCAAAAGTCTACATGGGTGTTAGCTAGCGGCTAGATGTATTATCACGCCACAATGTCATTTCTATATACAGTTACACATCTCATATACTAGTAATCTGCACATAAAAGCATTCGTTGCATTGTTGTACTAATTACCCCTTCTCCGCTCCATGCGTGTGCCATAGGGTTCACTGGGGCAGATGTATTACCCTGGAGAAAGGATAAAGCAGTGATAAGTGGAAGGTGATGACGCACCAGCCAATCATTACGGATTTGAAAAATGACAGGAGCTGATTGGCTGGTGCATTATCACCTTGCACTTATCACTGCTTCATCACTTCTCCTGGCTTAATACATCTGCCCCAATATTTCAACTCTCCAGTTTTATCTCATCTGTGTTAATATCCCGGCTGCCATTGAGTTTATCATGTACATCAGAGGACACACAGCGAGGTCTGACACCGCCTGTCAGCTGGTGCTTTGTCTATAATCCTGCTTTGTGTCGGCAGTCCCTCTCTGCCGACGTCTGAGGGTGATGTGTATTGTAAACCTATTTGATTTCGTGAAGTAATAGAAGTGGTGGAGATTTATCTAATATACAACGCGCAGCCAGATGACAGGACTTAAAAGTGCGGCCGTCGCCGTTTATGCTAAGGCAGCTGCTGTCCTTTGGGCACTGGGAACTTTATACAACTATGCAGGGCCATTTCTAGACAATTTGGCTCCCAGTGCGAGATTTAAAAATGCGCAATTTAAAAATGCGCGCTCCCGAAAAGGGTGTGTTGCCTGATTAAAATGGGCGTGGTCTCAATAAAGTGGGCGTGACCTCGTCTGATATCATCACGCCCACCACAGGGGGGGGAAATAAAAATAAAAAAGTCCCCATTTTACACATTACAGCAGGCAAGTGTCCCCATTTTACACAGCGCGGCAGGCAGGTGTCCCCATTTTACACAGCGCGGCAGGCAGGTGTCCCCATTTTACACAGCGTGGCAGGCAGGTATCCCCATTTTACACAGTACGGCAGGCAGGTGCCCCCATTTTACACAGTACGGCAGGCAGATATCCCCATTTTACACAGCGCGGCAGGCACGTGCCCCCATTTTACACAGCACGGCAGGCAGGCAGGTGTCCCCATTTTACAAAGTGCGGCAGGCAGATATCCCCATTTTACACAGCGCGGCAGGCACGTGCCCCCATTTTACACAGTACGCAGGCAGGTGCCCCCATTTTACACAGCACGGCAGGCAGATATCCCCATTTTACACAGTGCGGCAGGCAGATATCCCCATTTTACACAGTACGCAGACAGGTGCCCCCATTTTACAAAGTGCGGCAGGCAGGTATCCCCATTTTACACAGTACGCAGGCAGGTGTCCCCATTTTACACAGTACGCAGGCAGGTGTCCCCATTTTACACAGTACGCAGGCAGGTGCCCCCATTTTACAAAGTGCGGCAGGCAGGTATCCCCATTTTACACAGTGCGGCAGGCAGATATCCTCACTTTATACAGCGCAGCAGCAGATATCCCCATTTTACACAGCACGGCAGGCAGATATCCCCATTTTACACAGTACGCAGGTGTCCCCATTTTACAAAGTGCGGCAGGCAGGTATCCCCATTTTACACAGTGCGGCAGGCAGGTATCCCCATTTTACACAGTGCGGCAGGCAGGTATCCCCATTTTACACAGTGAGGCAGGGAGGTGTACCCATTTTACACAGTACGGCAGGCAGATATCCCCATTTTACACAGTACGGCAGGCAGATATCCCCATTTTACACAGTACGCAGGCACGTGCCCCCATTTTGCACAGCGCGGTAGGCAGGTATCCCCATTTTACACAGTGCGGCAGGCAGGTGTCCCCATTTTACACAGTGTGGCAGGCAGGTATCCCCATTTTACACAGCACGGCAGGCAGATATCCCCATTTTACACAGTACGCAGGCAGGTGTCCCCATTTTACAAAGTGCGGCAGGCAGGTATCCCCATTTTACACAGTGCGGCAGGCAGGTATCCCCATTTTATACAGTGCGGCAGGCAGGTATCCCCATTTTACACAGTGCGGCAGGGAGGTGTCCCCATTTTACACAGTACGGCAGGCAGATATCCCCATTTTACACAGTACGCAGGCACGTGCCCCCATTTTGCACAGCGCGGTAGGCAGGTGTCCCCATTTTACACAGTGCGGCAGGCAGGTATCCCCATTTTACACAGTGCGGAAAGCAGGTATCCCCATTTTACACAGTGCGGCAGGCAGGTATCCCCATTTTACACAGTGCGGCAGGCAGGTGTCCCCATTTTACACAGTGCGGCAGGCAGGTGTCCCCATTTTACACAGTGCGGCAAGCAGGTATCCCCATTTTACACAGTGCGGCAGGCAGGTATCCCCATTTTACACAGTGCGGGAGGCAGGTGTCCCCATTTTACACAGTGTGGCAGGCAGGTATCCCCATTTTACACAGCACGGTAGGCAGATATCCCCATTTTACACAGTACGCAGGCAGGTGTCCCCATTTTACAAAGTGCGGCAGGCAGGTATCCCCATTTTACACAGTGCGGCAGGCAGGTATCCCCATTTTACACAGTGCGGCAGGCAGGTATCCCCATTTTACACAGTGCGGCAGGGAGGTGTCCCCATTTTACACAGTACGGCAGGCAGATATCCCCATTTTACACAGTACGGCAGGCAGATATCCCCATTTTACACAGTACGCAGGCACGTGCCCCCATTTTGCACAGCGCGGTAGGCAGGTGTCCCCATTTTACACAGTGCGGCAGGCAGGTATCCCCATTTTACACAGTGCGGCAAGCAGGTATCCCCATTTTACACAGTGCGGCAAGCAGGTATCCCCATTTTACACAGTGCGGCAGGCAGGTGTCCCCATTTTACACAGTGCGGCAGGCAGGTGTCCCCATTTTACAGTGTGGCAAGCAGGTATCCCCATTTTACACAGTGCGGAAGGCAGGTATCAAGTAGGGGGGGAGGGAGGGGGAGAGAGAGAGATAGAGATTATATGTACATCTTCCCGCTCTTCGGGTCCGGCCGCCTCACGTCCCTCGCGCGGCCGCCTCCTCCTTCCAGGCTGATCTCCTCTCCTCCCTCTTCCCGAGCACTCCTGCTCGGGGGCGGGGCTTCGCGGAATGACGCGTTTGCGTCGTGACGTCACGACGCAAACGCGTCATTCCACGAAACTCCGCCCCCCGAGCAGGAGCGCTCGGGAAGAGGGAGGAGAGGAGATAAGGACACACAAAGTGCGGTTGCACGGATCGCCCGTCGCTAGAAACGGCACTGCAACTATGTAATATATCACTGATACAATTCTCTTCTCTGTGCAATAATATGACGGTATGTAACATGTAACGTGATTGTTTGTCAGTAGCATATCATGTAATATAATATGATGGTATGTAACATGTAACGTGATTGTTTGTCAGTAGCATATCATGTAATATAATATGACGGTATGTAACATGTAACGTGATTGTTTGTCAGTAGCATATCATGTGATATAATATGACGGTATGTAACATGTAACGTGATTGTTTGTCAGTAGCATATCATGTGATATAATATGACGGTATGTAACATGTAACGTGATTGTTTGTCAGTAGCATATCATGTAATATAATATGACGGTATGTAACATGTAACGTGATTGTTTGTCAGTAGCATATCATGTGATATAATATGACGGTATGTAACATGTAACGTGATTGTTTGTCAGTAGCATATCATGTGATATAATATGACGGTATGTAACATGTAACGTGATTGTTTGTCAGTAGCATATCATGTGATATAATATGACGGTATGTAACATGTAACGTGATTGTTTGTCAGTAGCATATCATGTGATATAATATGACGGTATGTAACATGTAACGTGATTGTTTGTCAGTAGCATATCATGTGATATAATATGACGGTATGTAACATGTAACGTGATTGTTTGTCAGTAGCATATCATGTAATATAATATGACGGTATGTAACATGTAACGTGATTGTTTGTCAGTAGCATATCATGTAATATAATATGACGGTATGTAACATGTAACGTGATTGTTTGTCAGTAGCATATCATGTGATATAATATGACAGTATGTAACATGTAACGTGATTGTTTGTCAGTAGCATATCATGTGATATAATATGACAGTATGTAACATGTAACGTGATTGTTTGTCAGTAGCATATCATGTAATATATCACTGTCTGAGCTGAGTTCCTTAGAAACCTTTTCATAACTGTTGTGGAACTTCACGTCTACGGGTCTATGTACTAAGCCTTGAAGAGAGATAATGCGAGAGAGCAAAAGTACTAGCCAATCAGCTCCTAACAGCCATGTTACAGGAGCTGATTGGCTGGTACTTTATCTCCGTTCACTTGATTTCTCTCCAGGTCTTAGTACATAGACCCCTATGTCTTGTGTGTACCAAAACTAAAATAAGCCTTATTATTCAGACATATACGTTTCTCCTGAATTATTCCCATCTCAGAGTTCTGGGCTCTAAACTTCCTCTTCCGCCCTATTCAGGGTCACTTCTGCACTGCTGGGTCGCCCCACCCCACCCCCTGCCCCACTGGGCAGTTCCAGCCAAACACTGGCTCTGATTCCTGCATCCCTTGCCAGCCGGGATTCTACTGTCGGGAAGCAGTGGCCGGGCACCCACAGCTCTGCCCACCCCACTCCTACTGCCCTGCAGGTATGTACAGCCTCAGCAAGGCCCTGTCCTGGGGCTCAGATACGCACTCCCTGGGGGAAGTACTGGCCACGGAAACCTGTTAATTACATTTACATTGTATTTTTAAGGGGCGCTCTTTCCATTACCTTGCCCAAATGGGACCTTCACCCCTGTGGAAATGAGTGGTCTACGAGAAAAGGGAGACTGCATGCCCTGTCCTCCAGGCCAGTATTGCAGGTATGTACTCAATGTGAATGTAGAATAGAGGGATAATGTATATTGGGTCGTACACTTACTGTGTTTTCCGATTTACAGGGGAGGTAAGCTGCAGGGGCCCTGTGCAGCCGGTCACTTCTGCCTGTCCGGCAGCTCGGAGTACACGCCCTACGTGCAGAACTTCAGCCGCAGCTTCCCGACGGAGTGTCACTGGGGACAGATGTGTGCCGGGATCTGCCCGCCTGGTAATGACCGTCCATTGCTGTGCTACTTCCTGGCCCTGGGCAGTGGGTGATTACAGGCTCTGTGCTAGTTCCTGGCTCTGGGCAGTGGGTGATTACAGGCTCTGTGCTATTTCCTGGCTCTGGGCAGTGGGTGATTACAGGCGCTGTGATAGTTCCTGGCTCTGGGCAGTGGGTGATTACAGGCACTGTGCTGGTTCCTGTCTCTGGGCAGTGGGTGATTACAGGCACTGTGCTAGTTCCTGGCTCTGGGCAGTGGGTGATTACAGGCACTATGCTAGTTCCTGGCTCTGGGCAGTGGGTGATTACAGGCACTGTGCTAGTTCCTGGCTCTGGGCAGTGGGTGATTACAGGCACTGTGCTAGTTCCTGGCTCTGGGCAGTGGGTGATTACAGGCACTGTGCTAGTTCCTGGCTCTGGGCAGTGGGTGATTACAGGCACTGTGCTAGTTCCTGGCTCTGGGCAGTGGGTGATTACAGGCACTGTGCTGGTTCCTGTCTCTGGGCAGTGGGTGATTACAGGCACTGGGCTAGTTCCTGTCTCTGGGCAGTGGGTGATTACAGGCTCTGTGCTATTTCCTGGCTCTGGGCAGTGGATGATTACAGTCACTGTGCTAGTTCCTGGCTCTGGGCAGTGGGTGATTACAGGCACTGTGCTAGTTCCTGGCTCTGGGCAGTGGGTGATTACAGGCACTATGCTAGTTCCTGGCTCTGGGTAGGTGGTGATTACAGGCAGTGTGCTAGTTCCTGGCTCTGGGGAGTGGGTGATTACAGGTGCTGTGCTAGTTCCTGACTCTGGGCAGTGGGTGATTACAGGCAGTGTGCTAGTTCCTGGCTCTGGGCAGTGGGTGATTAAAGGCGCTGTGCTAGTTCCTGTCTCTGGGCAGTGGGTGATTACAGGCTCTGTGCTAGTTCCTGGCTCTGGGGAGTGGATGATTACAGGCACTATGCTAGTTCCTGGCTCTGGGTAGGTGGTGATTACAGGCACTGTGCTAGTTCCTGGCTCTGGGCAGTGGGTGATTACAGGCACTGTGCTGGTTCCTGTCTCTGGGCAGTGGGTGATTACAGGCGCTGTGCTAGTTCCTGGCTCTGGGCAGTGGGTGATTACATGCACTGTGCTAGTTCCTGGCTCTGGGCAGTGGGTGATTACAGGCGCTGTGCTAGTTCCTAGCTCTGGGCAGTGGGTGATTACAGGCACTGTGCTAGTTCCTGGCTCTGGGGAGTGGGTGATTACAGGCGCTGTGCTAGTTCCTGGCTCTGGGCAGTGGGTGATTACAGGCACTGTGCTAGTTCCTGGCTCTGGGCAGTGGGTGATTACAGGCGCTGTGCTAGTAGCTGGCTCTGGGCAGTGGGTGATTACAGGCACTGTGCTAGTTCCTGGCTCTGGGCAGTGGGTGATTACAGGCACTGTGCTAGTTCCTGGCTCTGGGCAGTGGGTGATTACAGGCACTGTGCTGGTTCCTGTCTCTGGGCAGTGGGTGATTACAGGCGCTGTGCTAGTTCCTGGCTCTGGGCAGTGGGTGATTACAGGCACTGTGCTAGTTCCTGGCTCTGGGCAGTGGGTGATTACAGGCACTATGCTAGTTCCTGGCTCTGGGGAGTGGGTGATTAAAGGCACTGTGCTAGTTCCTGGCTCTGGGGAGTGGATGATTACAGGCACTGTGCTAGTTCCTGGCTCTGGGGAGTGGATGATTACAGGCACTGTGCTAGTTCCTGGCTCTGGGCAGTGGATGATTACAGGTGCTGTGCTAGTTCCTGGCTCTGGGGAGTGGGTGATTACAGGCACTGTGCTAGTTCCTGGCTCTGGGGAGTGGGTGATTACAGGCGCTGTGCTAGTTCCTGGCTCTGGGCAGTGGGTGATTACAGGCACTGTGCTAGTTCCTGGCTCTGGGCAGTGAGTAATTACAGGCGCTGTGCTAGTTCCTGGCTCTGGGCAGTGGGTGATTACAGACATTGTGCTAGTTCCCGGCTCTGGGCAGTGGGTGATTACAGGCACTGTGCTAGTTCCTAGCTCTGGGCAGTGGGTGATTACAGGCTCTGTGCTAGTTCCTGGCTCTGGGCAGTGGGTCATTACAGGCACTGTGCTAGTTCCTGGCTCTAGGCAGTGGGTGATTACATGCACTGTGCTAGTTCCTGGCTCTGGGCAGTGGGTGATTACAGGCTCTGTGCTAGTTCCTGGCTCTGGGCAGTGGGTGATTACAGGCGCTGTGCTAGTTCCTGGCTCTGGGCAGTGGGTGATTACAGGCGCTGTGCTAGTTCCTGGCTCTGGGCAGTGGGTGATTACAGACATTGTGCTAGTTCCTGGCTCTGGGCAGTGGGTGATTACAGGCACTGTGCTAGTTCCTAGCTCTGGGCAGTGGGTGATTACAGGCTCTTTGCTAGTTCCTGGCTCTGGGCAGTGGGTCATTACAGGCACTGTGCTAGTTCCTGGCTCTAGGCAGTGGGTGATTACATGCACTGTGCTAGTTCCTGGCTCTGGGCAGTGGGTGATTACAGGCGCTGTGCTAGTTCCTGGCTCTGGGCAGTGGGTGATTACAGGCGCTGTGCTAGTTCCTGGCTCTGGGCAGTGGGTGATTACAGACATTGTGCTAGTTCCTGGCTCTGGGCAGTGGGTGATTACAGGCACTGTGCTAGTTCCTAGCTCTGGGCAGTGGTTGATTACAGGCTCTGTGCTAGTTCCTGGCTCTGGGCAGTGGGTCATTACAGGCACTGTGCTAGTTCCTGGCTCTAGGCAGTGGGTGATTACATGCACTGTGCTAGTTCCTGGCTCTGGGCAGTGGGTGATTACAGGCGCTGTGCTAGTTCCTGGCTCTGGGCAGTGGGTGATTACAGGCGCTGTGCTAGTTCCTGGCTCTGGGCAGTGGGTGATTACAGACATTGTGCTAGTTCCTGGCTCTGGGCAGTGGGTGATTACAGGCACTGTGCTAGTTCCTAGCTCTGGGCAGTGGGTGATTACAGGCTCTGTGCTAGTTCCTGGCTCTGGGCAGTGGGTCATTACAGGCACTGTGCTAGTTCCTGGCTCTAGGCAGTGGGTGATTACATGCACTGTGCTAGTTCCTGGCTCTGGGCAGTGGGTGATTACAGGCGCTGTGTTAGTTCCTGGCTCTGGGCAGTGGGTGATTACAGGCTCTGTGCTAGTTCCTGGCTCTGGGCAGTGGGTGATTACAGGCACTGTGCTAGTTCCTGGCTCTAGGCAGTGGGTGATTACATGCACTGTGCTAGTTCCTGGCTCCAGGCAGTGGGTGATTACAGGCACTGTGCTAGTTCCTGGCTCTAGGCAGTGGGTGATTACATGCACTGTGCTAGTTCCTGGCTCTGGGCAGTGGGTGATTACAGGCACTGTGCTAGTTCCTGGCTCTGGGCAGTGGGTGATTACAGGCACTGTGCTAGTTCCTGGCTCTGGGCAGTGGGTGATTACAGGCGCTGTGCTAGTTCCTGGCTCTGGGTAGTGGGTGATTACTGGCACTGTGCTAGTTCCTGGCTCTGGGCAGTGGGTGATTACAGGCACTGTGCTAGTTCCTGGCTCTGGGCAGTGGGTGATTACAGGCACTGTGCTAGTTCCTGGCTCTGGGCAGTGGGTGATTACAGGCACTGTGCTAGTTCCTGGCTCTGGGCAGTGGGTGATTACAGGCGCTGTGCTAGTTCCTGGCTCTGGGCAGTGGGTGATTACAGGCACTGTGCTAGTTCCTGGCTCTTGGCAGTGGGTGGTTACAGGCAGTGTGCTAGTTCCTGGCTCTAGGCAGTGGGTGATTACAGGCTCTGTGCTAGGTCCTGGCTCTGGGCAGTGGGTGATTACAGGCACTGTGCTAGTTCCTGGCCCTGGGCAGTGGGTGATTACAGGCGCTGTGCTATTTCCTGGCTCTGGGCAGTGGGTGATTACAGGCACTGTGCTATTTCCTTGCTCTGGGCAGTGGGTGATTACAGGCTCTGTGCTAGTTCCTGGCCCTGGGCAGTGGGTGATTACAGGCGCTGAGCTAGTTCCTGGCTCTGGGTAGCGGGTGATTACAGGCACTGTGCTAGTTCCTGGCTCTGGGTAGTGGGTGATTACAGGCACTGTGCTAGTTCCTGGCTCTGGGTAGTGGGTGATTACTGGCACTGTGCTAGTTCCTGGCTCTGGGCAGTGGGTGATTACAGGCACTGTGCTAGTTCCTGGCTCTGGGCAGTGGGTGATTACAGGCACTGTGCTAGTTCCTGGCTCTGGGCAGTGGGTGATTACAGGCACTGTGCTAGTTCCTGGCTCTGGGCAGTGGGTGATTACAGGCGCTGTGCTAGTTCCTGGCTCTGGGCAGTGGGTGATTACAGGCACTGTGCTAGTTCCTGGCTCTTGGCAGTGGGTGGTTACAGGCAGTGTGCTAGTTCCTGGCTCTAGGCAGTGGGTGATTACAGGCTCTGTGCTAGTTCCTGGCTCTGGGCAGTGGGTGATTACAGGCGCTGTGCTAGTTCCTGGCTCTGGGCAGTGGGTGATTACAGGCGCTGTGCTAGTTCCTGGCTCTGGGCAGTGGGTGATTACAGACATTGTGCTAGTTCCTGGCTCTGGGCAGTGGGTGATTACAGGCACTGTGCTAGTTCCTAGCTCTGGGCAGTGGGTGATTACAGGCTCTGTGCTAGTTCCTGGCTCTGGGCAGTGGGTCATTACAGGCACTGTGCTAGTTCCTGGCTCTGGGCAGTTGGTGATTACATGCACTGTGCTAGTTCCTGGCTCTGGGCAGTGGGTGATTACAGGCGCTGTGTTAGTTCCTGGCTCTGGGCAGTGGGTGATTACAGGCTCTGTGCTAGTTCCTGGCTCTGGGCAGTGGGTGATTACAGGCGCTGTGTTAGTTCCTGGATCTGGGCAGTGGGTGATTACAGGCTCTGTGCTAGTTCCTGGCTCTGGGCAGTGGGTGATTACAGGCACTGTGCTAGTTCCTGGCTCTAGGCAGTGGGTGATTACATGCACTGTGCTAGTTCCTGGCTCTGGGGAGTGGGTGATTACAGGCACTGTGCTTGTTCCTGGCTCTAGGCAGTGGGTGATTACATGCACTGTGCTAGTTCCTGGCTCTGGGCAGTGGGTGATTACAGGCACTGTGCTAGTTCCTGGCTCTGGGCAGTGGGTGATTACAGGCACTGTGCTAGTTCCTGGCTCTGGGCAGTGGGTGATTACAGGCGCTGTGCTAGTTCCTGGCTCTGGGTAGTGGGTGATTACTGGCACTGTGCTAGTTCCTGGCTCTGGGCAGTGGGTGATTACAGGCACTGTGCTAGTTTCTGGCTCTGGGCGGTGGGTGATTACAGGCACTGTGCTAGTTCCTGGCTCTGGGCAGTGGGTGATTACAGGCACTGTGCTAGTTCCTGGCTCTGGGCAGTGGGTGATTACAGGCGCTGTGCTAGTTCCTGGCTCTGGGCAGTGGGTGATTACAGGCACTGTGCTAGTTCCTGGCTCTTGGCAGTGGGTGGTTACAGGCAGTGTGCTATTTCCTGGCTCTGGGCAGTGGGTGATTACAGGCACTGTGCTATTTCCTTGCTCTGGGCAGTGGGTGATTACAGGCTCTGTGCTAGTTCCTGGCCCTGGGCAGTGGGTGATTACAGGCGCTGGGCTAGTTCCTGGCTCTGGGTAGCGGGTGATTACAGGCTCTGTGCTAGTTCCTGGCCCTGGGCAGTGGGTGATTACAGGCGCTGGGCTAGTTCCTGGCTCTGGGCAGTGGGTGATTACAGGCTCTGTGCTAGTTCCTGGCCCTGGGCAGTGGGTGATTACAGGCGCTGTGCTAGTTCCTGGCTCTGGGCAGTGGGTGATTACAGGCGCTGTGCTAGTTCCTGACTCCGGGCAGTGGGTGATTACAGGCACTGTGCTAGTAGCTGGCTCTGGGCAGTGGGTGATTACAGGCACTGTGCTAGTTCCTGGCTCTGGGCAGTGGGTGATTACAGGCACTGTGCTAGTTCCTGGCTCTGGGCAGTGGGTGATTACAGGCACTGTGCTAGTTCCTGGCTCTGGGCAGTGGGTGATTACAGGCGGTGTGCTAGTTCCTGGCTCTGGGTAGGTGGTGATTACAGGCGCTGTGCTAGTTCCTGACTCTGGGCAGTGGGTGATTACAGGCACTGTGCTGGTTCCTGTCTCTGGGCAGAGGGTGATTACAGGCATTGTGCTAGTTCCTTGCTCTGGGCAGGTGGTGATTACAGGTACTGTGCTAGTTCCTGTCTCTGGGCAGTGGGTGATTACAGGCACTGTGCTAGTTCCTGGCTCTGGGCAGTGGGTGATTACAGGCACTGTGCTAGTTCCTTGCTCCAGGCAGTGGGTGATTACAGGCACTGTGCTAGTTCCTGGCTCTGGGCAGTGAGTGATTACAGGCACTATGCTAGTTCCTGGCTCTGGGGAGTGGGTGATTAAAGGCACTGTGCTAGTTCCTGGCTCTGGGGAGTGGATGATTACAGGCACTGTGCTAGTTCCTGGCTCTGGGGAGTGGGTGATTAAAGGCACTGTGCTAGTTCCTGGCTCTGGGGAGTGGATGATTACAGGCGCTGTGCTAGTTCCTGGCTCTGGGGAATGGGTGATTACAGGCACTGTGCTAGTTCCTGGCTCTGGGGAGTGGGTGATTACAGGCGCTGTGCTAGTTCCTGGCTCTGGGCAGTGGGTGATTACAGGCACTGTGCTAGTTCCTGGCTCTGGGCAGTGAGTGATTATAGGCGCTGTGCTAGTTCCTGGCTCTGGGCAGTGGGTGATTACAGACATTGTGCTAGTTCCCGGCTCTGGGCAGTGGGTGATTACAGGCACTGTGCTAGTTCCTAGCTCTGGGCAGTGGGTGATTACAGGCTCTGTGCTAGTTCCTGGCTCTGGGCAGTGGGTCATTACAGGCACTGTGCTAGTTCCTGGCTCTAGGCAGTGGGTGATTACATGCACTGTGCTAGTTCCTGGCTCTGGGCAGTGGGTAATTACAGGCTCTATGCTAGTTCCTGGCTCTGGGCAGTGGGTGATTACAGGCGCTGTGCTAGTTCCTGGCTCTGGGCAGTGGGTGATTACAGGCGCTGTGCTAGTTCCTGGCTCTGGGCAGTGGGTGATTACAGACATTGTGCTAGTTCCTGGCTCTGGGCAGTGGGTGATTACAGGCACTGTGCTAGTTCCTAGCTCTGGGCAGTGGGTGATTACAGGCTCTGTGCTAGTTCCTGGCTCTGGGCAGTGGGTCATTACAGGCACTGTGCTAGTTCCTGGCTCTAGGCAGTGGGTGATTACATGCACTGTGCTAGTTCCTGGCTCTGGGCAGTGGGTGATTACAGGCGCTGTGTTAGTTCCTGGCTCTGGGCAGTGGGTGATTACAGGCTCTGTGCTAGTTCCTGGCTCTGGGCAGTGGGTGATTACAGGCACTGTGCTAGTTCCTGGCTCTAGGCAGTGGGTGATTACATGCACTGTGCTAGTTCCTGGCTCTGGGGAGTGGGTGATTACAGGCACTGTGCTAGTTCCTGGCTCTAGGCAGTGGGTGATTACATGCACTGTGCTAGTTCCTGGCTCTGGGCAGTGGGTGATTACAGGCACTGTGCTAGTTCCTGGCTCTGGGCAGTGGGTGATTACAGGCGCTGTGCTAGTTCCTGGCTCTGAGCAGTGGGTGATTACAGGCGCTGTGCTAGTTCCTGGCTCTGGGCAGTGGGTGATTACAGACATTGTGCTAGTTCCTGGCTCTGGGCAGTGGGTGATTACAGGCACTGTGCTAGTTCCTAGCTCTGGGCAGTGGGTGATTACAGGCTCTGTGCTAGTTCCTGGCTCTGGGCAGTGGGTCATTACAGGCACTGTGCTAGTTCCTGGCTCTGGGCAGTGGGTGATTACATGCACTGTGCTAGTTCCTGGCTCTGGGCAGTGGGTGATTACAGGCGCTGTGTTAGTTCCTGGCTCTGGGCAGTGGGTGATTACAGGCTCTGTGCTAGTTCCTGGCTCTGGGCAGTGGGTGATTACAGGCGCTGTGTTAGTTCCTGGCTCTGGGCAGTGGGTGATTACAGGCTCTGTGCTAGTTCCTGGCTCTGGGCAGTGGGTGATTACAGGCACTGTGCTAGTTCCTGGCTCTAGGCAGTGGGTGATTACATGCACTGTGCTAGTTCCTGGCTCTGGGGAGTGGGTGATTACAGGCACTGTGCTTGTTCCTGGCTCTAGGCAGTGGGTGATTACATGCACTGTGCTAGTTCCTGGCTCTGGGCAGTGGGTGATTACAGGCACTGTGCTAGTTCCTGGCTCTGGGCAGTGGGTGATTACAGGCACTGTGCTAGTTCCTGGCTCTGGGCAGTGGGTGATTACAGGCGCTGTGCTAGTTCCTGGCTCTGGGTAGTGGGTGATTACTGGCACTGTGCTAGTTCCTGGCTCTGGGCAGTGGGTGATTACAGGCGCTGTGCTAGTTCCTGGCTCTGGGCAGTGGGTGATTACAGGCACTGTGCTAGTTCCTGGCTCTTGGCAGTGGGTGGTTACAGGCAGTGTGCTATTTCCTGGCTCTGGGCAGTGGGTGATTACAGGCACTGTGCTATTTCCTTGCTCTGGGCAGTGGGTGATTACAGGCTCTGTGCTAGTTCCTGGCCCTGGGCAGTGGGTGATTACAGGCGCTGTGCTAGTTCCTGGCTCTGGGTAGCGGGTGATTACAGGCTCTGTGCTAGTTCCTGGCTCTGGGCAGTGGGTGATTACAGGCACTGTGCTAGTTCCTGGCTCTGGGTAGCGGGTGATTACAGGCTCTGTGCTAGTTCCTGGCCCTGGGCAGTGGGTGATTACAGGCGCTGGGCTAGTTCCTGGCTCTGGGCAGTGGATTATTACAGGCACTGTGCTAGTTCCTGGCTCTGGGCAGTGGGTGATTACAGGCAGTGTGCTAGTTCCTGGCTCTGGGCAGTGGGTGATTACAGGCACTGTGCTAGTTCCTGGCTCTGGGCAGTGGGTGATTACAGGCTCTGTGCTAGTTCCTGGCTCTGGGCAGTGGGTGATTACAGGCTCTGTGCTAGTTCCTGGCCCTGGGCAGTGGGTGATTACAGGCGCTGTGCTAGTTCCTGGCTCTGGGCAGGTGGTGGTTACAGGCGCTGTGCTAGTTCCTGGCTCTGGGCAGGTGGTGGTTACAGGCGCTGTGCTAGTTCCTGGCTCTGGGCAGTGGGTGATTACAGGCGCTGGGCTAGTTCCTGGCTCTGGGCAGTGGATTATTACAGGCACTGTGCTAGTTCCTGGCTCTGGGCAGTGGGTGATTACAGGCAGTGTGCTAGTTCCTGGCTCTGGGCAGTGGGTGATTACAGGCACTGTGCTAGTCCCTGGCTCTGGACAGTGGGTGATTACAGGTTCTGTGCTAGTTCCTGGCTCTGGGCAGTGGGTGATTACAGGCGCTGTGCTAGTTCCTGGCTCTGGGCAGGTGGTGATTACAGGCTCTGTGCTAGTTCCTGGCTCTGGGCAGGTGGTGGTTACAGGCGCTGTGCTAGTTCCTGGCTCTGGGCAGGTGGTGGTTACAGGCGCTGTGCTAGTTCCTGACTCCGGGCAGTGGGTGATTACAGGCACTGTGCTAGTAGCTGGCTCTGGGCAGTGGGTGATTACAGGCACTGTGCTAGTTCCTGGCTCTGGGCAGTGGGTGATTACAGGCGCTGTGCTAGTTCCTGACTCCGGGCAGTGGGTGATTACAGGCACTGTGCTAGTTCCTGGCTCTGGGCAGGTGGTGGTTACAGGCGCTGTGCTAGTTCCTGGCTCTGGGCAGTGGGTGATTACAGGCGCTGTGCTAGTTCCTGGCTCTGGGCAGTGGGTGATTACAGGCGCTGTGCTAGTTCCTGACTCCGGGCAGTGGGTGATTACAGGCGCTGTGCTAGTTCCTGGCTCCGGGCAGTGGGTGGTTACAGGCACTGTGTTAGTTCCTGGCTCTGGGCAGTGGGTGATTACAGGCACTGTGCTAGTTCCTGGCTCCGGGCAGTGGGTGGTTACAGGCACTGTGTTAGTTCCTGGCTCTGGGCAGTGGGTGATTACAGGCACTGGGCTAGTTCCTGGCTCTGGGCAGTGGGTGATTACAGGCACTGTGTTAGTTCCTGGCTCTGGGCAGTGGGTGATTACAGGCACTGGGCTAGTTCCTGGCTCTGGGGAGTGGGTGATTACAGGCGCTGTGCTAGTTCCTGGCTCTGGGCAGTGGGTGGTTACAGGCACTGTGTTAGTTCCTGGCTCTGGGCAGTGGGTGATTACAGGCACTGGGCTAGTTCCTGGCTCTGGGGAGTGGGTGATTACAGGCGCTGTGCTAGTTCCTGGCTCTGGGCAGTGGGTGATTACAGGCACTGTGCTAGTTCCTGGCTCCGGGCAGTGGGTGGTTACAGGCACTGTGTTAGTTCCTGGCTCTGGGCAGTGGGTGATTACAGGCACTGGGCTAGTTCCTGGCTCTGGGCAGTGGGTGATTACAGGCGCTGTGCTAGTTCCTGGCTCTGGGCAGTGGGTGATTACAGGCACTGTGCTAGTTCCTGGCTCTGGGCAGTGGGTGATTACAGGCTCTGTGCTAGTTCCTGGCTCTGGGCAGTGGGTGGTTACAGGCGCTGTGCTAGTTCCTGGCTCTGGGCAGTGGGTGGTTACAGGCACTGTGCTAGTTCCAGGCTCTGGGTAGGTGGTGGTTACAGGCGCTGTGCTAGTTCCTGACTCCGGGCAGTGGGTGATTACAGGCACTGTGCTAGTTCCTGGCTCTGGGCAGTGGGTGATTACAGGCACTGTGCTAGTTCCTGGCTCTTGGCAGTGGGTGGTTACAGGCAGTGTGCTATTTCCTGGCTCTGGGCAGTGGGTGATTACAGGCACTGTGCTATTTCCTTGCTCTGGGCAGTGGGTGATTACAGGCTCTGTGCTAGTTCCTGGCCCTGGGCAGTGGGTGATTACAGGCGCTGTGCTAGTTCCTGGCTCTGGGCAGTGGGTGATTACAGGCAGTGTGCTAGTTCCTGGCTCTGGGCAGTGGGTGATTACAGGCACTGTGCTAGTTCCTGGCTCTGGGCAGTGGGTGATTACAGGCTCTGTGCTAGTTCCTGGCTCTGGGCAGTGGGTGATTACAGGCTCTGTGCTAGTTCCTGGCCCTGGGCAGTGGGTGATTACAGGCGCTGTGCTAGTTCCTGGCTCTGGGCAGGTGGTGGTTACAGGCGCTGTGCTAGTTCCTGGCTCTGGGCAGTGGGTGATTACAGGCGCTGGGCTAGTTCCTGGCTCTGGGCAGTGGATTATTACAGGCACTGTGCTAGTTCCTGGCTCTGGGCAGTGGGTGATTACAGGCAGTGTGCTAGTTCCTGGCTCTGGGCAGTGGGTGATTACAGGCACTGTGCTAGTCCCTGGCTCTGGACAGTGGGTGATTACAGGTTCTGTGCTAGTTCCTGGCTCTGGGCAGTGGGTGATTACAGGCGCTGTGCTAGTTCCTGGCTCTGGGCAGGTGGTGATTACAGGCTCTGTGCTAGTTCCTGGCTCTGGGCAGGTGGTGGTTACAGGCGCTGTGCTAGTTCCTGGCTCTGGGCAGGTGGTGGTTACAGGCGCTGTGCTAGTTCCTGACTCCGGGCAGTGGGTGATTACAGGCACTGTGCTAGTAGCTGGCTCTGGGCAGTGGGTGATTACAGGCACTGTGCTAGTTCCTGGCTCTGGGCAGTGGGTGATTACAGGCGCTGTGCTAGTTCCTGACTCCGGGCAGTGGGTGATTACAGGCACTGTGCTAGTTCCTGGCTCTGGGCAGGTGGTGGTTACAGGCGCTGTGCTAGTTCCTGGCTCTGGGCAGTGGGTGATTACAGGCGCTGTGCTAGTTCCTGGCTCTGGGCAGTGGGTGATTACAGGCGCTGTGTTAGTTCCTGGCTCTGGGCAGTGGGTGATTACAGGCTCTGTGCTAGTTCCTGGCTCTGGGCAGTGGGTGATTACAGGCACTGTGCTAGTTCCTGGCTCTAGGCAGTGGGTGATTACATGCACTGTGCTAGTTCCTGGCTCTGGGGAGTGGGTGATTACAGGCACTGTGCTTGTTCCTGGCTCTAGGCAGTGGGTGATTACATGCACTGTGCTAGTTCCTGGCTCTGGGCAGTGGGTGATTACAGGCACTGTGCTAGTTCCTGGCTCTGGGCAGTGGGTGATTACAGGCACTGTGCTAGTTCCTGGCTCTGGGCAGTGGGTGATTACAGGCGCTGTGCTAGTTCCTGGCTCTGGGTAGTGGGTGATTACTGGCACTGTGCTAGTTCCTGGCTCTGGGCAGTGGGTGATTACAGGCGCTGTGCTAGTTCCTGGCTCTGGGCAGTGGGTGATTACAGGCACTGTGCTAGTTCCTGGCTCTTGGCAGTGGGTGGTTACAGGCAGTGTGCTATTTCCTGGCTCTGGGCAGTGGGTGATTACAGGCACTGTGCTATTTCCTTGCTCTGGGCAGTGGGTGATTACAGGCTCTGTGCTAGTTCCTGGCCCTGGGCAGTGGGTGATTACAGGCGCTGTGCTAGTTCCTGGCTCTGGGTAGCGGGTGATTACAGGCTCTGTGCTAGTTCCTGGCTCTGGGCAGTGGGTGATTACAGGCACTGTGCTAGTTCCTGGCTCTGGGTAGCGGGTGATTACAGGCTCTGTGCTAGTTCCTGGCCCTGGGCAGTGGGTGATTACAGGCGCTGGGCTAGTTCCTGGCTCTGGGCAGTGGATTATTACAGGCACTGTGCTAGTTCCTGGCTCTGGGCAGTGGGTGATTACAGGCAGTGTGCTAGTTCCTGGCTCTGGGCAGTGGGTGATTACAGGCACTGTGCTAGTTCCTGGCTCTGGGCAGTGGGTGATTACAGGCTCTGTGCTAGTTCCTGGCTCTGGGCAGTGGGTGATTACAGGCTCTGTGCTAGTTCCTGGCCCTGGGCAGTGGGTGATTACAGGCGCTGTGCTAGTTCCTGGCTCTGGGCAGGTGGTGGTTACAGGCGCTGTGCTAGTTCCTGGCTCTGGGCAGGTGGTGGTTACAGGCGCTGTGCTAGTTCCTGGCTCTGGGCAGTGGGTGATTACAGGCGCTGGGCTAGTTCCTGGCTCTGGGCAGTGGATTATTACAGGCACTGTGCTAGTTCCTGGCTCTGGGCAGTGGGTGATTACAGGCAGTGTGCTAGTTCCTGGCTCTGGGCAGTGGGTGATTACAGGCACTGTGCTAGTCCCTGGCTCTGGACAGTGGGTGATTACAGGTTCTGTGCTAGTTCCTGGCTCTGGGCAGTGGGTGATTACAGGCGCTGTGCTAGTTCCTGGCTCTGGGCAGGTGGTGATTACAGGCTCTGTGCTAGTTCCTGGCTCTGGGCAGGTGGTGGTTACAGGCGCTGTGCTAGTTCCTGGCTCTGGGCAGGTGGTGGTTACAGGCGCTGTGCTAGTTCCTGACTCCGGGCAGTGGGTGATTACAGGCACTGTGCTAGTAGCTGGCTCTGGGCAGTGGGTGATTACAGGCACTGTGCTAGTTCCTGGCTCTGGGCAGTGGGTGATTACAGGCGCTGTGCTAGTTCCTGACTCCGGGCAGTGGGTGATTACAGGCACTGTGCTAGTTCCTGGCTCTGGGCAGGTGGTGGTTACAGGCGCTGTGCTAGTTCCTGGCTCTGGGCAGTGGGTGATTACAGGCGCTGTGCTAGTTCCTGGCTCTGGGCAGTGGGTGATTACAGGCGCTGTGCTAGTTCCTGACTCCGGGCAGTGGGTGATTACAGGCGCTGTGCTAGTTCCTGGCTCCGGGCAGTGGGTGGTTACAGGCACTGTGTTAGTTCCTGGCTCTGGGCAGTGGGTGATTACAGGCACTGTGCTAGTTCCTGGCTCCGGGCAGTGGGTGGTTACAGGCACTGTGTTAGTTCCTGGCTCTGGGCAGTGGGTGATTACAGGCACTGGGCTAGTTCCTGGCTCTGGGCAGTGGGTGATTACAGGCACTGTGTTAGTTCCTGGCTCTGGGCAGTGGGTGATTACAGGCACTGGGCTAGTTCCTGGCTCTGGGGAGTGGGTGATTACAGGCGCTGTGCTAGTTCCTGGCTCTGGGCAGTGGGTGGTTACAGGCACTGTGTTAGTTCCTGGCTCTGGGCAGTGGGTGATTACAGGCACTGGGCTAGTTCCTGGCTCTGGGGAGTGGGTGATTACAGGCGCTGTGCTAGTTCCTGGCTCTGGGCAGTGGGTGATTACAGGCACTGTGCTAGTTCCTGGCTCCGGGCAGTGGGTGGTTACAGGCACTGTGTTAGTTCCTGGCTCTGGGCAGTGGGTGATTACAGGCACTGGGCTAGTTCCTGGCTCTGGGCAGTGGGTGATTACAGGCGCTGTGCTAGTTCCTGGCTCTGGGCAGTGGGTGATTACAGGCACTGTGCTAGTTCCTGGCTCTGGGCAGTGGGTGATTACAGGCTCTGTGCTAGTTCCTGGCTCTGGGCAGTGGGTGGTTACAGGCGCTGTGCTAGTTCCTGGCTCTGGGCAGTGGGTGGTTACAGGCACTGTGCTAGTTCCAGGCTCTGGGTAGGTGGTGGTTACAGGCGCTGTGCTAGTTCCTGACTCCGGGCAGTGGGTGATTACAGGCACTGTGCTAGTTCCTGGCTCTGGGCAGTGGGTGATTACAGGCACTGTGCTAGTTCCTGGCTCTTGGCAGTGGGTGGTTACAGGCAGTGTGCTATTTCCTGGCTCTGGGCAGTGGGTGATTACAGGCACTGTGCTATTTCCTTGCTCTGGGCAGTGGGTGATTACAGGCTCTGTGCTAGTTCCTGGCCCTGGGCAGTGGGTGATTACAGGCGCTGTGCTAGTTCCTGGCTCTGGGTAGCGGGTGATTACAGGCTCTGTGCTAGTTCCTGGCTCTGGGCAGTGGGTGATTACAGGCACTGTGCTAGTTCCTGGCTCTGGGTAGCGGGTGATTACAGGCTCTGTGCTAGTTCCTGGCCCTGGGCAGTGGGTGATTACAGGCGCTGGGCTAGTTCCTGGCTCTGGGCAGTGGATTATTACAGGCACTGTGCTAGTTCCTGGCTCTGGGCAGTGGGTGATTACAGGCAGTGTGCTAGTTCCTGGCTCTGGGCAGTGGGTGATTACAGGCACTGTGCTAGTTCCTGGCTCTGGGCAGTGGGTGATTACAGGCTCTGTGCTAGTTCCTGGCTCTGGGCAGTGGGTGATTACAGGCTCTGTGCTAGTTCCTGGCCCTGGGCAGTGGGTGATTACAGGCGCTGTGCTAGTTCCTGGCTCTGGGCAGGTGGTGGTTACAGGCGCTGTGCTAGTTCCTGGCTCTGGGCAGTGGGTGATTACAGGCGCTGGGCTAGTTCCTGGCTCTGGGCAGTGGATTATTACAGGCACTGTGCTAGTTCCTGGCTCTGGGCAGTGGGTGATTACAGGCAGTGTGCTAGTTCCTGGCTCTGGGCAGTGGGTGATTACAGGCACTGTGCTAGTCCCTGGCTCTGGACAGTGGGTGATTACAGGTTCTGTGCTAGTTCCTGGCTCTGGGCAGTGGGTGATTACAGGCGCTGTGCTAGTTCCTGGCTCTGGGCAGGTGGTGATTACAGGCTCTGTGCTAGTTCCTGGCTCTGGGCAGGTGGTGGTTACAGGCGCTGTGCTAGTTCCTGGCTCTGGGCAGGTGGTGGTTACAGGCGCTGTGCTAGTTCCTGACTCCGGGCAGTGGGTGATTACAGGCACTGTGCTAGTAGCTGGCTCTGGGCAGTGGGTGATTACAGGCACTGTGCTAGTTCCTGGCTCTGGGCAGTGGGTGATTACAGGCGCTGTGCTAGTTCCTGACTCCGGGCAGTGGGTGATTACAGGCACTGTGCTAGTTCCTGGCTCTGGGCAGGTGGTGGTTACAGGCGCTGTGCTAGTTCCTGGCTCTGGGCAGTGGGTGATTACAGGCGCTGTGCTAGTTCCTGGCTCTGGGCAGTGGGTGATTACAGGCGCTGTGCTAGTTCCTGACTCCGGGCAGTGGGTGATTACAGGCGCTGTGCTAGTTCCTGGCTCCGGGCAGTGGGTGGTTACAGGCACTGTGTTAGTTCCTGGCTCTGGGCAGTGGGTGATTACAGGCACTGTGCTAGTTCCTGGCTCCGGGCAGTGGGTGGTTACAGGCACTGTGTTAGTTCCTGGCTCTGGGCAGTGGGTGATTACAGGCACTGGGCTAGTTCCTGGCTCTGGGCAGTGGGTGATTACAGGCACTGTGTTAGTTCCTGGCTCTGGGCAGTGGGTGATTACAGGCACTGGGCTAGTTCCTGGCTCTGGGGAGTGGGTGATTACAGGCGCTGTGCTAGTTCCTGGCTCTGGGCAGTGGGTGGTTACAGGCACTGTGTTAGTTCCTGGCTCTGGGCAGTGGGTGATTACAGGCACTGGGCTAGTTCCTGGCTCTGGGGAGTGGGTGATTACAGGCGCTGTGCTAGTTCCTGGCTCTGGGCAGTGGGTGATTACAGGCACTGTGCTAGTTCCTGGCTCTGGGCAGTGGGTGATTACAGGCACTGTGCTAGTTCCTGGCTCCGGGCAGTGGGTGGTTACAGGCACTGTGTTAGTTCCTGGCTCTGGGCAGTGGGTGATTACAGGCACTGGGCTAGTTCCTGGCTCTGGGCAGTGGGTGATTACAGGCGCTGTGCTAGTTCCTGGCTCTGGGCAGTGGGTGATTACAGGCACTGTGCTAGTTCCTGGCTCTGGGCAGTGGGTGATTACAGGCTCTGTGCTAGTTCCTGGCTCTGGGTAGTGGGTGGTTACAGGCACTGTGCTAGTTCCAGGCTCTGGGTAGGTGGTGGTTACAGGCGCTGTGCTAGTTCCTGGCTCTGGGCAGTGGGTGATTACAGGCACTATGCTAGTTCCTGGCTCTGGGGAGTGGGTGATTAAAGGCACTGTGCTAGTTCCTGGCTCTGGGGAGTGGATGATTACAGGCACTGTGCTAGTTCCTGGCTCTGGGGAGTGGGTGATTAAAGGCACTGTGCTAGTTCCTGGCTCTGGGGAGTGGATGATTACAGGTGCTGTGCTAGTTCCTGGCTCTGGGGAGTGGGTGATTACAGGCACTGTGCTAGTTCCTGGCTCTGGGGAGTGGGTGATTACAGGCGCTGTGCTAGTTCCTGGCTCTGGGCAGTGGGTGATTACAGGCACTGTGCTAGTTCCTGGCTCTGGGCAGTGAGTAATTACAGGCGCTGTGCTAGTTCCTGGCTCTGGGCAGTGGGTGATTACAGACATTGTGCTAGTTCCCGGCTCTGGGCAGTGGGTGATTACAGGCACTGTGCTAGTTCCTAGCTCTGGGCAGTGGGTGATTACAGGCTCTGTGCTAGTTCCTGGCTCTGGGCAGTGGGTCATTACAGGCACTGTGCTAGTTCCTGGCTCTAGGCAGTGGGTGATTACATGCACTGTGCTAGTTCCTGGCTCTGGGCAGTGGGTGATTACAGGCTCTGTGCTAGTTCCTGGCTCTGGGCAGTGGGTGATTACAGGCGCTGTGCTAGTTCCTGGCTCTGGGCAGTGGGTGATTACAGGCGCTGTGCTAGTTCCTGGCTCTGGGCAGTGGGTGATTACAGACATTGTGCTAGTTCCTGGCTCTGGGCAGTGGGTGATTACAGGCACTGTGCTAGTTCCTAGCTCTGGGCAGTGGGTGATTACAGGCTCTTTGCTAGTTCCTGGCTCTGGGCAGTGGGTCATTACAGGCACTGTGCTAGTTCCTGGCTCTGGGCAGTGGGTGATTACAGGCACTGTGCTAGTTCCTGGCTCTGGGTAGTGGGTGATTACAGGCACTGTGCTAGTTCCTGGCTCTGGGCAGTGGGTGATTACAGGCACTGTGCTAGTTCCTGGCTCTGGGCAGTGGGTGATTACAGGCACTGTGCTAGTTCCTGGCACTGGGCAGTGGGTGATTACAGGCTCTGTGCTAGTTCCTGGCTCTGGGCAGTGGATGATTACAGTCACTGTGCTAGTTCCTGGCTCTGGGCAGTGGGTCATTACAGGCACTGTGCTAGTTCCTGGCTCTGGGCAGTGGGTGATTACAGGCACTGTGCTAGTTCCTGGCTCTGGGCAGTGGGTGATTACAGGCACTGTGCTAGTTCCTGGCTCTGGGTAGTGGGTGATTACAGGCGCTGTGCTAGTTCCTGGCTCTGGGCAGTGGGTGATTACAGGCACTGTGCTAGTTCCTGGCTCTGGGCAGTGGGTGGTTACAGGGTGTGTGTCAGAAAGTCAGTGGGGGAACACCCTTCAGCCATTTCTAATGTTAAGAGAAAAAACATTGAGGTTCTACTATGTCTGTTGTCCTCTCTATAATAGTATTGCGTCCGGAGACTTGTCATACTACGGCATTGTACAATTATACTGGAGTATTTATAATAGAGATGAGCGGATTCATTTTATTCTGATTTACTCGGTTCTCAAAACGGCATCTTATTGGCTATTCAAAACACGTGACATCTGTGAGCCAATAAAATGCCATTTTGAGAACCGAGTAAATCCGAGTAAAACCGAATCCGCTCATGTCTTTTTATAATAATAATAATAATTATTATTATTATTTTATTTATATAGCGCTTTCTCTCCAACAGGACGCAATGCGTTTGACACACATCAAAAACAATGCACGTAATACATAAGATTTAAGTAATACAGCAATACACAAGCCACACAGACATAAAAGAGCGCACAGTAAACATAATGCAGGATTGGTGTAGGTACTTTGGGTAATAACTTCCATGGGTTGTGTATTCCACCTCTTTACAAGGTTCCAGGTAAGGTAGCCATCTTAGGCGCGCTGCGTAGAATTACCCTGGGTGGCATAGTCTACCACTTGAAAAGATGACACAAAATGGAGTGATTGCAGCGTCCTAACTCTCACAGTAGCCCCCAGCAAAAACATCAGGTCCATGTATTTTTCATCCCATCCACAAGTGTACCAGATGAGGCAGCCATGTTGGGCGCACTATGGAGGTTACACTGTGGGAGGTGAGCCATACAAGGGCCCAATGCCTACATGGGGTTACTGACACTTGTGTAGTGGTATGACATACCCTATATGGAAAGATCCACGTGAAGAACATCCTGCATGTGGAGGAACCATCCGAGGCAGCCATGTGGGGCGCACTGCGTAGGCGGCCGCTGGCGGGGTGTACAGTCAGTGGAGGCAGACATTACAGGAATAGCATGCAGTGGGGCGGACGTACACTGTTAAAAAGAAAAATAAAAGCACATTGTAAGAAAACATTTGCAGGTAACCACCAGAAGGGGGAGAATTAGGATATTAACAATGTATTCTGTATACTGTCAGTCATCACCACCTCATTTTATTCTAGGCGGTGCATTCACTGTCTGCAATATTGCCGCGTCCTTATCTCTTGTAAACACCAGTGTGAGGCTGAATGATGGAGCGTAGATTGCTGGGAGGGAGCTAATTGCTTCTAATTGACCGGTGGCTGCCGCGTAATGCACTGTGAATCACAAGCAATATGGGGGGTAATTCCAAGTTGATCGCAGCAGGATTTTTGTTAGCAATTGGGCAAAACCATGTGCACTGCAGGGGAGGCAGATATAACGTGTGTAGAGAGAGTTAGATTTGGGTGGGGTGAGTTGAACTGAGTTCAATCTGCAATCTAAATTGCAGTATAAAAATAAAGCAGCCAGTATTTACCCTGCACAGAAATAAAATAACCCACCCAAATCTAACTCTCTCTGCACATGTTATATCTGCCTCCCCTGCAGTGCACATGGTTTTGCCCAATTGCTATCAAAAATCCTGCTGCGATCAACTTGGAATTACCCCCATGGTGTACTAGTCATGGCAGGAGGCATTAATATTTCATCTCTTTCCGTATACTGGCTTTAATGGCATCACTGTACAGTCTGCTGTATCTGGGGTATAGGCAGAATGTCACCCCGTGTCCGTAGCACCATGCATATGGGGAATAGCTCCAGGTTATTCTCTGTACAGCGCTACATAATATGTAGGCACTATAGAAACGACTGCTAATAATAACCTCTGTCTGTACATCTGTATAGATCGTAGCAATGTGTTTTCAGCCTACTGTAGGTGGTATTTGTCTCTCCACCTGTACTACAACTCTCAGCATGCTCTGACAGCTGAGGCCTGTGTGCCTGTCTTACAGGGGAAATTCCCTCCGACTGTTTCTGTGATCCCAATTTGTATTGATGTCACTGAACCTCATGACCAACATCCATTGCCACCGATGTATAGTATGACACATGACACCCCACGGTCCTGATTTAGGGCAGTCCCCTTACCCTGTGGCGTGTCCTGCCTTCCTGGCAGCCATGTTGTTTGTCCCCACTGCTGGGATTATTAGTACGTACAGTGGGGCAAAAAAGTATTTGGACAGCCACCGATTGTGCAAGTTGACCCACTTAAAAAGATGAAAGAGGTCTGTAGTTTCCATCATAGGTACACTTCAACTGTGAGAGACAGAATCTGAAAAAAAAGAAAAAGAAGGAAACCACATTGTATGATTTTTAAACAATTTACTTGTATATTCTTGTGGAAAATAAATATTTGGACACCTACCAAGCAGCAAGATTTCTGGCTCTCACAGACCTGTTACTTCTTCTTTAAGAAGCTCTTCTATCCTCCACTCGTTACCTGTATTAATGGCACCAGTTTGAACTGGTTATCTGTATAAAAGACACCTGTCCACACCCTCAAACAGTCAGACTGCTACCTCTCCACCATGGCCAAGACCAGAGAGCTGTCTAAGGACACCAGGGACAAAATTGTAGAGCTGCACAAGGCTGGGATGAGCTACTCGACAACAGACAAGCAGCTTGCTGAGAAGAGATCAACTGTTGGCGCAATTATAAAAAAATTGAAGAAATACAAGATCACTGACAATCTCCCTCGACCTGGGGCTCCATGCAAGATCTCACCTCGTGGGGTATCAATGATCTTGGGAACGGTGAGGAATCAGCCCAGAACTACACGGGGGGACCTGGTCAATGACCTCAAGAGAGCTGGGACCACAGTCACAAAGGTTACCATTAGTAACACACTACGTTGTCATGGATTTAAATCCTGCAGCGCCCGAAAGGTCCCCCTGTTTAAGCCAGCACATGTCCAGGCCCATGTAAAGTTTGCCAGTGACCATCTGGATGATGTAGAGGAGGATTGGGAGAATGTAATGTGGTCAGATGAGAGCAAAATCGAACTTTTAGGTATAAACTCCACTCGCCGTGTTTGGAGGGAGAAGAATGATGAATGGCATCCCAAGAACACCATACCCACTGTGAACATGGGGGTGGAAACATCATGCTTTGGGGCTGCTTTTCTGCAAAGGGGACAGGACGACTGATCCGTATTAAGGAGAGGATGAATGGCGCCATGTATCGTGAGAATTTGGGCAAAAACCTCCTTCCCTCAGTAAGAGCATTGAAGATGGAACGTGGCTGGGTCTTCCAGCATGACAGTGACCCCAAACACAATGTCCGCGCAACAAAGCAGTGGCTCCATAAGAAGCATTTCAAGGTCCTGGAGTGGCCTAGCCAGTCTCCAGACCTCAACCCAATAGAAAATCTGTGGAGGGAGTTGAAAGTCCGTGTTGCCCGGCGACAGCCCCAAAACATGACAGATTTAGAGAAGATTTGCATGGAAGAGTGGGCCAAAATACCTGCTTCAGTGTGTGCAAACCTGGTCAAGAACTACAGGAAACGTTTGACCTCTGTAGTTGCCAACCGAGGTTATATTACAAAGTATTGAGTTCAACTTTCTGATTGTCCAAATATTTATTTTCCACAAGAATAAACAAATAAATAGTGTAACAATCGTACAATGTAATTTCCAGATTCTGTCTCTCACAGGGGAAGTCTATGATGGAAATTACAGACCTCTCTCATCTTTTTAAGTGGTCAACTTGCACAATCGGTGGCTGTCCAAATACTTTTTTGCCCCACTGTATGTCCCGCTCGCCGTCACTTTGCACAGTAGAGTGTTAGTGAACGGATGGCGGCAGCAACCGAGAGGTGTCTCCATGGAAGAGATGAAGTGAAGAGGGAAGCGCCAGTACCGGAGGTACATTGCCCATGCTCCTATGAGAGGGTTACTTCCCAGGAGGCTGCATTCACGCTCGCGTTCCACAGAAGGTGTTACCATGTCCTGGGTCACAGCATGACTGTTATGACGTACACCGTTGTGTAGCCTGGGTGTGGATTATTAGGTCTACACTAAAAAGGTCTACAGTCAGCAGGTCTACTACTGATGGTAGACATGCATTAGGTCAGTGATGGCTAACCTCGACACGCCAGCTGTTGTTGAACTACATATCCCAGCATGCCCTGCTACAGTTTTGTTATTTGGTCATGCTAAAACTGATGCAGGGCATGCTGGGATGTGTAGTTCAACAACAGCTGGAGTGTCAAGGTTAGCCATCAAGACATTAGGTCGTCGGGGTCAAAAGGTCGACATAGAATAGGACAGTAGGAAAGGTCGACATGGAAATGGTAAACACAATTTTTTTTTGTTTTTTTGGGGTGTTTTGTCACTTTTCTGCCACAAACAAGCCCCATTAGTGTACCACGTCCCCTCAAATGGCCCGCCATGCTTCAGGTTACTATTCCCAGTCATAGTCCACGTGGATGGTAAAGTAGGAAAAAGAAGGAGAGAAAAAAACTTGTGTCGACCTTTTGACCCTGTCGACTTGTTGAACTTTCTGCCTTTTACAAATCAACCATTTGACCCTGTCGACCTAATAATGCATGTCTACCATTAGTGACTATAGACCTTTTTAGTGAAGATCTATAGTCCGGATACCGTATAGCCTTATACACCGTGGAGTCACATTATTATGACACCTCCTACGTGTGACGTCGGCAGCGTGCAGCCCATGAAGTACATGACGCATTGTGCGCTGGCTGGGTGGGTATATAAGGTGTGTGATAGGTCGTCTGCACACATATCACTCGTTGCTGGCTTGGTGGGTATATAAGGTGTGTGATAGGGCGTCTGCACACATATCACTCGTTGCTGGCTTGGTGGGTATATAAGGAGTGTGATAGGCTGTCTGCACACATATCACTCGTTGATGGCTTGGTGGGTATATAAGGTGTGTGATAGGCTGTCTGCACACATATTACTCGTTGCTGGCTTGGTGGGTATATAAGGTGTGATAGGCCGTCTGTACACATATCACTCGTTGCTGGCTTGGTGGGTATATAAGGTGTGATAGGCCGTCTGCACACATATCACTCGTTGCTGGCTCGGTGGGTATATAAGGTGTGTGATAGGCCGTCTGCACACATATCACTCGTTGCTGGCTTGGTGGGTATATAAGGAGTGTGATAGGCTGTCTGCACACATATCACTCGTTGATGGCTTGGTGGGTATATAAGGTGTGTGATAGGTCGTCTGCACACATATCACTCGTTGCTGGCTCGGTGGGTATATAAGGGGTGTGATAGGCCGTCTGCACACATATCACTTGTTGGTGGGTATATAAGGTGGGTGATAGGCCGTCTGCACACATATCACTTGTTGCTGGCTCGGTGGGTATAGAAGGTGGGTGATAGGCCGTCTGCACACATATCACTTGTTGCTGGCTTGGTGGGTATATAAGGGGTGTGATAGGCCGTTTGTACACATATCACTTGTTGCTGGCTTGGTGGGTATATAAGGTGAGTGATAGGCCGTCTGCACACATATCACTTGTTGCTGGCTTGGTGGGTATATAAGGTGGGTGATAGGCCGTCTGCACACATATCACTTGTTGCTGGCTTGGTGGGTATATAAGGTGGGTGATAGGCCGTCTGTACTCATACTGTATCACTCGTTGCTGGCTGGGTGGGTATATAAGGTGGGTGATACGCCGTCTGCACACATATCACTCGTTGCTGTCATGGGTAAAAGGGGCGATTTATCCGAGTTGCAGAAAAGGGTGATTATCGTCTTTTGGGCCAAGGGCGGCAGAATGTCTGACACAGCGCAGTGTGTGACCTGTCCGCGTGCTGCTGCGGTGAAATAGCACCATGGCGAATAACCGACATGGAGACTGCAGAACACCACGTGCCATTGATGTGAGAGGTGAACGCCGGCTATGAAGGTGCGCGAGGGCCGACCGACGCGCTACAGGGGAGCAGCTCACCATCACAGTGATCCTGGGGGCTACCAGACGTGTGTCTAAACCGACAGATCAGCCGTCTAGCTGCCGTCCGTGCTGCACACAGCGGTTACTCTGGCGGTCATAATAATGTGACTCCACTGTGTAGAATGTACAGTCTGCCGGGTACTTGGTGAGGAGTATTCCTCTGGGTGTGTGGGGCAATTCAGGGCTCACCAAGTCCTCAGGTACCATGGGGACAGATTCACCGTCTACATGACTAATAACAGCTACTGGCCGCACTGCTTTGGGTGCGATGCTGAATTTAGTGGAAAAATCAGATTTATTAGATACACACAAATAACAGATACATTCATAGCGACAGTATATCTGGGGGGGGAGATAAATTAAAATTTCAATTAATCTTTATAGAATTGAAATATTCTCATCATACTCATTTATAAAACACTAATAAAACTACGGACATGCTTATAAACTGCAGAAGCTAAGGTTCAGAAATTCTTAATCCAGGTAATCCGTAATGTGATTGTTAACAGAAGATACAGTAAGATGTGACGTCACTTTGCTGTAGAGAGATAGGACGCTCTTTCCGTTTGTTCCTTGTCTCATTGGGGGTCATTCCGAGTTGTTCGCTAGCTGCATTCGTTCACTGTGCAGTGATGAGGCAAAAAAATGGCACTTCTGCACATGCGGCGCAATGCGCACGCGCGTCGTACATTTGCAACGAACGTTGTGGTTTCACACAAGGTCTAGCAAAGCTTTTCAGTCGCACAGGCAGCCGCAGAGTGATTGACAGGAAGTGGGCGTTTCTGGGTGTTTTTTATTGGCTCTAATTAGTATTAATTATGTATATTTAGTATGTGATCACTGTGTATATTAAAATTGTGATTTTCAGTGGAGTCTGCCTGCGCTCTCTTGTCTAGTTTTTGTTTCTGGGTGTCAACTGACCGTTTTCAGGGAGTGCTTGAAAAAACGCAGGCGTGCCAGGAAAAACGCAGGCGTGGCTGGGCGAACGCAGGGCGTGTTCGTGACGTCAAAACAGGAACTGAACAGTCTAAAATGATCCATTTGTTTCCCGCAGCACCCTGAATCATAACCGTAACCAGATATAAATTCCACATGATAACAGAATTCAGAGATCTTCATTACACATATTTGCGCAAATGTGTGAATAAACCCCAAAGCCGCATCAAGGCGTCTCTGTATATTTGGGGTCCCTAGCGCTATATCTAGGTGCATGGTGTGGCACCCCAAAACACCAGCATAAGCCAGAAAGCCCAGCGTGACATACCAGTGAAAAAACTATAGTGTTAATAAATTAGTATTTAGGAAGCCAAAGCTATAGAGGGGGTGATACAAACATGAAATGCAATTAAAATAGAGAAATAGTGTTAAGAAATTAATAAGTGAAAAGTGTTAATAGAATGTAAAGGTATGCCACACTAAAGCCATCCAGCTCAGCAAGTCCAGAGGCACCACACCTCACACCTCCATTACCCCAATCTGGGTCTAATATTAACCAGCAAGGAGCCACATGATAATGGCTCCTTACTAAAATATGTCTAAGCTAAGAGCTACCTACCTATTTCTCTATTTTAATTGCATTTCATTTTGTATCACTTTCTCTATAGCTTCGGCTTCCTAAATACTAATTTATTAACACTATAGTTTTTTCACTGGTATGCCACGCTGGGCTTTCTGGCTTATGCTGGTGTTTTGGGTGCCACACCCTGCACCTAGATATAGCGCTAGGGACCCCAAATATACAGAGACGCCTTGATGCGGCTTTGGGGCTTATTCACACATTTGCGCAAATATGTGTAACGAAGATCTCTGAATTCTGTTATCATGTGGAATTTATATCTGGTTACCGTTATGATTCAGGGTGCTGGGGGAAACAAATGCCTTTTTTTCTTGCTTAGAAATACCCCTCCCCTTCGAGCACCTGAATGATATCACTAAGCTAATTGAGCATCTACCAATATATGTGTCAGTCTAAAATGATCGCAAGCGCTGAGTAGGTTTTGAGCTACTCTGAAACTGCACAAAAAAACTTTGCCGCCGCTCTGCGATCCTTTCGTTCGCACTTCTGCTAAGCTAAAATACACTCCCAGTGGGAGGCGGCATAGCGTTTGCACGGCTGCTAAAAACTGCTAGCGAGCGATCAACTCGGAATAACCACCATTGTTCTCTCTAATAAGGGGCCAGCAGTAACCTCACGTTATTGCAGGGTCCTGGCGGCCTTCCTAGCGATGCCGCATTGTCAGACTGTCTTGGTGAACACGTTCCCCCTGTGCATCACTAACACTACCCTGGCCGACAGGGAAAGTCCTAGATGGAGATGTAAATAGTGACCTTCTACAGCCCATATTCTTGTCCCATAGTTCATTCACGATAGACATGTAGGTGGCCTCCTCTCTGTTCCACAGCAGCCTTCAATGAGGACCAAGCAGCAGACTCGGTTATTAGTGTCTCGCACACTGCATGCACAATGCAGTGATCACTGGTATGAGGGGCCGTCACTGGTATGAGGGGCCGTTCAAGTCAAAATTACAGCTTTCTGGATATAACGTATAGCTAATTTTTGCTTTATGGATATGATGTATGACGAGATAGATATGATGTATGCTGAGATGGATATGACGTGTACTGAGATGGATATGACATATGCCTAGATGGATATGATGTGTGTTGAGATGGATATGATGTATGCTGAGATGGATATGACGTGTACTGAGATGGATATGACATATGCCGAGATGGATATGACATGTGCTGAAATGGATATGATGTATGCTGAGATGGATATGACATATGCCGAGATGGATATGACGTATGCCAAGATGGATATGACGTATGCTGAGATGGATATGACGTATGCTGAGATGGATATGGGATATGACATATGCTGAGATGGGTATGACATATGACAAGATGGATATGGACTATGCTGAGATGGATATGACATATGCCGAGATGGATATGACGTTAGCCGAGATGGATATGACGTTAGCCGAGATGGATATGACATATGCTGAGACGGATATGGACTATGCTGAGATGTATATGGACTATGCTGAAATGGTTATGAATTATGGTGAGATGGATATGGACTATGCTGAGATGGCTATGAATTATAGTGAGATGGATATGGACTATGCTGAGATGGATATGACGTATGCCGAGATGGATATGACATATGGTGAGATGAATATGACATATAGTGAGATGGATATGACATATGCTGAGATGGATATGACATATGGTGAGATGGATATGACATATGGTGAGATGGATATGACATATGTTGAGATGGATATGACATATGGTGAGATGGATATGACATATGATGAGATGGATATAACATATGGTGAGATGGATATGACATATGGTGAGATGGATATGACATATGATGAGATGGATATAACATATGGTGAGATGGATATGATGTATGGTGAGATGGATATGACATATGCTGAGATGGATATGACATATGGTGAGATGGATATGACATATGGTGAGATGGATATGACATATGGTGAGATGGATATGACATATGGTGAGATGGCTATGGATTATGCTGAGATGGATATGACATATGCTGAGATGGATATGACATATGCTGAGATGAATATGACATATAGTGAGATGGATATGACATATGCTGAGATGGATATGACATATGGTGAGATGGATATGACATATGGTGAGATGGATATGACATATGGTGAGATGGATATAACATATGGTGAGATGGATATGACATATGGTGAGATGGATATGACATATGGTGAGATGGATATGACATATGGTGAGATGGCTATGGATTATGGTGAGATGGATATGACATATGGTGAGATGGATATGACATATGGTGAGATGGATATGACATATGCTGAGATGGATATGACATATGGTGAGATGGATATGACATATGGTGAGATGGCTATGGATTATGCTGAAATGGATATGACATATGGTGAGATGGCTATGGATTATGCTGAGATGGATATGACATATGGTGAGATGGATATGATGTATGGTGAGATGGATATGATGTATGGTGAGATGGATATGACATATGGTGAGATGGATATGACATATGGTGAGATGGCTGAAATGGATATGACATATGGTGAGATGGCTATGGATTATGCTGAGATGGATATGACATATGGTGAGATGGATATGACATATGCTGAGATGGATATGACATATGGTGAGATGGATATGACATATGGTGAGATGGATATGACATATGCTGAGATGGATATGACATATGCTGAGATGGATATGACATATGGTGAGATGGATATGACATATGGTGAGATGGATATGACATATGCTGAGATGGCTATGGATTATGCTGAGATGGATATAACATATGGTGAGATGGATATGACATATGGTGAGATGGATATGACATATGCTGAGATGGATATGACATATGGTGAGATGGATATGACATATGGTGAGATGGATATGACATATGGTGAGATGGATATGACATATAGTGAGATGGATATGACATATGCTGAGATGGATATGACATATGGTGAGATGGATATGACATATGGTGAGATGGATATGACATATGCTGAGATGGATATGACATATGGTGAGATGGATATGACATATGGTGAGATGGATATGACATATGCTGAGATGGATATGACATATGCTGAGATGGATATGACATATGGTGAGATGGATATGACATATGGTGAGATGGATATGACATATGCTGAGATGGCTATGGATTATGCTGAGATGGATATAACATATGGTGAGATGGATATGACATATGGTGAGATGGATATGACATATGCTGAGATGGATATGACATATGCTGAGATGGCTATGGATTATGCTGAGATGGATATAACATATGGTGAGATGGATATGACATATGGTGAGATGGATATGACATATGGTGAGATGGCTATGGATTGTGCTGAGATGGATATGACATATGGTGAGATGGGGATATGACATACACTGAGATGGCTATGGACTATGGTGAGATGTGGGGATATGACATACACTGAGAAAAGCACATGATGCAGCCAGCCAATCACAGCTCTCCTATATAAGCAGTGGTGCTGGCTGGGAGGAGGATCAGTATAATGTGGAAGAGCTGAGAAGTGGAGCTCTCCCCAGGTGCCATTGTCAGCAGCAGAGCAGTGATACTGAGGCACATTGCAGAGCAGCTCATCTCCTGCCTCAGGCTGCCTGTCCCCTTTCTAGGTGCTGTACTACTGGGATGGGTGCAGGAGGGAATATCTGGTCACAGACACTGCCTGGGGGGAGAAGGTTGTGAGTCAGTGCTCAGCTCACACAGGCAGGGAGTGTTACTTTCACTTTCTGTGACAGTAAAAAGATGAAGATTCAGACCCCATTGAGCTACAAGACCCTGACCCAGTGCAGCAGCCTCACAGGATAAAGCAAGGTTACATAGGGGAAGGTGGCTAATGACACTGCTATAGGGGGAGACCTATGGAAAGTGGGGGCACAGGGGGATATGACACTGTTATTGGGCTGTGGGAGCTGATTACACTGCTATTATGGGGGAGGGCAGAGACACATGGAAAGTGATATTGGGAAAGGGGGAGATACATGGGGAGTGGGGGCCCTGGGGGCTAATAGCACTGGTATGGGGAGGAGGGGGCATACACATGTGTGCACAGGCACATCCTAATGTCAGGCACCCCCCTCATGCCTGGTCAGATACTGCGCAGAAAGTTGAACCACCCCGCGCCAGCACTATCTGACCAATCCCGCATAATACACAGTCAGACTGGGGGTCATTCCGAGTTGATCGCAGCCAGCAACTTTTAGTCCACGCCTATGGGGGAGTGTATTTTAGCTTAGCAGGAATGCGATCACTTTTGTAGCCCTGCTAAGCTAACATTTTATAAAGCAGAACATGACCAGCCCTGGACATACTTACCCTGTGCGACGATATCAGCGATGCTGGAGCCGGCTATGACGTCAGACATCCGCTCTCCGTTCTCCTGGACACGCCTGCGTTTTCTTCTCCACTCCCCAAAAACGGCAGGCAACGGTCTGGTGGTGCCCAGGAACGCCTTCTCTCTGTCAATCTTCTTGCGGTCGTCTCTGCGACCGCTTTCTTCGTACTCCGCTACGTAACTCGGCGACCCCTGTCACCAGCAACGCTGCGCGTGAGCAGTGCGGCTGCCGCACATGCACATCCTGGACCCGTTCGCACCGCAGCAACAAACCGCTGCGTGCGAACGAGTCGGAATGACCCTCATTGTGCAGGTGCCGTCTCAGCCCGGCTCCCATTCTGACACCCACACTGTGAGTGATTCCTAACCTACCACCAGAGGTGGATATAGACCTCATGGGGCCCTAAGCAGGATACCAATTTGGGCCCCCCTCCCTCAAACAATCCATAGCATATTTTCGTTCCTGATACAGTATATGACTCTTAAAATATTTGTTGTTTTTCCTCCTTGTATTCTATGGGTGGTATTCATGTGACCGGCGATCAGGAGACCGATGGTTACATGACCACCCTTCACTATCCCGATGGTTGGCATGCCGACCAACAGGGACTATTTCCACTTGTGGGTGTCCACGACACCCATAGAGTGGGAATAAGACTCATGGCGACCGCAGATCACCACTGAGCCTGCAGCGTGGCGAGCACAGCGCGTGGCGAGCCCACAAGGGGCTTGCTGTACTCACCCCCCCCCCCCGCCGGGATCCCTGCGTCGGTATGATGACCGCCGGTCAGCCATACCACACCTGTATTCTATGACAGTATATTACTTTCCCCCTTCACTGATTGCACCACATCCACTTACTGACTGCATTTCATAATAGCCATTATTACCCTCTTCAGTCAGTGTAACTGTATTGATTATATATCAGTGACCCCACTGATTGTAGCAGGCAGGTCCCAATCACCTATACACATAGGGGGTTATTCAGGTTGGATTGCAGAATCTGCAATCCTTTCTATCACATGCTGGGGGCCGACCAGCGCAGGGCAAGACCTCCCAGCATGCTAGCTGGCAGACAGCGATCGCAAAGGTTGTGCATCATCAGATCGACAGTGTCTAGGTCGACAATGTTTAGGTCGACCACTATAGGTCGACAGTCACTAGGTCGACAGGGTTTGAAGGTTGACAGGGTTTCTAGGTCAACATGTACTAGGTCAACAGGTCAAAAGGTTGACATGAGTTTTTTCTTGTTTTCTCTTACGTCCTAGACGATGCTGGGGACTCCAAAAGGACCATGGGGTATAGACGGGATCCGCAGGAGCTTGGGGACACTGAAAAAACTTAAGACTGAGTGTGAACTGGCTCCTCCCTCAATGCCCCTCCTCCAGACCTCAGTTAGACTTTGTGCCCAGGACTGACTGGACACTCACAGGGGAGCTCTCCTGAGTTTCTCTGGAAAAGACTTTATGTTAGGTTTGTTATTTTCAGGGAGACCTGCTGGCTACAGGCTCCCTGCATCATGGGACTGAGGGGAGAGAAGTCAGACCCACTTCTTCTTAGTTAAGGGCTCTGCTTCTTTGGATACTGGACACCATTAGCTCCAGAGGGTTCGATCACTTGGTGCGCCTAGCTGCTTGTTCCCAGAGCCGCGCCGTCACCCCCCTCACAGAAGCCAGAAGACAGAAGCCGGGTGAGTATTAGAAGAACAGAAGACTTCAGTGACGGCAGAAAACTTCAGTAACGAGGTACAGCGCAGCGGTAGCACTGCGCTCCATGCTCCCACACATGTCACCAACGGCACTTGCAGGGTTCAGGGCGCTAGGGGGGAGTGCCCTGGGCAGCAGTTACTGGGGTTGGTGGTTGGCAAAAAACGTGATATACGGTGCCCGGGCACAGTATAGAGTACCCCTACCCCCGCCAGTGTACATAAATTAGAATTTTAGCGGGCTACAGCGTGCCGGGAAGGGGCTGGGCTTGGCCGCACATTGCTCACCAGCACCATTTTCTCCTATATCTACAGTGCTGCAGAGACGCCGGCCCTGACCTCCAAGCTCCCGCAAGTAAAAGGGAGGAAAACCAGGGGGAGGGGGGGGGGGGGGAGGCACATGAAATTTGGTGCTTTCATCTATGTTTAATCAGCGCTGATCAAATATACAATTACTTTAGTGTATGGGCGCTGGGATGTGAGCTGGCATATTCCCTCTGTGTTTCGTGTTTCTCCCTAAGGGCTTCTCTGTGGGTCTGTCCCCATGCTTGTGGCCTGTGTAAGTGTGTCGGCACTCGGTGTCGACATGTCTGAGCCTGGGTGTTATGGGGGGTGCAGAAAAGGATTTAGGTATGTCTCTGTCGGCACAGCCTACTATCTAAGAGACTGTATAAATCTGATTCTCAGACACAAACATGGAGACAGTCCGTGAAGGACGCTTTGTCTCAGGTACAGAGAGTCTCAGGGTCTCAAAAGCTTGCTTTTACCCAGATGGCAGATACAGGTACCGACACGGACTCTGACTCCGATGTCGATATTACGGAGGCTTCTTTGCATCCAAGGGTGGTCAAGAGTATTCAGTACATGATTATAGCCATTAAAGATGTTTTACATATTTCTGAGGAACCTGCCGTTCCTGACACAAGAGTTGGTTTATTTGAGGGGAAAAGACCTGAGGGAAAATCCCCCCCCTCTCATGAAATGAAGGCGCTTTGTGAAAAGGCTTGGGAGACCCCTGAAAAATGGTGGCAGATTCCTAAGAGAATTTTGATGGCATATCCTTTCCCCTCTGACGATAGGGAAAATTGGGAGTCATCAAAGAGGGTTGCAATTACCTAAAGGATAAAAAAATTGGGCAGACTAGATGGGCCAAGTGGTTCTTATCTGCCGTCAAATTCTGTTTCTATGTGGACAAGGCTCTCTCGCGATTGTCCAAGAAGGTGGCGCTGCTGTCTCCTGACACGGCTGCTCTCAAGGATCTGGCGGATCGCAAGCTGGAGACGACATTGAAATCCATTTTTGTCAATACTGGTGCATTGCTCAGACCTGCTGTGGCGTCGGTATGGGTGAGTAGTGCTATTGCTAAGTGGGCTGAAAATTTGGCTTCTGATGTGGATGCTCTTGATAAAGATAATATTCTTTTGACTCTTGGTTATATCAAGGACGCTGCAGATTACCTAAATGATGCCAATGCCATGGCGATTTCAGCCAGGAGGGCGCTGTGGGTTCATCAATGGAATGCTGATGCAGACTCCAAGAAGAATATGGAAGCTCTCCCTTTTAAAGGTAGTGTCTTGTTCGGAGACGGCCTGGCTGACCTGGTGTCGACCGCTACTGCGGGTAAGTCATCTTTTCTTCCCTATGTTCCCACACAACAGAAAAAGGCACCCCATCAGCAGCCTAATAAATACAAAAGAGGAAAGGGCTCCTCCTTCCTCGCTTCAAAGCGTAGAGGTAGGGGAAGGAAGTCGCCTGCAGTGTCAGGCACCCAGGACCAAAAGTCCTCCCCCGCCTCTACCAAGTCCACCGTATGACGCTGGGGCGCCCCTAGGGGAGTTCCTACCGGTGGGGGGGGCCGTCTCCGATTCTTCAGTCAGGTCTGGGTTCGTTCCGCTCTGGATCCTTGGGTCTTAAGCATAGTGTCCCAAGGGTTCAGACTGGAGTTTCAGGAGATACCCCCCAACTGGTTTTTCGTGTCGGCCTTGCCAGCTTCTCTTCCCGAAAGAGAGGGGGTAAGGGTGGCGATACAAAAGTTGTGTCAACATAGGGTCGTGGTGCCGGTTTCCCCGTCAGAACGGGGGAAAGGGTTCTATTCAAGCCACTTTGTAGTGCCGAAGCCAGATAGATCGGTCAGACCGATTCTGAACCTAAAATCCCTCAATCCATACTTGAAAACTTTCAAGTTCAAGATGGAGTCGCTTCGAGTGGTGATCTTCAGCCTCGAAGGGGGGGGGGGATTTTATGGCGTCAGTCGACATAAAGGATGCTTTCTCTGGCTAGGTCCACAGGATAACATTGGGATATTGTCGAGCGACAGCGAAAATGGCACCAACACGGTCATGAGCTTTCCAGCCTCCCAGGATGCATTGGGGCCTCCACTCTATAGTCCCGCCACTGACTGAGTCAGATCAGTTTTTTGCTTGGTGCGGCAGGAAGCCGCATGGTCGCAGGGCTGCTGTGAAAGCAGTCTAAAGCTTTTATTATTTTATTTTTAGACTCACTATATTTTTAGAGCGACTTATCTTAACAGCGTCTTAAACGCATATTAGAAAGAGTCGATCCAACAACTCCCCACCGGGTCGCAACAGCGCTTACCTTCGCGGTACAGTGCTGTCTCGACGGGCGTTTGTGTCGGATGTTCTAGCAGGTCCAGCAGACGTAACCAGGCTGTGGCCGGAGCATGGGGAGACAGTGAGTATATGGACTTCCTCTTATTAGAGGGGTCAGGACACAGCTACGCTGATTTGGTGGAGACTACAAACAGCGTGTTGATGCGCCGAACATCTCGAGTGTGACAGCGCTACGGTCCGGGGGATCATAGGTGCCAGGACTAGGTAGAGGCCGCGATCCTGGGAGTTTAAGTCAACAGGGGGATTCAGACGCTCTCCTGGCCATCCCTCCTCCCAGTTCATGGCCAGTTCCCGCGGGTCTCTCGTTTCATGAACTAAATGACCTCACTTCTGGCTCAGACGCTACCACGAGGGTACTCTGTAGCAGCTTAGACGCTGTGGTTGTGTACACTGGATATAAACCCGCCCAGACAGAGTCGCAGGCCTTTAGCATCTGCATGCACGTGGAGTCACTCAGCGTCCGTGTCCGTTGGTGAGCGTCCGTGTCCGTTATCAGTTACCAAGAGCGGCAGTGTACACCACTAGCGTCTGAATCCACTCAGCGTCTTACGAGCGTCTATGCTTGAATATGGAAGTGTGGTGAGTCTCCCTGTATCCCGCTCTCTGAAGGCATGGTATACAGTACTAAAAATTCCTTCTACTTCTTAAAGTTTGCATTGTTAATTTTTAGTACCTATTGCATATGAGACCTGTATATTACTGTGTTTTCTGCATATTATGTTGAAAAAAGAACCAGGTTAAACAGAAGTACAATGTTCCTACTTATGTATAAGTTATTATGGAGATTGTATTCTCATATGACAATGTCTAATGCTTTAACATGTGACTGACTGCTAGTATGTGTGCTGACTTTTCTGTGTAATGTCAGTCCTGTACTGACCCTCAAATCAGGTGCACTGTGGTCAGATTGATCTCCCCTCTATATATTGACATATAGGGTGTTTTTTCAGTCACAAAGTGTGTAGTCGATAACAGGTTAATACCATGTCTATGAGCGGCAAAAGTGATGAAGAGAATTTACCTAGTACTCCTATCATGCTTATCTTCTAAGTCAGGGGTAATTGATATGAATCAATTGGTCACTTATGAGGGTTTGTGTGCAAACTGTTTCGCTTTTCAGCGAAGTAAAAAACAGGTGTTAGTTCAGCCTCCAGTGGAGCCACCATGGAATATGTTCGCAAAGACTCTGTCTTCAATAGCGGACAAGTTAAATACAGTAGCACCCCCTCAAGGGTTAGGTTACACTATGAACCCATACATGCAGCTCTCTTCCTATGGTTTGGTTCCTGTAGCCTCTACAAGCAACCAAGGTGTAGGTAAGACTAAGACAGATACGTCTGTATGGCATACTACACAAGATGATACATCGGATGATGATGCGGATACAATAGATTCAACTCCGTATGATGATCAGTCGCAGAGCTTTAGTTCAGATGATGTAGCTGAACTTATTAATGCAGTGAAGGCTGTGCTTTCTCTGGAAGAACCAGCCAAAACCGCGTTAAAAGCAAAAGCACCTGTATTCAAACGAACAAAATCAGTGAAAGCTGAATTTCCAGCATCAGATGAGTTGACAGAAAAGATGGATGAGTCTTGGGTAGCGCCCAGTAAAAAGTATAAGATTCCTAAGAGATGGGATTCTTATTATCCATTTCCTGCTGGGGATTGTTCGAAGAGAGAAGTTCCTCCGAAAGTAGATGCGCATGTTCTGCGACTCGTGCATAAATCTGCTTTACCACTGTCATCTACCTCTTTGAATGATGTCACAGACAGAAGGGTAGAGAGCCTATTGAAAAATATTTTTTCTCTTGTAGGAGCAGTGGTAAGACCTGCTATGGCTTCGGCCTGGGTAGCAAAGGCAATGGGCGAATGGATAGAGGAACTAAAGAACGACATACCCTCTCCTACTAGGGAGCAAGAGGATCGTTTTTGCCATTTAAGACAATCTGCCCAGTATTTCGAAGAAGCAGCAATCGATGTAGGCACTGTTGCTTCTAAAGCTTCAGCCCTGGCAGTAGTCGCTCGCAGAGCAGTCTGGCTACGGACCTGGAAGGCAGATGCGGAATCCAAGAAGGAATTGGAAGCATTGCCTTTTGAGGGTAATATATTATGTGGAAAACCTTTATCGGATATCCTAGAATCAGAGGCTGAATCAAAAAAGGTCAGATTTCCGGCTGCTTATAACCCTAAGTCCAAGGGTTTAAAATTTCGCTCTTTTCGTTGGCAAAGTAAAGCGAAAGCTAGAGAGGAGCCTAAGCAACCCCAGTTTAAATCTAGGGGTAGGAAGCAGTGGGCTAGCAAGAAGCCAGCTTCCAAACCTGAACAGAAACCCTCAGCCCGAAGAGACGGGCCTCCGCCTGGAGGATTCCAGGGTTGGGGGCCGACTCCTGCAATTTGCACATCAACAACAGATGCCTGGGTGCAGAAGGTAGTATCTCAGGGGTATGGGTTCCCATTCAGGAGGCAGCCTCCTGAAAGATTTTTTTGCACCAGCCCGTCTCGTATAGAGTCGAAGGCCAATGCCCTGCAAGAAGCAGTCCAAAAATTACTACAGTCAGGTGTGATTGTCCCACTACCTCCATCACAAAAGGGACAGGGGTATTACTCCAATCTATTTCTAATCCAGAAACCAAATGGGTCACATCGACCAATTCTAAATCTAAAAATGTTGAACAACTACATATGGATCCCGAAGTTCCACATGGAGACGTTACGCTCCATAATGTTGGCTATGGAACCGGGAGATTACATGGTATCTCTGGATGTACAGGATGCTTACCTACATGTACCTATAGCACTATCACATCAGTGTTACCTCAGGTTTGCCATCCTCAAGGAACATTTTCAGTTCCAAGCTCTGCCCTTCGGGCTAGCTACAGCACCCAGGGTGTTTACCAAGATCATGGTGGTTATGGCAGCTTGTCTGCGCAAACAAGGGATAAGAATATTCCCATACCTGGACGACCTGTTAATCTTAGCACAGCCGCAAGATTTACTGTTGAGCCATCTCCAACAGACGATAGTTTGTTTACAGAGACACGGGTGGCTCATAAATTGGGAGAAGTTGTCCCTGAATCCGTCACAGCGGGTGGTTCATTTGGGAGCCATATTGGATTCAGACCTACAGAGAGTTCTCTTGCCAGAGAAAAAGATAATCAAGGTGCAGGTCATGGCTCATAAGGGTTATGTTATATAACATAACCTTACATAAGGGTTATGTTATAGTTGCATCAGGGTTGAGCTGATGCTCTATTGTTGTTCATACTGTTAACTGGGTAAGTTTATTACGTTATACGGTGTGATTGGTGTGACTGGTATGAGTCTTACCCTGGATTCCAAAATCCTTTCCTTGTACTGTCAGCTCTTCCGGGCAGTTTCCTTAACTGAGGTCTGGAGGAGGGACATAGAGGGAGGAGCCAGTGCACACCAGTACCTAAATTCTTTCTTAGAGTGCCCTGTCTCCTGTGGAGCCTGTCTATTCCCCATGGTCCTTACGGAGTCCCCAGCATCCACTACGGACTACGAGAAATAGATTTACCGGTAAGTAAAATCTTATTTTTGACTATACTATGTACTAGATTGTACACAATGTGCAGGCTAGTCAATCTTAAAAATAGTCTTTCATTTCTTGCAATACCGAACCCATGGGGCCGCGCATCGGTATTGCAAGCTGTGTGCACACGGTGTGATTTGCGCTAACTTTCCTTACAATTTTGACTATATAATCCAAATCGTAAGGTTACATCGCACCGTGTGTAAGCACATTAAGTTTGCAAGCAGGGCCATCCTATCTCTGACTGCATGTTCTTAGGTTTGGACCACACATAGCAGCCAAGCGGGTCCCGCTGAACATGACCCGCTTAGCCGGGAGTGTGGCTCTGTGTTCACACGGATCCTGTTCTGCGGGATTCCGCAGAACATGATCCAGCCAGTGACACACACAGGATTTTAATGGAGACACAGTGCGGCTGAAATTTGTGTTCACATTGAAATCCTGCTGCCCTGTCATCTGACCCGACCGCAGCATGCTGCAGTCAGATCCGGTGGCGGCAGGACTGCCGCACATGTAGGCGCCCATGTGCAGTCTCCTTGCGGCCAAGCAGGTTCCCATTGGCTGCTATGTGTGGCCCCACCCTTAGCCATTTTGTTTCAATTCTGTTTCCATTTGTAAAGGGCATCGTATTTTACTGTGTTATATAATAAACTTAAGAATTAAATAAACAGATAATTAAACTGCATTCTTTTTTATTCATTGAACTTTATATTTTTATTAAAATGTATGTATTAAACCAGAGATTGTTTAACTATAATAATTTAGGTGTGCGTGCTTGGTGGGGAGCCCAGTTATTTGGAATGTGAGAGACATATGGACATTTTTAGAGGTGAATTATCAATAGCAGATTCGGGTTTTGTCCTGCAGCCTGTTTTCAGCACAACCAGTATGGGTCATTGGGTCAACACAACTTAGGTCGACAGTCATTAGGTAGACATCAGTTTTTTTTTTGTTTTTTTGGTGTCATTTTCTTTGTAAAGTGATGGGGAACCCCAATTAGTGCACCGTGTCCCCTCGCATGGCGAGCAAGCTTCGGGCAAGGTTCCTCGCTCCGCTACTGCTGTGCTCGGCGCAGGTTACTATTCCCATTCGTAGTCCACGTGGATCGTAAGGTATGAAAAAGTCCAGAAATTTTAAAAAAGTTAAAAACTTATGTCGACCTTTTGACCTGTCGACCTAGTACATGACAACCTAATGACCATGTCAATCTAGTGACCCTGTCGACCTAATGCATGTTGACCAATAGTGGTCGACCTCAGTGGTGTTGACCTAATGACCGTACCCTTAACATGGTAATGACTGTGAATATGACACATCTCCAGCCTCTAGGGGGTGAGCATATTTCCTTATCTGGACAACAACAGAATCAGCACTCCTTAGTTATAAAATATTTTGATTCAGTTTTTCATGACGCACCTTAGGGCTAATGTAGACCTGATCGCTGCTGTGCATTTTTGCACAGCAGGCGATCAGGACTGAACTGCGCATGTGCCTCAGTGTGCATGCCAGAGATGCAATCGGCATCTCAGCCCAGCGATCACCTCTGCCTGATTGACAGGCAGCGGCGTTCGCTGGGCGGCGGCGTTAGCCTGCCGTTTTGGGGGCGCAGTCCAGGCAACGCATGCATGCCCAGAACATGTGGGAGGCGGGCCGTGGCGGCTGCGTGACGTCACATGCAGCCGCTGTGACCTGGGACATGGTGAAAATTCACCTACCAGCGCAGCAATGTGGTGGGGGTAGGGCTAGACATGCGGGGTGGACTAGCCCTGTGCTAGGAGTCCCCCCGCATGTCAGGGTGGCTGATCGTAGCCGTGCAAAATTTTGCATGGCTACAATAAGGTCTGAATTAGCTCCCTGGTTCTCAGCAACCAATGCTGGACTGTTTACTTCAAGATATGGGTATATTTACTAAAGTGTGTATTTTAGAAATTGAGATGTTGCCCATAGCAACCACTCATATTCCAGTTTTTATCTTCTAGAAGCAGCTAGATAAATGTTAAGTAGAATCTGATTGGTTGATATGGGCAACATCTGCACTTCTAAAAAACTCATACTTTAGTAAATATACCCTTAGCCACCATGTATTTGTTTATTATTAACTAAATATGATCTCAATGTGTGCATGGAACCCACCCAGGGCATATTACAGTACATCTATTCCAGACATTCTCACACTCAGGTGCACTGTGTATTCACAACTGTCACAATTTTAAAATCCATAGGTGATTTGAACAACTATAACTGTGAGAGCTCCAAGTCAAAGAACCTGCGATCTATTCCCTGATAATGGTCAAGGGTGCCACTGAGACATCTTGATGTGCTAAGGGATGCCAAGACATGCTTTAGTTATAGCATTATGGAAATTAATTTCTCACATGGTTATATATTATCTTGTTATAAACAAATTGAAGCACCCTGTACACATGCATTACTGCTTTTAAAAAATATGTATACTCATTTTTTTTTTTTTATTGCAACACAATCATTAACATCACAAACAGCAGAATTGAGATGTATGACATGCTGTGAGAGAAATTGTAATGATCAAAATACTATATTAAAATTGTATATGAATAATGGGGGTCTTTCCGAGTTGATCGCTCGTTATTTTTTTTACGCAACAGAGCGATTAGTTGCTAATGCGCATGCGCAATGTCCGCAGTGCGTCTGCACCAAGTAAATGTTCTAATAAGTTAGGTATTTTACTCACGGCATTACTAGGATTTTTCATTGTTCTGGTGATCGTAATGTGACTGACAGGAAGTGGGTGTTTCTGGGCGGAAACTGGACGTTTTATGGGTGTGTGTGTGAAAAAACGCTGCAGTTTCTGGGAAAAACGCGGGAGTGGCTGGAGAAACGGGAGGGTGTCTGTGCGAACGCTGGGTGTGTTTGAGACGTCAAACCAGGAATGAAACTGACTGAACTGATCGCAGTGTAGGAGTAAGTCTGAGCTACTCAGAAACTGCTAAGAAATTTCTACTCGCAATTTTGCAAATCTTTCGTTCGCAATTCTGCTAAGCTAAGATTCACTCCCAGGGGGCGGTGGCCTAGCGTGTGCAATGCTGCTAAAAGCAGCTAGTGAGCGAACAACTCGGAATGAGGGCCCATGTAAAGAGAAGAGTCATTTTAAAGGATGCAAGTTGAAAATCCACATAGATTCTTTGTGTAATATACATTGATAATGTTTCAAACAATGCTTTACGGCCACAAATACAATTTTTACACTTTTTAATTCCAAATCACAACAAGAGTGCGAAACACGTTATTAAAACACTGACATTCCAGTGGTTTGTCTTATTTTCTCCAAGAAATTGTTTTGGATTACAACATACTAAAAAACATGAGATCATATACAGGCCAAAATTTATCAAGCCTTGGAGAGTGCTAAATTGCAGTGAAATAAGAACCAACCAATCAGCTTCTGTCATTTTTCAAACACAGCCTGTAACACCACCAGTTAGGAGGTGGTTGGTACTTTATCACTGTGCAATTTATCAATCTCCAAGGCTTGATAAATCTAGCACTTGGTATTATTATCAGCTCTGCTATGCACTCAAAATTGAAATTGTTGGTTTCGCCGATGAGCTGCTGCAGCCAATGATCTGTGAGAGGATCATCAATGCTGGGAAGTTACTCACAACAGGATTGGCACACAATTTCCCCAGACTAATCATACATGAACAGCCAAGTCTTGACTCTGTTGGTTAGGAAAATGTGCCAGACCATGACAAATAGCTGCACTGATACTTATGAAAGTGATGGGCAGCTGTTGTGGAAAAGTGCGGAAAGAAAACTGCAGTTTAAAGGGTGTTCTGTATAGTGCGGTCCGAGGCTCAAATAATTAGCAGTCTTGCTTGCTGATAAGTGGTAAAGTTGAGAGTGATATTTAGTACTGGCAAATCCACTTGCATCTGTCATATAACAGGCTGTTTCTAAACAATGGGGTAGAGGTATGATGCAGTGAAAAGAAGGGAGAAGTGAGCCAGTGGAGAAGTTGACCATGGCAACCAATCAGCACTGACGTAACATTTATCATTTGGGCACCTTCTCCACTGGCTCACTTCTCCACTCTTTTCCCTGCTTCATACTTCTACCCAGATGTCAGTTATGAGTGGCATGTCTAGAATTAGTGTTAGCCTCTGGATATTTTTATAGTTCAGCAAGACATTCAATGGATGGCTGTGGGTCAAACCCAATTGGAGGAATCTGATTTGCACCTGCTACAAATTACAGAATATCTTGGTGTTGGGTGCTGCATTCTTTTTCTGAAACTGATAAACCAAACATTAAAACATTAAAAAGTACTGTCAATTAGATTTTTAATGATGTCATTTCTGTATATATAATCTATCTTTATACTGAAAAAGAAATTTAAAGACAAATAAATATAAAATATATAGGAATGCGGTCAGTGCCAGCATCCTGGATTTCAGCGCCAGAATCCCAACGCTGCTCAGAAGACTGGCATAGGAATTACAATATTGCTTTCAATGCCAATGCAGGAGTCCCAAATTACATCATCTCTATTGTAAGTATGCCAGGGTGGTCAATGGTTAAGCCGAGGGGGAGGGGGAAGGGGGGTTAGGTTTTGACACTAGGGGAAGGCTAATACCCCTTTTCCACCTAAGTACCGTGTCCGATCCGGGATGTTTAACACGGCTACAACCCGTGTCGGCCACCCCGTTTCCACTACACTTCGACACGGGTTACTCCCGTGTCTGATCTGTTTCCACCTAACCCGGGTAAGCTCTGTAAAAGCCTATTGCTGTCATTACAAATGGACTTTTTACTGTCTCATCAAGAGGATGTCATCAAAAGGACCAAAAGGGAGGGGTGGGGTGTTTTGTTTGCAAGCTGCCTCAATGCCTGCATGTGCCCAGCGTAGTGTTGTAGCTGCTGCAATAGATGTGCATCCGGGTTTGTTTGCTGCTGCGGTGCCTGCATGTGCCCAGCGTGTCTCCCAGGGATGACATCATCTTCCAGTGCCCCAGAAGCACCAGTCAGCGTCTCAGAGCGTTACTCGGGTCTGAAAACACGTGTAATGACCGTTTACACTGCACCGTTATCCGTGTCATTACCGTGTTCTACCCAGGTAAATAGCCGGGTAGGATTCCCGGGTCACTCAACCCGTGTTGACCCGTTTCCACCTACTAAAAACCCGTGTCGATGAGCGCCCCCGTGCAAAAACACGGGTAAAAACAGCTAGTGGAAAAGGGGTATAAGTGTTAGGTTAAGAGAGATAGAGGGGATCGAGAAAAAGTTGGGGTCAAGGAAAGAGAGGTAGAGACAGAGGTGGTCATTCCGAGTTGATCGCTAGCTGCCGCTCGCAGCGCAGTGATCAGGCAAAAAAGCGGCACTTCTGCGTATGGTGCGCACTGCGCACGTGCAACGTACATTCACAAAAGCCGATGCAGTTTCACACAAGGTCTAGCGATGCTTTTCAGTCGCTCTGTTGACCACTGAGTGATTGACAGGAATGGGGCGTTTCTGGGAGGTAACTGACCGTTTTCAGGGAGTGTGCTACAAAACGCAGGCGTGTGAGATACAAACACAGGCGTGCCTGGGGAAATGGGGGAGTGGCTGGCCGAACGCAGGGCGTGTTTGTGACGTCAAAACAGGAACTAAATAGTCTGAAGTGATCGCAAGGTAGGAGTAGGTCTGCAGCTACTCAGAAACTGCTTGAAAAGATTTTGGAGCAGTTTTGCGAACCTTTCGGTCGCACTTCTGCTAAGATAAGATACACTCCCAGAGGGCGGCGGCCTAGCGTGTGCACAGCTGCTAAAAGCAGCTAGCGAGCGAACAACTCGGAATGACCACCAGAGTATCAAGGAAAGGGAAACAGTGTAAGGGAAAGAGAGAGATTGGGCGAGAGTGTCATGGACAGAGAGACATTGAGGCCCCTTTATCAGTCAATATTTACGGCTATGTACCCGAAAACACCCATTTTCTTTGGCTAGCACACAATAGTATCCACTGAATGTGAGAAGGAGGGATCATAGTACATATCTCCAATACCAGCTGTGATCCCTACATTACCGCTGGCAGCCACATCTCCCTTAGGTTTCTATAGAAACCTATAGGGGATGCGATGCTGCCTTATAAATCAATATTGGGCCTGATGCACTATGTATTGACATTGGGCCTGGCTGGACTACACTTTGGGGCATGTAGTTCTAACAGGGTTCCCTGGAAACCCTCCGCTGGAAATGGACCCGGTGCATGGCGATCACAGTGACCACACATGCGCAGAGGCCCGGACTCCGCTTTCAGCACTTTGCAGGGATGGGCTCCTTTCTGAGCCCCTGTTCCTGTGGGTGCCGGGTGATACATTCACCTGATAGGATCATATATTGCAATGTGATCCTCACCACTTATAATGCGCCCAGATAACATTGAATATGTGACCCTTGATAAATGGGGCTCATTATCAGGGAAAGAGAGAATAATAATTGAATAGCGCACAAAGTGTCTAATTTACCATCTACACGCTGGAAATTTTATTTGATAAAAGTTATCATTTAACCCCCGTAGGTATTACAAAGAAACTATGGACATGCAGTCGGGTAAAGAGCCTTTCCTGTCATACTAACGTATATGCCAGAGTTTTGACTGTATAAAGTATATAAAAAATACAAAGAATATATTATAAACTAGGTGATTCATCGCGCCCTACGGGCGATCTTCACACCGTCGGTTGGGGCTACGCCCCGTTAACCCCTGCACGCCTTTGAACATACACAAGCCAGTAGATAGGTGGTCAAGAGGTGCTGCGGGTGGGGAAGGGAAGGGTGTGGTAGGTCCGCGAATGGGGGAAGGCAGAGCCGGATTAAGACCATGGGGGGCCCGGGGTGCTTTAGACAGTGGGGTTCCTATTGAAGAGAGGGGTGGGGGGTGCACCTATTAACGGGGCCTAATGCCCACCATGCGCCCTCGGGCCGGGAGGGCCCGACTATAAATGTCCACGGGGCGAGAGGGCCCGACTACATACCCACAGGCCAGGAGGGGCTGACTGTACCTACGGGCCTAGTGCCCGATCCCTGACGGTCTAGGGAGGAAAGGGGGGGTGAGTGAGAAACCAGCTCACTGAGGCCTCACCTGGTCCGGGTCATCTTCCATCAGGAGCACGGCGTCTTCCGGCCTTTTCAGCGGGCACCAGAGCTCTTCTCCCTCCGTCCGGCTGTTCACCGCTCTTCAGCGCGGCCTCCCTCTTCGGCTCTCGCTCGGTGTCTTCTGCACTCTTCCGCGCGGTCGTCTTCTTCGGCTCCCGTCCGGCATCTGAAGTCAGATGGCGTGGGCGGGGCCAATGACCCGGCGAGACAATCTGATTGGCCGGCGCCCCGCGAGCCATGATTTACTGGCGGATGGCGCCGGAAAAGAACTCCCGCCGCCAGCGCTTCAGATTGGCTGGCAAAACGGCGCCAAGTTTGAAGCGCCGCTGCTCGTCGCCACTTCCAGTCTCGTGCAAGGAAACACCTGGTCCCTGCACCGGAGCTCTGATGTGCCCTGGAACACAGGTCACATCTCTACAGCACTACAGATCGGATCGGAAGAGAGATCCGATCTGTGGTGTGGCAGGGGGCCCTTTTGGACCCCCCCCTTAATCAGGCTCTAGGGAAGGTGTGGGTGGGGGCCGGAGGTGCTGTGGTTGGAGGAGTGGCGGCTGCGGGGGTCCGGATGCGCTGCGGCAGGGGAGGGGTGTGATGCGGATGTGGGTGATACGGATGGGGGAGGGGGTGGGAATGCTGTGGGTGTTGGAGGGACGTGTGTGGGGGGTGGATGTGGTGGATGCTGTGGGTGGGAGGGGGGGCGTATGTGGTGGATGCTGTGGGTGTCACGGGTGGGAGCCGGCCGGGTGGGGTGGAGCATGGGGGGGGGAGGTGGGTATGGTGGGGGGAGGTGCAGGGGCGCTGCAGGTGGGGGAGGGGTGTGGGTGCTACGGGTGGGGGAGGGGTGTGTGCCGCGGGTGGGGGACGGATGTCGTGGATGCTGCGGGTGGGGGAGGGGCTGGTGGGGTGTGGGTGTAGCGAGGAGGAGAGGTGGGTATGGGGGGAGGTGCTGTGGGTGGGGGAGGGGGGGGGTGCTACGGTTGGGAAGGAGGGGGGAGTACCGCGGGTGGGGGGCGGATGTGGATGGTGTGGGTTTGGCGGGTGGGGTGGAGGGTGCGTGGGTGTAGGGGGGGGAGATGGGTGTAGGGGGGGGGTGCCGCGGGTGGGGGAGAGAGGGTGGGTTTTTTGGGTTGTGGGTGCTACGGGAGGGGGATGGATGTGGTGGGTGCCACGGGTGGGGGAGGGGTAGGGGGAGTTCTGCGGATGAGGGGGGGTGCTACAGGAGGGGGCGGGAGTGCTGCGGGTGGTGGAGGGGCGTGTGCCGCGGATGTGGTGGATGCTGTGGGTGCCGCGGGTGGGGGAGGGGTGGGGGGTGCATCAGGTGGGGGTGGGGACGGGAGTGCAGTGGTTGGGTGAGGGGTGTGTGCCGCGGGTGGGGTGGATGCTGTGGTTACCGCGGGTGGGAGGGTGCGGGGTGCCGCGGGTGGGAGGGTGCGGGGTGCCGCGGGCCATGTGGTGCAGGTGGGAGGGGGGCGTGAGCCGTGTTTCGCGGGTGGGGGGCTGATGTGTTGGATGCTGTGGGTGGAAGGAGGGGCGTGCGCCGCGGGTGTCGCGGATGTGGTGGATGCTATGGGTGCCACAGGTGGGGGAGGGGGGGTTCTGCGGGTGGGGGAGGGGCGGGGGAGTGCTACAGGAGGGAACGGGAGTGCTGCGGGTGTTGGAGGGGAGTGTGGGGTGGAGGGTGCGGGGGGAGAAGTGGTATTGGGGTGGTGCCGCGGGTGGGGGAGGAGTGGGGGGTGCAGCAGGTGGGGGAGGGGACGGGAGTGCAGTGGTTGGGTGAGGGGTGTGTGCCGCGGGTGGAAGGAGGTCCGTGCGGCGCGGGTGGGATGCGGTGTGTGCCGCGGGTGAAAGGAGAGCCGTGCGCCACGGGTGGGGTGAATGCTGTGGGAGGGGGGGCCTCCGGACTGTGCAGTGACGGCGAGTCCGGCTTACAGTCCCCGCTCCCCGGCTGCAGGATCACCAGGGTACGTACAGGGAGTGTACGGGGAGGAGAGAGACAGGGCACTGGGCGGAGATGGGCGGACCGAGGGAGGGGACTGTTCCTGCCCTGCATGCAGCCACTGTGACTCCGCCCAGCGTTACAGGCACAGAGTCACAGACTAAGGCAAATATATAGATGTGTCCCCAGTAGTAGTACCGTCCTTATACATAATGCCCCCCCCCAGTAGTAGTAGCATCCTTACATGTAATGCCCTCCCAGTAGTAGTAGCACCGTCCTTATACATAATGCCCCCCAGAAGTAATAGAGTCCTTATACATAATGCCCCCCAGATGTAATAGAGTCCTTATACATAATGCCCCCCCCAGTAGTAGCGTCCTTATATGTAATGCCCCCCAGTATTAGTAGCCTGCTTATACGTAATGCCCCCTATAGTAGTAGCGTCCTTATACGTAATGCCCCCCCATAGTAGTAGCGTCCTTATACGTAATGTCCCCCTATAGTAGTAGCGTCCTTAGACGTAATGCCCCCCCTATAGTAGTAACGTCCTTAGACGTAATGCCCCCCCTATAGTAGTAGCGTCCTTAGACGTAATGCCCCCCCTATAGTAGTAGCGTCCTTATACGTAATGCGCCCCCTATAGTAGTAGCGTCCTTATACGTAATGCCCCCCCTATAGTAGTAGCGTCCTTATACGTAATGCCCCCCCTATATTAGTAGCGTCCTTATACGTAATGCCCCCCCTATAGTAGTAGCGTCCTTATACGTAATGCCCCCCCTATAGTAGTAGCGTCCTTATACGTAATGCTCCCCCTATAGTAGTAGCTTCCTTATACGTAATGCCCCCCCTATAGTAGTAGCATCCTTATACGTAATGCCCCCCTATAGTAGTAGCGTCCTTATACGTAATGCCCCCCCCCTATAGTAGTAGCGTCCTTATACGTAATGCCCCCCCCTATAGTAGTAGCTTCCTTATACGTAATGCCCCCCCTATAGTAGTAGCATCCTTATACGTAATGCCCCCCTATAGTAGTAGCGTCCTTATACGTAATGCCCCCCCCCTATAGTAGTAGCATCCTTATACGTAATGCCCCCCTATAGTAGTAGCGTCCTTAGACGTAATGCCCCCCCTATAGTAGTAGCGTCCTTATACGTAATGCGCCCCCTATAGTAGTAGCGTCCTTATACGTAATGCCCCCCCTATAGTAGTAGCGTCCTTATACGTAATGCCCCCCCTATATTAGTAGCGTCCTTATACGTAATGCCCCCCCTATAGTTAGTAGCGTCCTTATACGTAATGCCCCCCCTATAGTAGTAGCGTCCTTATACGTAATGCTCCCCCTATAGTAGTAGCTTCCTTATACGTAATGCCCCCCCTATAGTAGTAGCATCCTTATACGTAATGCCCCCCTATAGTAGTAGCGTCCTTATACGTAATGCCCCCCCCCTATAGTAGTAGCGTCCTTATACGTAATGCCCCCCCCTATAGTAGTAGCTTCCTTATACGTAATGCCCCCCCTATAGTAGTAGCATCCTTATACGTAATGCCCCCCTATAGTAGTAGCGTCCTTATACGTAATGCCCCCCCTATAGTAGTAGCATCCTTATACGTAATGCCCCCCTATAGTAGTAGCGTCCTTATACGTAATGCCCCCCCCCTATAGTAGTAGCGTCCTTATACGTAATGCCCCCCCCTATAGTAGTAGCTTCCTTATACGTAATGCCCCCCCTATAGTAGTAGCATCCTTATACGTAATGCCCCCCTATAGTAGTAGCGTCCTTATACGTAATGCCCCCCCCCTATAGTAGTAGCATCCTTATACGTAATGCCCCCCTAGTAGTAGCGTCCTTATACGTAATGCCCCCCCCTATAGTAGTAGCGTCCTTATACGTAATGCCCCCCCTATAGTAGTAGCATCCTTATACGTAATGCCCCCCTATAGTAGTAGCGTCTTTATACGTAATGCCCCCCTATAGTAGTAGCGTCCTTATACGTAATGCCCCCCTATAGTAGTAGCGTCCTTATACGTAATGCCCCCCTATAGTAGTAGCGTCTTTATACGTAATGCCCCCCTATAGTAGTAGCGTCCTTATACGTAATGCCCCCCTATAGTAGTAGTGTCCTTATACGTAATGCCCCCCTATAGTAGTAGCGTCCTTATACGTAATGCCCCCCCCCTATAGTAGTAGCGTCCTTATACGTAATGCCCCCCCTATAGTAGTAGCGTCCTTATACGTAATGCCCCCCTATAGTAGTAGCGTCCTTATACGTAATGCCCCCCCCTATAGTAGTAGCGTCCTTATACGTAATGCCCCCCTATAGTAGTAGCGTCTTTATACGTAATGCCCCCCTATAGTAGTAGCGTCCTTATACGTAATGCCCCCCCCTATAGTAGTAGCGTCCTTATACGTAATGCCCCCCTATAGTAGTAGCGTCTTTATACGTAATGCCCCCCTATAGTAGTAGCGTCCTTATACGTAATGCCCCCCTATAGTAGTAGCGTCCTTATACGTAATGCCCTCCCTATATTAGTAGCGTCCTTATACGTAATGCCCCCCTATAGTAGTAGCGTCCTTATACGTAATGCCCCCCTATATTAGTAGCGTCCTTATACGTAATGCCCCCCCATAGTAGTAGCGTCCTTATACGTAATGCCCTCCCTATATTAGTAGCGTCCTTATACGTAATGCCCCCCCTATAGTAGTAGTGTCCTTATACGTAATGCCCCCCCTATAGTAGTAGTGTCCTTATACGTAATGCCCTCCCTATATTAGTAGCGTCCTTATACGTAATGCCCCCCTATATTAGTAGCGTCCTTATACGTAATGCCCCCCCTATATTAGTAGCGTCCTTATACGTAATGCCCTCCCTATATTAGTAGCGTCCTTATACGTAATGCCCCCCTATATTAGTAGCGTCCTTATACGTAATGCCCCCCTATAGTAGTAGCGTCCTTATACGTAATGCCCCCCCTAGTAGTAGCGTCCTTATACGTAATGCCCCCCTATAGTAGTAGCGTCTTTATACGTAATGCCCCCCTATAGTAGTAGCGTCCTTATACGTAATGCCCCCCTATAGTAGAAGCGTCCTTATACGTAATGCCCCCCTATAGTAGTAGCGTCTTATACGTAATGCCCCCCTATAGTAGTAGCGTCCTTATACGTAATGCCCCCCCTATAGTAGTAGTGTCCTTATACGTAATGCCCCCCTATAGTAGTAGCGTCCTTATACGTAATGCCCCCCCCCTATAGTAGTAGCGTCCTTATACGTAATGCCCCCCCCTATAGTAGTAGCGTCCTTATACGTAATGCCCCCCTATAGTAGTAGCGTCCTTATACGTAATGCCCCCCCCTATAGTAGTAGCGTCCTTATACGTAATGCCCCCCTATAGTAGTAGCGTCTTTATACGTAATGCCCCCCTATAGTAGTAGCGTCCTTATACGTAATGCCCCCCCCTATAGTAGTAGCGTCCTTATACGTAATGCCCCCCTATAGTAGTAGCGTCTTTATACGTAATGCCCCCCTATAGTAGTAGCGTCCTTATACGTAATGCCCCCCTATAGTAGTAGCGTCCTTATACGTAATGCCCTCCCTATATTAGTAGCGTCCTTATACGTAATGCCCCCCTATAGTAGTAGCGTCCTTATACGTAATGCCCCCCTATATTAGTAGCGTCCTTATACGTAATGCCCCCCCATAGTAGTAGCGTCCTTATACGTAATGCCCTCCCTATATTAGTAGCGTCCTTATACGTAATGCCCCCCCTATAGTAGTAGTGTCCTTATACGTAATGCCCCCCCTATAGTAGTAGTGTCCTTATACGTAATGCCCTCCCTATATTAGTAGCGTCCTTATACGTAATGCCCCCCTATATTAGTAGCGTCCTTATACGTAATGCCCCCCTATATTAGTAGCGTCCTTATACGTAATGCCCTCCCTATATTAGTAGCGTCCTTATACGTAATGCCCCCCTATATTAGTAGCGTCCTTATACGTAATGCCCCCCTATAGTAGTAGCGTCCTTATACGTAATGCCCCCCCTATATTAGTAGCGTCCTTGCATGTAATGGCCCCCCCAGCAGTGGCGTCCAATAAAGTGCGCACATACAGACATACCTCACACACACACAATTCACACATATATACAAACACACACACACCACCATATATATACACTCACACACACACACACACACACACACACACACACACACACCCCCACTATATACACACACACACTATATATACACACACACACACACACACACACACACACCCCACTATATATACACATACACCCCCACCCCCACTATACACACACACACACACACACACACACATTTCTCTCTCACCCTCCACTTACCAAGTCTGGCTGGCCGTCACTGCAATGCTGATTCCACCACTGTTCAGCTGTCTGGTCCCGTGTAGCTCCGCCCCTCTATTCCGTGTAGCTCCTCCCCCTCGTGGCACCGTAGCTCCGCTGTCACAGGTGATTGGGGGGGGGGGGGGGGGGACAGGAACAGCAGCCGGCAGCCTCACCTCCTATACTGTAAGGTAGGGTCTTGCACCTGACTGCTGCTGGCACTGGGTATGGAGTAGCTCCCTGCAGCAGATGCAGTTGACTCCGCCCAGCTCTGTGACTCCGCCCAGCGTTACGAGCACAGAGTCACAGATTAAGGCAAATATATAGGAGATATCTTCTTTGTATTATTTTAATCATTTTGATAGTCACAACTCTGGAGTAAAAAGTCTATGGCAGATAGGGTTACCACCTCATCCCTTTAATTCTGGATCATACTGTATTAATTACACAGGTTCTGTAGCTGGCTGACTTCAAGACTATTTCACCTGGTTTTAATCAGCCACAGAACCTGTGTAATTAATATGTGTCCAGAATTAAAGGGATGAGGTGGTAAGCCTAATGGCAAAGCCTACCTTTTCCACACATCTCTGATCAAAACTCAGCAAAATTCCAGTATGCTGCACCTGTGTATAATGCACGCACGAACGCTTTGGCTCACACATTGGCCCTCCTTCCGAGTTGTTCGCACGCAAGCTGCTTTTAGCAGCATTGCACACGCTAAGCCGCCGCCTTCTGGGAGTGAATCTTAGCATAGCAAAATTGCGAACGAAAGATTCGCAAAATTGCGAGTAGAAATTTCTTAGCAGTTTCTGAGTAGCTCGAGATTTACTCTGTCACTGCGATCAGTTCAGTCAGTTTCGTTCCTGGTTTGACGTCACAAACACACCCAGCGTTCGCCCAGACACTCCCCCGTTTCTCCAGCCACTCCCGCATTTTTCCCAGAAACGGTAGCGTTTTTACACACACCCATAAAATGGCCAGTTTCCGCCCAGAAACACCCACTTCCTGTCAATCACATTACGATCACCGTAACGAAGAAAAATCCTCGTAATGCCGTGAGTAAAATTCCTAACTGCATAGCAAATTTACTTGGCGCAGTCGCACTGCGGACATTGCGCATGCGCATTAGCGACTAATCGCTCCGTTGCGGAAAAAAATAACGAGCTAACAACTCGGAATGACCCCCCTTGTGCGTAAATCTGTCTTCACGTTTCTGAAGAAACATATAATTTGATGGCAGATAAAAACCATGTAGGTCATCACAAACACATCCCTCCTTCCTGCAATCAGTGTATGTACCTGCGCAACCCCCCGCCTCTGGAATTATATTTCAGCATACACCCCTTCCCCATGGTCAGTGTATGTCACCTTACACTTACCCTCCCACCTGGCATTGTATGTCAACACAAACACCTTCCCTCCCACCTTCCATCTCTCACACCTGCACCTCACTCCCACCTTCCATCTCTCACACCTGCACCTCACTCCCACCTTCCATCTCTCACACCTGCACCTCACTCCCACCTTCCATCTCTCGCACCTGCACCTCACTCCCACCTTCCATCTCTCGCACCTGCACCTCACTCCCACCTTCCATCTCCCGCACCTGCACCTCACTCCCACCTTCCATCTCCCGCACTTGCACCTCACTCCCACTTTCCATCTCTCACACCTGCACCTCACTCCCACCTTCCATCTCTCACACCTGCACCTCACTCCCACCTTCCATCTCTCACACCTGCACCTCACTCCCACCTTCCATCTCTCACACCTGCACCTCACTCCCACCTTCCATCTCTCACACCTGCACCTCACTCCCACCTTCCATCTCTCCCACCTGCACCTCGCTCCCACCTTCCATCTCTCCCACCTGCACCTCGCTCCCACCTTCCATCTCTCACACCTGCACCTCACTCCCACCTTCCATCTCTCACACCTGCACCTCACTCCCACCTTCCATCTCTCATGCACCTTGCTCCCACTTTCCATCTCTCACACCTGTACCTCGCTCCCTCAGACAGATCACTTCCCCCTAGTACAGTGGGTCCCCCCCTTCCCCTCAGACACATCATTATCTCCCCTTACCATAAAAGAGCCCCCTCCCCACAGACAGATCATCATCTCTCCCACCTGATACAGAAAATTCTCCATTCCCCTCAGACAGATCTCCCCCTATCAGCCAGTGCAGCGCACACACACAGAACCTTCTCCTGGTGGGTGTAGTATGCTTGACCGGCGGTCAGCATACCGACGCCGGGATACCGGCAGCAGAATCCTGACAGAGTGGGGTGAGTGCAGCAAGCCCCTTGTGTGCTCACTGCGGTTGCTAAGGGTTTTATTCCCACTCTATGGGTGTCGTGGACACCCACGAGTGGATTAAGTCCCTGTTGGTAGGCATGCCGACTGTCGGGATTGTGAGGGGACAGGATGTAGGGGGGAGGTTATGTGACCGCCGGTCACATGAATACCTCCTTTCCTGGTATATGGGGGTAAGCTCCATTGGTTCTGGTGGGCAGCGGCAGGCAGAGAAGGATTTTACACAAGGCAACCAAGGCAGCTGCTTAGGGCCCTGTGGTTCCCAGGGGGGCATGCTGATAAGGCTGTATGGAAGGCATTTCTGGTGGACTGCAACCACTGCAGAAATTGTCAGAGCATTGGGCTGGCTGAATACTCCAGGCTGCCAGTGATGGGTGCCAGATCCAATGCATGCCTGTGTCTCCAGTACTGCAGTATTGTGCGTGTGACCCATCACAACACACGTGTTTATGACGTCAGACGAGGAGAGAGGAGGCGCAGAGAAAAACATGAGCTCTTCCAGTGTATAACATCTGCCTACTTCAAATTCCAACCAGGCGGGATGGGGTGGGGGAGGGGGTTAGGCTGTACAGTGTATAACATCCGCCTGCTACAGTCAGGGTGGGGAAGGGGGGGGGGGTACACTGTCTGATTATATATCAATATGCTGTTATACTCTATTATAAGTACTATGGTGGATATTCAGGTAGGATCGTAGTTTGGAGAAAATCGCAAGCAGTCACAGTGCGATCACAGTTTGAGTGATAGCGGTGGGTGGGAAGGGGCTGGCGTTTCGCTGTTGTGGGAGAGCGGTCTGTCCAACGCAGATGTGGCTGGACCCTTTTCGGGGGAGCTGCGTGATGTCACATGCAGCCAGTCTGATTAAGAAAATGGCGGCTGACCTCCTGCATACGCAGCCTACCTGCGGATGCCAGGTGTCCTCATTCATTATTGCTTCAGCGATGTGATCACAATTATTTTGCAATGGGATCTGGTCTGAAGGTCGACAATGTTTAGGTCAACCACTATAGGTCGACAGGTCAAAAGGTCGACTTGGGTTTTTCAAATATTTTTTTTTTTACTTTTTCAAACTTAAGAATCCACGTGGACTATGATTGGGAATAGTAACCTGTGATGAGCGCAGCGGTAGCAGAGCGAGGCACCTTGCCCGAAGATGCGAGGGGACACAGTACACTAATTGGGGTTCCCAGTCACTGTACTGAGAAAACGACACCAAAAAAACATGAAAAACTCATGTCGACCTTTTGACCTGTTGACCTAGTACATTTCGACCTAGAAACCCTGTCAACCTTCAAACCCTGTCGACCTAGTGACTGTCGACCTATAGTGGTCGACCTAAACATTGTCGACCTGGACATTGTCGATCTGATGATGCACAGCCTTTGCGATCGCTGTCTGCCAGCTAGCATGCTGGGAGGTCTTGCCCTGCGCTGGTCGGCCCCCAGCATGTGATAGAAAGGATTGCAGATTCTGCAATCCAACCTGAATAACCCCCTATGTGTATAGGTGATTGGGACCTGCCTGCTACAATCAGTGGGGTCACTGATATATAATCAATACAGTTACACTGACTGAAGAGGGTAATAATGGCTATTATGAAATGCAGTCAGTAAGTGGATGTGGTGCAATCAGTGAAGGGGGAAAGTAATATACTGTCATAGAATACAGGTGTGGTATGGCTGACCGGCGGTCATCATACCGACGCAGGGATCCCGGCGGGGGGGGGGGGTGAGTACAGCAAGCCCCTTGTGGGCTCGCCACGCGCTGTGCTCGCCACGCTGCAGGCTCAGTGGTGATCTGCGGTCGCCATGAGTCTTATTCCCACTCTATGGGTGTCGTGGACACCCACAAGTGGAAATAGTCCCTGTTGGTCGGCATGCCAACCATCGGGATAGTGAAGGGTGGTCATGTAACCATCGGTCTCCTGATCGCCGGTCACATGAATACCACCCATAGAATACAAGGAGGAAAAACAACAAATATTTTAAGAGTCATATACTGTATCAGGAACGAAAATATGCTATGGATTATTTGAGGGAGGGGGCCCAAATTGGTATCCTGCTTAGGGCCCCATGAGGTCTATATCCACCTCTGGTGGTAGGTTAGGAATCACTCACAGTGTGGGTGTCAGAATGGGAGCCGGGCTGAGACGGCACCTGCACAATGAGGGTCATTCCGACTCGTTCGCACGCAGCGGTTTGTTGCTGCGGTGCGAACGGGTCCAGGATGTGCATGTGCGGCAGCCGCACTGCTCACGCGCAGCGTTGCTGGTGACAGGGGTCGCCGAGTTACGTAGCGGAGTACGAAGAAAGCGGTCGCAGAGACGACCGCAAGAAGATTGACAGAGAGAAGGCGTTCCTGGGCACCACCAGACCGTTGCCTGCCGTTTTTGGGGAGTGGAGAAGAAAACGCAGGCGTGTCCAGGAGAACGGAGAGCGGATGTCTGACGTCATAGCCGGCTCCAGCATCGCTGATATCGTCGCACAGGGTAAGTATGTCCAGGGCTGGTCATGTTCTGCTTTATAAAATGTTAGCTTAGCAGGGCTACAAAAGTGATTGCATTCCTGCTAAGCTAAAATACACTCCCCCATAGGCGTGGACTAAAAGTTGCTGGCTGCGATCAACTCGGAATGACCCCCAGTCTGACTGTGTATTATGCGGGATTGGTCAGATAGTGCTGGCGCGGGGTGGTTCAACTTTCTGCGCAGTATCTGACCAGGCATGAGGGGGGTGCCTGACATTAGGATGTGCCTGTGCACACATGTGTATGCCCCCTCCTCCCCATACCAGTGCTATTAGCCCCCAGGGCCCCCACTCCCCATGTATCTCCCCCTTTCCCAATATCACTTTCCATGTGTCTCTGCCCTCCCCCATAATAGCAGTGTAATCAGCTCCCACAGCCCAATAACAGTGTCATATCCCCCTGTGCCCCCACTTTCCATAGGTCTCCCCCTATAGCAGTGTCATTAGCCACCTTCCCCTATGTAACCTTGCTTTATCCTGTGAGGCTGCTGCACTGGGTCAGGGTCTTGTAGCTCAATGGGGTCTGAATCTTCATCTTTTTACTGTCACAGAAAGTGAAAGTAACACACTCCCTGCCTGTGTGAGCTGAGCACTGACTCACAACCTTCTCCCCCCAGGCAGTGTCTGTGACCAGATATTCCCTCCTGCACCCATCCCAGTAGTACAGCACCTAGAAAGGGGACAGGCAGCCTGAGGCAGGAGATGAGCTGCTCTGCAATGTGCCTCAGTATCACTGCTCTGCTGCTGACAATGGCACCTGGGGAGAGCTCCACTTCTCAGCTCTTCCACATTATACTGATCCTCCTCCCAGCCAGCACCACTGCTTATATAGGAGAGCTGTAATTGGCTGGCTGCATCATGTGCTTTTCTCAGTGTATGTCATATCCCCACATCTCACCATAGTCCATAGCCATCTCAGTGTATGTCATATCCCCATCTCACCATATGTCATATCCATCTCAGCACAATCCATAGCCATCTCACCATATGTCATATCCATCTCACCATATGTTATATCCATCTCACCATATGTTATATCCATCTCACCATATGTTATATCCATCTCAGCATAATCCATAGCCATCTCACCATATGTCATATCCATCTCACCATATGTCATATCCATCTCACCATATGTCATATCCATCTCACCATATGTCATATCCATCTCAGCATATGTCATATCCATCTCACCATACAGCATATCCATCTCACCATATGTCATATCCATCTCAGCATATGTCATATCCATCTCACCATATGTCATATCCATTTCAGCATAATCCATAGCCATTTCAGCACAGGTCATATCCATCTCACCATACAGCATATCCATCTCACCATATGTCATATCCATCTCACCATATGTCATATCCATCTCACCATATGTCATATCCATCTCACCATATGTCATATCCATCTCAGCATATGTCATATCCATCTCAGCATACGTCATATCCATCTTGGCATACGTCATATCCATCTTGGCATACGTCATATCCATCTCAGCATACATCATATCCATTTCAGCACATGTCATATCCATCTCGGCATATGTCATATCCATCTCAGCATATGTCATATCCATCTTGGCATATGTCATATCCATCTCGGCATACGTCATATCCATCTCAGCACACATCATATCCATCTAGGCATATGTCATATCCATCTCAGTACACGTCATATCCATCTCAGCATACATCATATCCATCTCAACACACATCATATCCATCTAGGCATATGTCATATCCATCTCAGCATACATCATATCCATCTCAGCATACGGCATATCCATCTCGTCATACATCATATCCATAAAGCAAAAATTAGCTATACGTTATATCCAGAAAGCTGTAATTTTGACTTGAACGGCCCCTCATACACTGGGCCTAATTCAGATCTGATCGTTGGGCTGCGTTTTTTGCAGTCCTGCGATCAGGTAGTCGCCGCCTACAGGGGGAGTGTATTTTCGCTGTGCAAGTGTACGATCCCATGTGTACCAGAGCTGCTTAAAATGAGTGTGTGCAGTCTCTGCGCAGTCCAAGACTTACTATTCCGGTGTGACTGAATCCTGCCGATCGGGGCCAGAGCTGACGTCAGACACCCTCCCTGCAAACTCTAGGGAACGCCTGCGTTTTTCAGGACACTCCTTGAAAACTGTCAGTTGCCACCCACAAATGTCCGGTTCCTATCAATCACCTTGCAAACGCCCCGTGTGAATGGATCCTTCGCACCATCCCGCCGCTGACTGGCGATCCCAGTTGTAGCCGTCCGACGCACCTGCGCATTGCGGCTCAGGCGCATGCGCAGTTCGGATCCGATCGCCCGCTGTGCAAAAACGCACAGCAGCAATCAGATCTGAATGACCCCCACTGTGTCCTATAGTCTGGGCTTTCTGCATTAATAGCGTATGGAGGATTACATCAAGTATGAAAAAATTACATAGTAACAGAGTGCAGCAGATGCCGTGATGCAACTTGTAGTGCACCAAGCTGGACCATAGCCCGTACCATGCGTAATGAACTTCTGTCCATGGCTGGTAGGTGAGAGTATACTGTAGGTTGGCTGAATCGCCTGTTTTCCTCCCAGGACACATTTCAGGAATTCATGGAGAAAGAAATATCTTCATGTGGTGTCATTTTATTTCCATCTGTTTTCTCTCCTTTTGTCAGGTTTCTATTGTGAAGAGGGCACCGTGTTGCCGAAACCATGCCCTGCAAACACAGTGAGGGGTTCCCCGGGAGGCAGGCAGCGGGAGGACTGTGGGCCGTGCCCGTTGGGACACTGGTGCATAGAAGGTAATGTGTGTTCTGTGTTGCTGAAGGTGGTGCACACTGATAGTAGCAAACATGCTCAGCTAGAGATGTTTCTCCTCATCTAGGGAACCCTGTACCCATGCCGTGCCCTTCTGGCCATTTCTGCACTGGAAGGAATCAGACCGATGCCAGTCACACAGCAGGACCACAGGAGTGCCCTGTTCATACCTACCGTACTCTTCCAGGGGCAGAAAGAGAAGGAGACTGCCAGATCTGTCCCCCTGGCTATTTCTGCAGAATACCAGGTGGGCATCAGAACAGATACAAAAAGTAACTTATAGAGGGGACCTCTGTGTATTCAGCGAAGGCTGCAATTATGTGGGTTACACTGATATATGGGCGCTGCGGAACCCTTGTGGCGCCATATAAATAAAGGATAGTAATAATAATAATATTCAATCAGATTACTGGGAACAAGTGATAAGAATGTGGCGTAAGGCTGATAGCTGCTCTCGCCGTTACATGAATTAGATTTGTGTTTTAGTAGCGGGTTGGGAGGGGGTCCTTATCCAGTTAGGTGCGGCCTTGGTCGCATCTTGTTTCTGGATGAAATGTATTATGGCAGACAGAAGTACGTAGGAGAGAAGTGTTACTGTCCTATCATAGGGGGTCATTCCGACCCGTTCGCACGCTGTTTTTTGCAGCGAGTCGGTTCTGCACATGCGTGTCATTGCCCAGCGACGGCAACGACAAGAAGAACAAAGAAATCGCTCGCTGCCACGATCGCAAGAAGATTGAAAGCAGGAAGGCGTTCCGGGGCGTCAGCTTACCATTTTCTGGGAGTGGTGAGTCCAACGCAGTTGTGTCCAGGCGTTTGCAGGGCGGGTGTCTGATGTCAATTCTAGGACCGGACAGGCTGAAGTGATCGCAGCGAGTGAGTAAGTTAAAGGCTACTCAGAAACTGCACAAAATGTTTTTGCATAGCTCGGATGCACAAGCGTTCGCAGCTCTGCTATGCAAAAAACCCTCCCCCATAGGCGGCGTCTAGTTGATCACACGGGCAGCAAAAAGTTGCTACGTGCGATTAATTCGGAATGACCCCAATATAATGCACAACACATGAGCCAATTGCGTGTGAGCTGCAGCTGTTACACCAGATAGAACGTGGGCTTGTCCTGCGCAGTGTAGTCAGAATCTGTCTGCATGTGTGTGACTGCCTCACCTCATTCAGCATAAGCGGACACAATGTATATACCTATATGAACTGCTGAATCTGACTCAAAACCCTTTGCATGATATGAATGATGCAGAGTGCAAGAGGTTCCCAAACTCTGGCATTACAGGACAGATTTTAAGGATATCTATGTTTCAAACCAAACTTAAAAATAAATGTTGCCCTCAGTAAATGTGCCCATAGTAGCGGCACTTTTGCAAAAAAAAAAAATACTCATCTGCCCCACTCCTGCTAATTAAAGTAACCTGTGCTTAAGCATCAATATCCTTAAAACCTTGACTGTAATGAGTAGCGGCTCCTGTCACGGGCAAGCAGGCTTTTTACCTGGGGCGCCGCTGTTCTGTGGGCGCTGCTGTGGAAAGAGCCGCTACTGGTGCCTTGCCATGCACCAGACGTCGTCGCGCAAAACTACTGAGTGCACAGGGGCACAGCTGCTGAGGGCATAGCTACAGGGGGCAAAACTACTGAGGGCACAGCTACAGGGAGAAAAACTACAGGGGGCACAACAGTGGCCATGCACCTTCCCTATGACCTATGAAGCCACGCCCCTATTTTTTGCCGCGCCTACGCCGCGCATTAACCCTGTATTGTCTATTGGGGGGGCGCCAATGGAGACTTTCGCCCTGGGCACCACAAGGTCTAGAACCAGCCCTGACTGTAATGGCAATGTTTACACTATACTGAATAGGAACTCAGTTGATATTATTTGCCCTAGTGACACTTCAAGCTCCTGTAACTACCTGCAACTGAGATGCATAAATAAAAGAGGGTTTCAATGTTTAACACAATGCCAACTCCTGAGTATTAATAGACAGCGTATTTGGGGTCTTAAGGGGGTCATTCAGGTTTGTTAGCAACCAAAAAAGCACACTAATGGGCAATACCACGTTGCACTGCAGGTGGGGTAGAGGTAACATATGCAGAGAGAGTTATATTTGGGTGGGGTGTGTTCAAACAAGAGGCGTAACTCTGGGAGGCAACGGAGTCATCTGCCGTCGGGCTCCTGCTCTGTAGGCGGGCACCTCTCCTCCCATTCTGTGACACCACTGAATTAAGTTAATTGATAACTGTTGCTATCTCTTCCATGGCCGACTTCCTCACTGGTCCCTGCACCTTACACATCACACCCTCTTTATTATAGATACACATTTTACAAGTATCACACCCAGGATTAGAACCCACAACCTATCACACTGGAAGCAGACACCTTACTGGAGGAGATATGTGCTCCTGTATAGGATGCATGAGAATTCTAACTATATGAAGTTACTTCTCTGATAATTACATATAACTTCATCTTCATATAGTTAGAATTCTCATACTTCCTACGCAGGAGCAAATAGCTCTATGAGTAGTGTCTGGTGTCAATGTAATAGGTCATGGGTTCTAATCCTGGGTATGACTGCTAAGAAAAGTGGGTTAAATTAAATGTATATATACTGTATATACATTTTTATTTCAGAACACTATATATATATTTATCTAAATTTAGGGGTGGGGGCATCAATATTTGTCTTACATCCGGGCAACTGGGACAAACTTACGCCACTGGTTCAAACTGAAATGTAAATTGCAGTGTAAAAATAAAGCAGCCAGTATTTACCCTGCACAGAAACAATATAACCCAAACCCACCCACATCTAACTCTCTCTGCACATGTTACATCTGCCCCACCTGCAGTGCAGCATGGCTTTTTTTACCCATTAGTGTGCTTTTTTGGTTTGCTAAGAAACCTGAATAACCCCCTAAATCAGGTATACAGCTACAATATAAGCTTGGACGCCCCTTCTCACTCTATTAAACGGTCGGCAATCAAAGCGATTTGACGGTTCCTATCCCCATGAGGACAATTGATAATTCCTGCAACAGAAAATGTTGCATCTTTATGTGTGAGGAAGGAAATGGTCACAGTTAGGCTCGTTATAAATCCGGTGCTCTCGCAGCGTGCAGAATAGGAGACGAGTGCCAGGAGTGCTGATCAATATCTGACCTCATATTGGAGTGACTGTAGCGCCTTATATAACCCGAGCACTCATCAGATAAGCTGCCATTTGTGTTGTTGCCGCAACAATCAATATTTCTAATCTTCGTAATACAGTACTCCGCTGTTACCGCCAAACTGACACTGTCTGGAACTAATATATTATATTGTGTGCGGGACAATATAATATATCGCTACAGATCCTTATATTCTCTAGGGAGCATAATATGTGAGCAAAGGAACTTTCTGGATCCTCTTATGGTGTATTCACATAGAAGCTAATGAAATATATTATACATATTTTTTTTAAAGGGGATACACAGGTATATAAAAGTATTGTTGCCCTACAGTATATGTTGTGTGTACAGTGCGTGTTGTGTGTACAGTGCGTGTTGTGTGTACAGTATATGCGGTGTGTACAGTGTGTGTGTACAGTATATGTGGTGTGTACAGTATATGTGGTGTATACAGTATCGTGTGTGTGTACAGTGTATGTTGTGTATACAGTGTGTGTTGTGTGTATAGTGTAGTGTGTGTGTGTACAGTATATGTGGTGTGTACAGTATATGTGGTGTGTACAGTATAGTTTGTGTGTGTGTGTACAGTATAGTGTGTCTGTACAGTGTATGTTGTGTGTAGTGTGTGTTGTGTGTCTTGTGTGTATAGTGTAGTGTGTGTGTGTACAGTATATGTGGTGTTTACAGTATATGTGGTGTGTACAGTATAGTTTGTGTGTGTACAGTATAGTGTGTCAGTACAGTGTATGTTGTGTGTACAGTGTGTGTTGTGTGTGTTGTGTGCACAGTATAGTGTGTGTGTGTACAGTATAGTGTGTGTGTACAGTGTGTGTGTACAGTGTGTGTGTACAGTATATTTGGTGTGTACAGTATATGCTGTGTGTACAGTGTGTGTGCACAGTATATTTGGTGTGTAGAGTATATGTTGTGTGTACAGTATATGTTGTGTACAGTGTGTGTACAGTGTGTGTGTACAGTATATTTGGTGTGTACAGTATATGCTGTGTGTAGAGTGTGTGTGCACAGTATATTTGGTGTGTACAGTATATTTGGTGTATACAGTATATGTTGTGTGTACAGTATATGTGTGTGTACAGTGTGTGTGTACAGTATATTTGGTGTGTACAGTATATTTGGTGTGTACAGTATATGTTGTGTGTACAGTATATGTGTGTACAGTGTGTGTGTACAGTATATATTGTGTGTACAGTGTGTGTGTGTACAGTATATTTGGTGTGTACAGTATATGCTGTGTGTTCAGTATATATTGTGTGTATGTGGTCTTGAATGTTTCACCCGCGTTTTAATACTATGTAATAAAAGTGACCCTGTATGTCCTGCGTGTGTGCTGTGCGTTATGATATGACAGCGGCTTCTCTCGGCTACGTCGGTTTGCTGTATGACTCGGAGAACCGGTAGTGACCCCGGTAACCTTTACACCGATTCCAGGTACTGACTAATGTAACGGGGGCCAGGTTATACTCACAGCAACGTTCAATGCCTGACACTAATGTATTATAAATAGTTATTATGCTTGATGTTTATTATTATATATTTCAGCTTTATTGCTGCTGCTTGTTATTGCTGTATACATTATTTAGGTACCATCGTGTATGGAGACTACCCGTGCCCGCCAGGGTACTGGTGCCCAGGTATGAGTGACCCCCTGGCCTGCCCTGCTGGTACATTGAGGACGGAGCCGGGTGCTGCTTCTGTACAGGACTGTGAGCACTGCCCAGCGGGGTATTACTGCCCTGATCCCACGGTAACCCTGGAGGCCAACACTATGGGAATCCCCTGCAGGCCCGGATACGAGTGCCCACCCGGTACGTAAGCAAGCCTTTAGGGGAGGTCTGAGGCTATTCACTGCGGCATTCCTTATATTCAGTACCAGAAATAAAATAATATTTTATGTACAATTCGTTGTAATGGTCCAAAGATCAAAGTAATTGGGGACAGGAACTTCTGCCGGCTGCACCCATAGTGCACCCCTCCCCACTCGTAGACCTCAGAGGGTGTGGCTTGGCACTCTGGCATATTAGGCACAAGTTCCAATCAGAGTAGCGGTTACGTCTGCACGCTCCAATACCGAGCCTGGCTTCAAGAGCAGATCGGGTGAAGATGAACATAAATTGTAGCCAATTGCTTTCAAAAACGTATTAAAAATTGTAGCCAATTGCTTTCAAAAACGTATTAAAAATTAAAGCAGGTGTAAATACACAACGGCCAATAAATAAAACGCTGAATAAGCAGCTGTGATAGAAACCAAAGGCTAACTCAAAACCGCCCCATTATAGGCAAGCGGTGATAATAATCCTTTATCTGATCACATAATTAATGTCAGACATAACGGAGAGAAAAGGCATCGCATTAAAAGCATGAAATGTTTATTGTAGCAAAACATATGCAGTGTGTGTGTGTATATAGATATATATTATAGTATCGGTGTCACGGGGAACAGGTACCATCTCCTGGGGTAGATGGCAGGATGCAGCAGCTGGGAGATCACATAAGTCCGTTGATGCAACTGGCCTCAGACAATTTTATTGTAAAGGAAAACACTGTAGAAATAAACCTCAAAACAAATACCTTGCCATCCGGCACTAACTACACACAGGATAATCCTAACTTTCTAAAAACAACAATACAAGAAGTTTTTACCAGGCACAGCTCACTGGATTTCAAGAGCAGGGTTCTCTCACATAGACTCCATAGTCTCTCCTCTTTCCCCAGGCAGTGTGAGAGAGTGATGATCAGGCTGACAGCCTTTTTAACACACCCGTACAGCTGAAAGCCCTAATTAGCCTTCTATGAGTCTAAAAGCCCAAAGACCTGAACTGGGCCTAAATGCATGGAGAACCCGCCCTCTCTTCTCACATCCAATCCCAGGACCCTTATCCGTTTCTTACCAAAAACTCTCAGCAGAACCAACACAATATTCCGGGGGTTTTAAAACACATAGGTAAGAAACCTGGGGCAAGTATAATATGGAATCATCCTTATAAAAAGGAAATGAGTAAGGAAATATTAAACCAGAGTCTATATATATGATATGGGAGTGGTGTTCTTCGTTTTAATGTATCTTTATTCATTCTCGAGTTTTATATGTGCAGACACTGAATATATATATATATATATATATATATATATATGTATCCTAAGGCTACAGTAGTATAACACTCTGCTCATTAGAAAGACTTTGAAGTCCATCCTGACATCTTTTTTTCCTTCCCAGGTGCTATCAGTGAATTTACCTGCAGAGCGGGGTCATACTGTGCATCGCGTACAGGAATCCCGCCGCTTTGTCCTGGCGGATACTTCTGTCCTGAGGGGTCATCTACCTATAACACCAGTGCGCAGCTGTGAGTGTGAATAACGTCATACAGATCTATGAAAGGGGAGGCGGGGGGATTTCTATATACAGTAACAGTATAGCGGTTTACACAGTGCTACTGACGCAACAATGCAGAGCCTAGTAATACACTTCATACACCTCCTATTTCTATGCACAGGGTTTGTTATTAGCCACCTGTGCCCTAGGTATACTAAAGGATTTTATGTGGGATCTTACTAACAAAGATGACTTGGGATCATCACGTTTATTCTGTGTGCCCCAAATTACTTGTGCTATGTCCGGTCTCCCAGAGTGTCTGCTAGTAGTCTTTATATTTACTGTGCTTTTTTCTGCATTTTTACAAAATGCCAAATGCATCTGTTCCCATCACTCTATAACTCGTAGGCTGGATGGCATAACGGTGCATATGGGAACTTTTTTGAAATTTTTGAACTGAAAGATTTTAGTTGTGGACTCGTGTGTCTTATTATGGTAACGCCAGTCTCATTGGAATGCCGTACAACGGGGCTGACGCATTTCGCCACACACATCAAAGTCAGAACCTGTTGGTGCACTTGTTACTATAGACTAATGTGTACAACTATACTATAGACTACAATGTATACAACTATAATGTTTACTACACGCCATATTATTATAATATTATTAATATTGCACACCAATTCTATATATATATATATATATATATATATATATAGAATTTTTTTATTTTTTTGTAATCATTTTTAGAATTACCAATTTTTATCATTTTTAGAACTAGCTGACTGCTTTGTACTTTATCTCTCTCCAGCTCCCTGCATGCTTCGATACACCCCCCCTTCCCCACGTTAGACAATTAATACACAAAATCATTGGACTAGATGTATCATCGCTTGTAGAGTGATAAAATGGGGAGAGATAAAGTATCAGCCAATCAGCCCCTACATGCCATGTCACAGGCCCTGTTTTAAAACTGTCAGTTAAGAGCTGGTTGTATGGTACTTTATCACTCTCCAAGTGATGATGCATCTAGCCCACAATGTATAAATCACGCTCTCTCAGACCATATTGTCTCTGGAGTGTTGTTATATAATATGCTTTAGTCTTAGGGACCCTGAGACCCCGAGACCCTGGCTGCTAGTCCCCAGTTGTATGTAACGTTAGTGACTGATGGTGTAACTCCGGTAGTATATAATAACAGTGTATCTATACAGTACTGTGTATGTCCTCTGATGCTCAGGATATGTGTTTGCATTGAGCACTGTACCAGTCACACGTTGTCACCGTTCTTGTCTCTCTGTGTATAGCTGCGTGTTCCCCTATTACTGCCCCCCCGGCAGCGCATACATGATGTCCTGTACCGGAGGCACCGCAGCCGTTCCGCTGACCACACTGCGGGATTCCGGAGAGACTTCCTGCAGAAAATGTGAGGCAGGGACGTACCGGAGCGCCAGCGCCACAGATTCTGAGTGCCGGCCTTGTCCAGCAGGATACAGCTGCCCCGCAGGTAATTGTACAGTACAAGCTGTCTGAGACTTCTATATTTTATGTGATATGTCTGGAAAAGTGATTATAAAAATACCCATATGAATCAACCTATATGTCTATAGGTGCACCAACATATATATATATATATATATATATATATATATATACTAGGTGCTTCATCGCACCCTACGGGCGCTCTTCACACCGTCGCAAGGGGCTACGCCCCTTTAACCCTTGCATGCCTATATGGGGTTCAATATGTGTATTATATGGAGTATCACCTGTATTCCTTTGTTAGTGGTTAAATATTGCACAATGAAAGGGCGTGCGATGATGAAGGAGGCGCAGCCCCTTGCGACGGCGTGAACAGCACCTGCAGGGCACAATGTACAGAATGTAGCGGGTGCGGGGGGGACTGCGGATGGGGGAGGGTGTCTGTAGATGCTGCAGGTGGAGGGGGAGCAGATTCGTGGGGGCCCGGATGGGGAAGGGTTGGGAGGTGCTGCGGGTGGGGGAGAGACAGAAGAGTGGGGGCTGTAGATGGGGGAGGGGTCCAGAGGCACTGCAGGTGGGGGAGGGGCAGGGGTGCCACGGGGGAGGGGCAGGTGCAGGGATGTTGCGGATGAGTGAAGGGTTCCGGAGGTGCTGTGGGATGGGAAGGGGCGGGGGTGCCGGGGGTGGGGTAGGGGTTCCGGAGGCACCGCGGTGGGGGAGAGGCAGGTGTGGGTGGTGCGGCGGATGGGGAAGGGGGTCCGTAGGTGCTGCAGGTGGTGGAGGGGCAGGTGTGGAGGTGCCGTGGGTGGGTAAGGGGGGAACCGCGAATGGAGGAGGGTGTCTGCAGATGCTGTGTGTGGAGGGGGGCAGGTGTGGGGGGACACATATATGGGGGGTGGATGGTGGAGGGGGTCTGGAGGTGCTGTGGGTGGTGGAGGGGTGGGGGAGTGGGAGCCGCTGGTGGTGTGTGAGGTCTGGAGGCACAGCGTGTGGGGGAGGGGTGGAGTGTCGCATGTGGTGGAGGGGAACGTGCGGAGGTGTGGTGCATTGGGGAGGGGTCTGGAGGCGCTGCGGGTACTGTACCTGCCAAAAAGGTAGTTGGAGGGTATGCAGTAACAGGGCCAGGACAGGGGTGACGGGGCCAGGACAGGGGTGACGGGGCCAGGACAGGGGTGACAGGGCAAGGACAGGGGTGACAGGGCAAGGACAGAAATGACAGGGACAGGATAGGGGTGACAGGGCCAGTGTAGGGGCGGCAGGACCAGGATTTGGTTGACAGGGCCAGGATAGGGGTGACGGGGCCAGGATAGGGGTGACAGGGCAAGGATAGGGGTGACAGGGCCAGGATAAGGGTGAAAGGGCCAGGATAAGGGTGACAGGGCAAGGCCAGGGGTGACAGGGACATGACAGAACACAGGGCACGGGAGAGATTGGTATTAGGGACAGAACAGTGGTGACAGACAGATGTGTCTTACCGGAGTCACTGCTGCTGACTGCTGCTGTTCCACTCCAACCTGTTTGAATCTGCTGCTGGTGGAGACTTGGCATGGCTGACTCTCTTAGGCTGTAGTCCTGCTTCCTCTGCCCGCCCGCATCCCTCCCCCCCTCCTCAGTCACACAGCGCAGACCTCACGCGTCTTCTGGGCACTGTGGTAAGGGGAGACTGGGAGTGACTGGTTAGCCCCCAGGAGACGCTGCGGCTGGAGGGAGGAGGGGGTCATAGCATGCACGCGGCGTGGACCTCGCGGCTGCCGGGCACCGTGGTAAGGGGAGACTGGGAGTGACTGGTTAGCCCCCAGGAGATGCTGTGGCTGGAGGGAGGAGGGGGTCGGAGCCTGCAAGCAGCGCGGACTTCTGCAGCGCTGCCCGCCGGCTAAAGTGTGTGAAGGAGCTGTGCGCACCTCACTGCGGGCGGCAGTGCTGCAGCTAGTGGTGGGGTTGCCGGGGCTGGAGATAACAGAGGCAGTACGGAACCTGCACAACGGCAGGTGCCCCACAAAACTGCAGCTAAGAAGCGTGGAGTGTGCCAGAAAGTGACCCTGCTGAGTATGCTGATGTGGGGGGTCAAGTACACAGTGAGCCGGTGCCCGTCTGTCTGTATGGCATACCCCCTCACACACCTCCATACCTCCCAACTGTCCCGATTTTCGCGGGACAGTCCCATTTTTTGGGGTCTGTCCCACTCGCGGGCCGCAGTGTCCCGCGGTTGGGGGGGGGGGGGGGGAAGTTGGGAAGCTCCTGTACTCGCTGTTCTGCTTAGCATGCACACAGCGTCTATTTAGTGGAGACAGAGGGAGAGGGGGCATCAGGGGGTACAGATTAAGGGGGGGCAGGGGCAGTGGTGGGATTCAGCCGGTTCGCACCGGTTCCATAGAACCGATACCTAATATTAGGTACAGTTCTGAGAACCGTTTGCTAATGAGCACTGCCAGGGCTATATTTGCACCGGAAGCCCTCTATCCTAGCCTGAGCTGCCGCCCACACACCAGCCCGCCAGCACAGACCGGTGACCGCAACAGGGCCGAGCGTCATTGTTTGTGTACCACTGCAGAGTTCCTCTGCGCCCGGCCCTGTCCTGCTGACTCCTCCTCTCCCTGGAGTCCTGACATGCGCAGTAAGCATGTCCAGACGCTGAGAGAGGGTGGACCGGGCGCGGAGGAACTCTGCAGTGCTACACAGACACTAGGCCCTGTTGCGGTCTGTGCGGGGGGGCGGGTGTGCGGACGGCAGCTCAGGTTAAGCAGGGGTGACAGAGGGCTCCACCACTGGTTCCGGAATGCCCGTTCCTATGAGGCACCATTTTCAGGAGCGGAGCGGTCACTTACCTATCACCACCCACCACCAGCATGCAGCTGCATCGAGGAATCAAGTGCAGGACCTGTCCTGTGGTAAGGGCGACTGGCTGGGGGTATGTATGTAGTCCCTCTTTTCGTACCTCTTTTATTGTTCTTATTTGAGTATTAAATACGTGAATTATTAAACTACCTTTAGGTATGTCTTTTGGTATACTTAAAATGGTCATTAGTACATAGAACCGGTTGTTAATTTATTTGAATCCCACCACTGGGCAGGGGGTATGTACAGTTTTAGGGGGGCCCACAGCGGAGTAGCTCTGTCCCAGCTCAGAAGCTCCCCCGTCCTGCCAGTAACAGCGGCAGCATTGTGCTACAGTCAGCACACGCTGCTGCGTGTTGGCAGGTCTGTGGTGTTGCAGGGAGGCAGCAGTCTCCCTGCTTTCTTCTGCCTGTGCGGGTGTGTAGGGGGGAGTGAACACCTCCTCTGGATTTAGCCCAAGCTGAGGGGTTAAAATCCCATAAAAAATTCCCCACCCGATTTGCATAAGGGGGCGTGGTCACGAGGGACGCGATTAGGCCACGCCCCTAAACCCACAGCAGGCACAGCAATGAGATAGGGTTCCTGTCTCAAGTGCCCTGGGCCCCCCGGACTCATAATCCACCGCTGGGGGCATGCCAGCAGCTCACAGAGCGCTGGGCATGCCCCCTCACTGACGAAAATAGGGGCGTGGTTCGGGATTGCGGGTCCACCCGTGAAGCCACGCCCCCTTTCCCATTGGCCATGCCCCCTTTTTGCAGTGCATGTGTCCCTCCTGCCTGAAGAAAGTTGGGAGGTATGCTCCCCTGCCTGTGCCATGCCCATACCATCTGCTCCTGCTCCAAGTCTTCTATAGATTTGCCCAGATCTGTGACTCATTTGACTAACTCCGCCCAGCGTTAGCAAATGAAGCACAAAGTCACAGATCTGGGCTATTATATAGGAGATATATATATACCTTATTGGCGCATGTCTGCCAGACTTGGTGCAAACAGGCGTATTGCTGCATAAACCGCAGTTCTGATTACACACCCTCACGGAGCCAAGCCCTTTACGACTCACCTGCCATTGGAGATGCCGCTGAGTTACGTACAGCTCTGCATCGCGCTTACCTGGGAACGCTTGGTCCGGGAGTACACGCAGTGCGGGAAGCTACGAGGCGTTCTCAGGGAACGTATTGGGGTCTCTGTGTTTGTTGCTTATCGCTCTCAGTAGTAGGGGAGGTCTGGCACTGTAGCTATGGTATAAGTACAGCGAAGCTCCCATATATAGGCCTCATTTACAGTTGTCTGTATGCAGAGAACCGACTGATATCAGACCGCCATCTTGCACCAAGCACAGGGCTGGTGTATCAGCATAGAGAGTTATGGCAGTGGGGTGGCCTCAGAGACGCAGCCATATCTGGATTCAGGCCGATATTCACCTTTATTTCCAAGCTCGCAGTGTGGGTGATTTCCTCACATCAATGAATCAGGCCAAAGGCTGCTAAATACAGAGAGTGGGTGGAATCCCTCCGATGCTATCACTAGTGGGAGCTTACAGCGAAGTGACTGTGCCCCTATGTGCGCAGGACCTGAGGATGTCCAGGTATGTGGTCAGTATATAAGGTGCGCTGCCTTCCTGTATGTAATATATACACTCCTAGCAGTATATAAGGTGCGCTGTCTTCCTGTATGTAATATATACACTCCTAGCAGTATATAAGGTGCGCTGTCTTCCTGTATGTAATATATACACTCCTAGCAGTATATAAGGTGCGCTGTCTTCCTGTATGTAATATATACACTCCTAGCAGTATATAAGGTGCGCTGTCTTCCTGTATGTAATATATACACTCCTAGCAGTATATAAGGTGCGCTGCCTTCCTGTATGTAATATATACACTCCTAGCAGTATATAAGGTGCGCTGTCTTCCTGTATGTAACATATACACTCCTAGCAGTATATAAGGTGCGCTGTCTTTCTCTATGTAACATATGCACTCCTAGCAGTATATAAGGTGTGCTGTCTTCCTCTATGTAACATATACACTCCTAGCAGTATATAAGGTGCGCTGTCTTCCTCTATGTAACATATACACTCCTAGCAGTATATAAGGTGCGCTGTCTTCCTCTATGTAACATATACACTCCTAGCAGTATATAAGGTGCGCTGTCTTCCTCTATGTAACATATACACTCCTAGCAGTATATAAGGTGTGCTGTCTTCCTGTACATATGTAACATATACACTCCTAGCAGTATATAAGGCGTGCTGTCTTCCTGTAGGTACAGTATGTAACATATACACTCCTAGCAGTATATAAGGTGTGCTATCTTCCTCTATGTAACATATACACACCTAGCAGTGTATAAGGTGCGCTGTCTTCCTCTATGTAACATATACACTCCTAGCAGTATATAATGTGTGCTGTCTTCCTGTAGGTACAGTATGTAACGTATACACTCCTAGCAGTATATAAGGTGCGCTATCTTCCTCTATGTAACATATACACACCTAGCAGTATATAAGGTGCGCTGTCTTCCTCTATGTAACTTATACACTCCTAGCAGTATATAAGGTGCGCTGTCTTCCTGTAGGTACAGTATGTAATATATACACTCCTAGCAGTATATAAGGTGTGCTATCTTCCTCTGTGTAACATATACACTCCTAGCAGTATATAAGGTGTGCTGCCTTCCTGTAGGTACAGTATGTAATATATACACTCCTAGCAGTATATAAGGTGTGCTATCTTCCTCTATGTAACATATACACTCCTAGAAGTATATAAGGTGCGCTGTCTTCCTGTAGGTACAGTATGTAATATATACACTCCTAGCAGTATATAAGGTGTGCTATCTTCCTCTATGTAACATATACACTCCTAGCAGTATATAAGGCGTGCTGTCTTCCTGTAGGTACAGTATGTAATATATACACTCCTAGCAGTATATAAGGTGTGCTATCTTCCTCTATGTAACATATACACTCCTAGAAGTATATAAGGTGCGCTGTCTTCCTGTAGGTACAGTATGTACTATATACACTCCTAGCAGTATATAAGGTGTGCTATCTTCCTGTATGTAATATATACACTCCTAGCAGTATATAAGGTGTGCTATCTTCCTCTATGTAACATATACACTCCTAGAAGTATATAAGGTGCGCTGTCTTCCTGTAGGTACAGTATGTAATATATACACTCCTAGCAGTATATAAGGTGTGCTATCTTCCTCTATGTAACATATACACTCCTAGCAGTATATAAGGTGTGCTATCTTCCTCTATGTAACATATACACTCCTAGAAGTATATAAGGTGCGCTGTCTTCCTGTAGGTACAGTATGTACTATATACACTCCTAGCAGTATATAAGGTGTGCTATCTTCCTCTATGTAACATATACACTCCTAGCAGTATATAAGGCGTGCTGTCTTCCTGTAGGTAGAGCATGTACTATATACACTCCTAGCAGTATATAAGGTGCGCTGTCTTCCTGTATGTAATATATACACTCCTAGCAGTATATAAGGCGTGCTGTCTTCCTGTAGGTACAGTATGTAATATATACATTCCTAGCAGTATATAAGGTGCGCTGTCTTCCTGTATGTAATATATACACTCCTAGCAGTATATAAGGTGTGCTGTCTTCCTGTATGTAATATATACACTCCTAGCAGTATATAAGGTGCGCTGTCTTCCTGTATGTAACATATACACTCCTAGCAGTATATAAGGCGTGCTGTCTTCCTGTAGGTACAGTATGTACTATATAGACTCCTTGAATGTGTAATGTCTCCTGAACCTGTAGATTTCCACCTCAGTAATTTCCCCATCATATTTCCATGCGGGTAGCCCCTGGGCCGGGTGGATGACCGCTGGGGACAGATCCTCTATCTATGGTGCTGTTGTTATATAACTTATATGTGTACATTGAGGTAAGTTTTATGAGGCGATGGAAAATTCTTTCTAAATATCGTAAAGATAGAAGACATTTATAAGTCTGTTTACATACAAAGCGCAGATTACAAGTTGTTCCTTCAGTAATAGCATCATAAATATGTCCGCAACATAACTGAGGTCATTTACTAACAGCTACTGTATGGGGGGGCAAAGTACCTCCCCCTCCCCTCTGGAAGTATTGTACACCAGTCATCCCGTAGCCACTCTGTGTTGTGGGGTCCCGCTACGGTTCCCGCTGTCCTGGCATCAACTAACGCCCCCACCCTACTTCCATTATAAATTAAGGGGAAATATAGTGATCAGAATCTGAAATAATTAACATATATAACCGTTATGCCATCAGTACACTGGGGGTCATGCACCGCAATGCGCAGGCGCGTCATACGGGTGCAAAGCGGATTGTTGCTGGGCGATGAATTTAACGAAGAATCCATTCGCACAGCCGATCGCAAGCAGATTGGCAGGAAGAGGGCGTTTGTGGGCGGCAACTGACCATTTTCTGGGAGTGGTTGGAAAAACGCAGGCGTGTCCAAGCGATTGCAGGGCGGTTGTCTGACGTCAATTCCGGGACCGGACAGGCTGAAGTGATCGCAGCGTCTGAGTAAGTTCTGGGCAACTCAGAAGCTGCACAAACTATTATTGTACCGCTCGGCTGCACATGCGATCGCACACTTGCAAAGCGGAAATACACTCCCCCGTGGGCGGCGATAATGTGTTTGCACGGCTGCAAAAAGTAGCTAGCGAGCGATCAACTCGGAATGACCCCCACTATCCATACGTAGATGTGCAGTTAGGCTAACATGCATGTAGATGTTACTGCAGCCCCAGGCCTCCACATTATAGGGGTCATTCCGACCCGTTCGTTCGCTGCGTTTTCACGCAGCAGAGCAAACGGGTCCCTGCTGCGCATGCGCCGGCGACTTTGTGTACCTGTGCATGCGGGATGGCCGACGGCCATGGCAGGTTAGCAATCGCCTCTGCCTGATTGACAGGCAGAGGCGATCGATGGGCGGGAGGGGGTGAAACGGCGGCGTTTGGCCGCTGTTTCGTAGGCACGGGCGTTGCCAATTCCAGAAGGTGTGGCCACAAAACCAAAAAAAAGGTAAGATACTAAGGGGGTCATTCAGACCCGGTTGAACACTGCATTTTGTTGCAGCCATGCAAACGGGTCTGAACACCGCATGCACGCAGGCCGCAATGCGCAGGCGTGTCGCTGTCCGGCGACTGAGTTATTGGTCCAGGGGATGGAGATCTCTCATTCATGATGTGTTATTGGTCAGTTCATATGCAAGCATTGTCCAGTTTGAAGAGGGGTTAGCCACTGGTTTTTGCTGCACACATGCTGTCTTTGTTCTAATAAGAGTGACTTTAGATTTCATACATTTAATCATAACTAATCAATTACTAATTGCAATGTGCTACAATCTTCCCATAGCTATCAAATTACTCCACACATTCTTCTGATCATTTTGACACAGCATGATATAATTAACTTGTTCCGTTCCAATAATACACATATATATATATATATATATATATATATATCACATTATAATATCTGGTGCTTGACATGTTTATGTGTTGTATGAAATATGTGTTGAATATATCTTTGTGGCTTGTCTGTGTGAATGCATATGCACCATATATCGCTGTGCACGCTGCGTGTTTGTGCACGCACATAGGCCCATCTGTTTGGAGTTTGTATGTGGTGTATATGTAATATTTTTTCACTTCGACAGGATCAAATTCAATTGCCTTATGTATGTATGTATGTATGTATGTATGTATGTATGTACTGTATGTATGTAATGCTTTCCTGTCATTATAATAGGTGTGGAGAGTTACCAGCTCTACCCGTGCCGAGCTGGCTACTACTGCCCGTCCAGTGCCACAGCACCAGTCCCTTGTCCGCCTGGCACGTATGGAAATAGCACCCAGGGAAGAGAGCCGGGAGACTGCCACCTGTGCCCCGCTGGCACCTACAACCACCTGTCTGCTCAGGTGTCATGTTTTCTCTGTGGAAGCTTCTCCTACTCTGAACCAGGTATGTACAACGACAAGCAAGCGCAGTGCCCCCCTGTGGGAGTGGCTGGTACCTCCTCTATCATAAGTGTGCCCCCGCAGTGCCATGACTGCCAGAGGCATTGCCAACAGTCCGCAGGACAGGTGTGAGGCATGACGGAGGCTATCCCTCTTACAGCATGTCCAGCAAGGAGCTGCGGAACAGAAGTTACCGCTCATGGCAAACGCAGGATTTCCAAGTGCAATCCACAGTCTCCCGCTCTGCTGAACATGGAATACAGTATTTATATTTAACACTATAGACTGCGTATAGCATTTTCTGTATCAAACATATTAAAATAATATAAATAAGTGGTCAGGAGAAGGTTAAACATACGGTAATCAATTCACAAACATAAAACAACCACTACTGCACTTTCTAAGCACACATTCTCCCACCTCAGGCTAAGGCTTCTGTCTATTCTTCCTGGTAGCAACTCTCCGGTCCATTGAACTGATTGAGGACTGAGAACCACATGCAAAGACTGGGCATGTGCAGCAGCTCTGCTCTGTCTCTTACACTGGATGATGTGGCAGCAGCTCTAGTAATCGTATTATATACCATTTCTATTTTCCTAATTTGAGCCACTTGCCAAGAGTATGGGGGTTTCCAGTTAACAGGAACCCCACCCTGCTTTTCCCTATGTATACAACAAGCCGTCAGGTTCTGTCTCTTAAGATATAAAGATGATGATGTATTGGTTGACTGGTGCTAACGCACTTGTTCTGCACATTTAACTGTATTCCTTGATTTTTCTAAATGTCCTCTAATATCCCTATATAAGCTGGATACTACACATCCTATGAGCGGCATATACTGCCACAATGTGTTGTATAAGGCTTCTGGTAAGTACTAGTGAACTTTGCTGAAAAACACTGAGAAAGAAACGAAAAGAGAGAAGGTACTTAGGTATGATTGCTAAAAACCTTACTTGTATCGCCTTTTAGTGCATTGTACAGCCTTGCCAGTATTTCCCCCCACGTCTGATGACTATTTCTTTATACTGTGTAACGTTCCCTGTATACTACCTACCAGCTACTGTATGTAGCCCTGCGTATGGTGGAGTAACTGGTCAGTATTTCCCCCCACGTCTGATGTCTATTGCTGTATACTGTGTAACGTTCCCTGTATACTACCTACCAGCTACTGTATGTAGCCCTGCGTATGGCGGAGTAACTGGTCAGTATCCCCCCCCCCCCCCCCCCCACGTCTGATGACTATTGCTGTATACTGTGTAACGTCCCTGTATACTACCTACCAGCTACTGTATGTAGCCCTGCGTATGGCGGAGTAACTGGTCAGTATTTCCTCCCACGTCTGATGACTATTGCTGTATACTGTGTAACGTTCCCTGTATACTACCTACCAGCTACTGTATGTAGCCCTGCGTGTGGCGGAGTAACTGGTCAGTATTTTCCCCCACGTCTGATGCCTATTGCTGTATACTGTGTAACATTCCCTGTATCCTACCTACCAGCTACTGTATGTAGCCCTGCGTATGGCGGAGTAACTGGTCAGTATTTTCCCCCACGTCTGATGCCTATTGCTGTATACTGTGTAACATTCCCTGTATCCTACCTACCAGCTACTGTATGTAGCCCTGCGTATGGCGGAGTAACTGGTCAGTATTTTCCCCCACGTCTGATGCCTATTGCTGTATACTGTGTAACATTCCCTGTATCCTACCTACCAGCTACTGTATGTAGCCCTGCGTATGGCGGAGTAACTGGTCAGTATTTTCTCCCACGTCTGATGACTATTGCTGTATAGTGTGTAACGTTCCCTGTATCCTACCTACCAGCTACTGTATGTAGCCCTGCGTATGGGGGAGTAACTGGTCAGTATTTCCTCCCACGTCTGATGACTATTGCTGTATACTGTGTAACATTCCCTGTATCCTACCTACCAGCTACTGTATGTAGCCCTGCGTATAGCGGAGTAACTGGTCAGTATTTCCCCCACGTCTGATGACTATTGCTGTATACTGTGTAACGTTCCCTGTATCCTACCTACCAGCTACTGTATGTAGCCCTGCGTATGGCGGAGTAACTGGTCAGTATTTCCCCCACGTCTGATGTCTATTGCTGTATACTGTGTAACGTTCCCTGTATCCTACCTACCAGCTACTGTATGTAGCCCTGCGTATGGTGGAGTAACTGGTCAGTATTTTCCCCCCACGTCTGATGACTATTGCTGTATACTGTGTAACGTTCCCTGTATACTACCTACCAGCTACTGTATGTAGCCCTGCGTATGGCGGAGTAACTGGTCAGTATTTCCTCCACGTCTGATGACTATTGCTGTATACTGTGTAACGTTCCCTGTATACTACCTACCAGCTACTGTATGTAGCCCTGCGTATGGCGGAGTAACTGGTCAGTATTTCCCCCACGTCTGATGTCTATTGCTGTATACTGTGTAACGTTCCCTGTATCCTACCTACCAGCTACTGTATGTAGCCCTGCGTATGGTGGAGTAACTGGTCAGTATTTTCCCCCCACGTCTGATGACTATTGCTGTATACTGTGTAACGTTCCCTGTATACTACCTACCAGCTACTGTATGTAGCCCTGCGTATGGCGGAGTAACTGGTCAGTATTTCCTCCACGTCTGATGACTATTGCTGTATACTGTGTAACGTTCCCTGTATACTACCTACCAGCTACTGTATGTAGCCCTGCGTATGGTGGAGTAACTGGTCAGTATTTCCTCCCACGTCTGATGTCTATTGCTGTATACTGTGTAACGTTCCCTGTATACTACCTACCAGCTACTGTATGTAGCCCTGCGTATGGCGGAGTAACTGGTCAGTATTTCCCACCCACGTCTGATGACTATTGCTGTATACTGTGTAACGTTCCCTGTATACTACCTACCAGCTACTGTATGTAGCCCTGCGTATGGCGGAGTAACTGGTCAGTATTTCCCACCCACGTCTGATGACTATTGCTGTATACTGTGTAACGTTCCCTGTATACTACCTACCAGCTACTGTATGTAGCCCTGCGTATGGCGGAGTAACTGGTCAGTATTTCCTCCCACGTCTGATGTCTATTGCTGTATACTGTGTAACGTTCCCTGTATACTACCTACCAGCTACTGTATGTAGCCCTGCGTATGGCAGAGTAACTGGTCAGTATTTCCTCCACGTCTGATGACTATTGCTGTATACTGTGTAACGTCCCCTCTATACTACCTACCAGCTACTGTATGTAGCCCTGCGTATGGCGGAGTAACTGGTCAGTATTTCCCCCACGTCTGATGACTATTGCTGTATACTGTGTAACGTTCCCTGTATACTACCTACCAGCTACTGTATGTAGCCCTGCGTATGGCGGAGTAACTGGTCAGTATTTTCTCCCACGTCTGATGACTATTGCTGTATACTGTGTAACGTTCCCTGTATACTACCTACCAGCTACTGTATGTAGCCCTGCGTATGGCGGAGTAACTGGTCAGTATTTCCTCCCACGTCTGATGACTATTGCTGTATACTGTGTAACGTTCCCTGTATACTACCTACCAGCTACTGTATGTAGCCCTGCGTATGGCGGAGTAACTGGTCAGTATTTCCCCCACGTCTGATGTCTATTGCTGTATAGTGTGTAACGTTCCCTGTATACTACCTACCAGCTACTGTATGTAGCCCTGCGTATGGCGGAGTAACTGGTCAGTATTTCCTCCCACGTCTGATGACTATTGCTGTATACTGTGTAACGTTCCCTGTATACTACCTACCAGCTACTGTATGTAGCCCTGCGTATGGCGGAGTAACTGGTCAGTATTTCCCCCACGTCTGATGTCTATTGCTGTATACTGTGTAACGTCCCCTCTATACTACCTACCAGCTACTGTATGTAGCCCTGCGTATGGCGGAGTAACTGGTCAGTATTTCCCCCCATGTCTGATGACTATTGCTGTTTACTGTGTAACATTCCCTGTATCCTACCTACCAGCTACTGTATGTAGCCCTGCGTATGGCGGAGTAACTGGTCAGTATTTCCCCCCACGTCTGATGACTATTGCTGTATACTGTGTAACGTCCCTGTATCCTACCTACCAGCTACTGTATGTAGCCCTGCGTATGGCGGAGTAACTGGTCAGTATTTCCCCCACGTCTGATGTCTATTGCTGTATACTGTGTAACGTTCCCTGTATACTACCTACCAGCTACTGTATGTAGCCCTGCGCATGGTGGAGTAACTGGTCAGTATTTCCTCCACGTCTGATGACTATTGCTGTATACTGTGTAACGTTCCCTGTATACTACCTACCAGCTACTGTATGTAGCCCTGCGTATGGTGGAGTAACTGGTCAGTATTTCCTCCCACGTCTGATGTCTATTGCTGTATACTGTGTAACGTTCCCTGTATCCTACCTACCAGCTACTGTATGTAGCCCTGCGTATGGCGGAGTTACTGGTCAGTATTTCCCCCACGTCAGATGCCTATTGCTGTATACTGTGTAACATTCCCTGTATCCTACCTACCAGCTACTGTATGTAGCCCTGCGTATGGCGGAGTAACTGGTCAGTATTTTCCCCCACGTCTGATGCCTATTGCTGTATACTGTGTAACGTCCCCTCTATACTACCTACCAGCTACTGTATGTAGCCCTGCGTATGGCGGAGTAACTGGTCAGTATTTCCTCCCACGTCTGATGACTATTGCTGTATACTGTGTAACGTCCCTGTATACTACCTACCAGCTACTGTATGTAGCCCTGCGTATGGCGGAGTAACTGGTCAGTATTTCCCCCACGTCTGATGACTATTGCTGTATAGTGTGTAACGTTCCCTGTATCCTACCTACCAGCTACTGTATGTAGCCCTGCGTATGGGGGAGTAACTGGTCAGTATTTCCCCCACGTCTGATGACTATTGCTGTATAGTGTGTAACGTTCCCTGTATCCTACCTACCAGCTACTGTATGTAGCCCTGCGTATGGCGGAGTAACTGGTCAGTATTTCCCCCACGTCTGATGTCTATTGCTGTATACTGTGTAACGTTCCCTGTATACTACCTACCAGCTACTGTATGTAGCCCTGCGTATGGGGGAGTAACTGGTCAGTATTTCCCCCACGTCTGATGTCTATTGCTGTATACTGTGTAACGTTCCCTGTATACTACCTACCAGCTACTGTATGTAGCCCTGCGTATGGGGGAGTAACTGGTCAGTATTTCCCCCACGTCTGATGTCTATTGCTGTAAACTGTGTAACGGCCCCTCTATACTACCTACCAGCTACTGTATGTAGCCCTGCGTATGGCGGAGTAACTGGTCAGTATTTCCCCCCACGTCTGATGTCTATTGCTGTATACTGTGTAACGTACCCTGTATACTACCTACCAGCTACTGTATGTAACTGGTCAGTATTTCCTCCACGTCTGATGACTATTGCTGTATACTGTGTAACGTTCCCTGTATACTACCTACCAGCTACTGTATGTAGCCCTGCATATGGCGGAGTAACTGGTCAGTATTTCCCACCCACGTCTGATGTCTATTGCTGTATACTGTGTAACGTTCCCTGTATACTACCTACCAGGTACTGTATGTAGCCCTGCGTATGGCGGAGTAACTGGTCAGTATTTCCCCCCACGTCTGATGACTATTGCTGTATAGTGTGTAACGTTCCCTGTATACTACCTACCAGCTACTGTATGTAGCCCTGCGTATGGCGGAGTAACTCGTCAGCATTTCTCCCCACGTCTGATGTCTATTGCTGTATAGTGTGTAACGTCCCCTCTATACTACCTACCAGCTACTGTATGTAGCCCTGCGTATGGCGGAGTAACTGGTCAGTATTTCCCCCACGTCTGATGACTATTGCTGTATACTGTGTAACGTTCCCTGTATACTACCTACCAGCTACTGTATGTAGCCCTGCGTATGGCGGAGTAACTGGTCAGTATTTCCCCCCACGACTGATGACTATTGCTGTATAGTGTGTAACGTTCCCTGTATACTACCTACCAGCTACTGTATGTAGCCCTGCGTATGGTGGAGTAACTGGTCAGTATTTCCCCCACGTCTGATGACTATTGCTGTATACTGTGTAACGTTCCCTGTATACTACCTACCAGCTACTGTATGTAGCCCTGCGTATGGCGGAGTAACTGGTCAGTATTTCCTCCACGTCTGATGACTATTGCTGTATACTGTGTAACGTTCCCTGTATACTACCTACCAGCTACTGTATGTAGCCCTGCGTATGGTGGAGTAACTGGTCAGTATTTCCTCCCACGTCTGATGTCTATTGCTTTATACTGTGTAACGTTCCCTGTATACTACCTACCAGCTACTGTATGTAGCCCTGCGTATGGCGGAGTAACTGGTCAGTATTTCCTCCACGTCTGATGACTATTGCTGTATACTGTGTAACGTTCCCTGTATACTACCTACCAGCTACTGTATGTAGCCCTGCGTATGGCGGAGTAACTGGTCAGTATTTCCCACCCACGTCTGATGACTATTGCTGTATACTGTGTAACGTTCCCTGTATACTACCTACCAGCTACTGTATGTAGCCCTGCGTATGGCGGAGTAACTGGTCAGTATTTCCTCCCACGTCTGATGTCTATTGCTGTATACTGTGTAACGTTCCCTGTATACTACCTACCAGCTACTGTATGTAGCCCTGCGTATGGCAGAGTAACTGGTCAGTATTTCCTCCACGTCTGATGACTATTGCTGTATACTGTGTAACGTCCCCTCTATACTACCTACCAGCTACTGTATGTAGCCCTGCGTATGGCGGAGTAACTGGTCAGTATTTCCCCCACGTCTGATGACTATTGCTGTATACTGTGTAACGTTCCCTGTATACTACCTACCAGCTACTGTATGTAGCCCTGCGTATGGCGGAGTAACTGGTCAGTATTTTCTCCCACGTCTGATGACTATTGCTGTATACTGTGTAACGTTCCCTGTATACTACCTACCAGCTACTGTATGTAGCCCTGCGTATGGCGGAGTAACTGGTCAGTATTTCCTCCCACGTCTGATGACTATTGCTGTATACTGTGTAACGTTCCCTGTATACTACCTACCAGCTACTGTATGTAGCCCTGCGTATGGCGGAGTAACTGGTCAGTATTTCCCCCACGTCTGATGTCTATTGCTGTATAGTGTGTAACGTTCCCTGTATACTACCTACCAGCTACTGTATGTAGCCCTGCGTATGGCGGAGTAACTGGTCAGTATTTCCTCCCACGTCTGATGACTATTGCTGTATACTGTGTAACGTTCCCTGTATACTACCTACCAGCTACTGTATGTAGCCCTGCGTATGGCGGAGTAACTGGTCAGTATTTCCCCCACGTCTGATGTCTATTGCTGTATACTGTGTAACGTCCCCTCTATACTACCTACCAGCTACTGTATGTAGCCCTGCGTATGGCGGAGTAACTGGTCAGTATTTCCCCCCATGTCTGATGACTATTGCTGTTTACTGTGTAACATTCCCTGTATCCTACCTACCAGCTACTGTATGTAGCCCTGCGTATGGCGGAGTAACTGGTCAGTATTTCCCCCCACGTCTGATGACTATTGCTGTATACTGTGTAACGTCCCTGTGTCCTACCTACCAGCTACTGTATGTAGCCCTGCGTATGGCGGAGTAACTGGTCAGTATTTCCCCCACGTCTGATGTCTATTGCTGTATACTGTGTAACGTTCCCTGTATACTACCTACCAGCTACTGTATGTAGCCCTGCGCATGGTGGAGTAACTGGTCAGTATTTCCCCCACGTCTGATGACTATTGCTGTATACTGTGTAACGTTCCCTGTATACTACCTACCAGCTACTGTATGTAGCCCTGCGTATGGTGGAGTAACTGGTCAGTATTTCCTCCCACGTCTGATGTCTATTGCTGTATACTGTGTAACGTTCCCTGTATCCTACCTACCAGCTACTGTATGTAGCCCTGCGTATGGCGGAGTAACTGGTCAGTATTTCCCCCACGTCAGATGCCTATTGCTGTATACTGTGTAACATTCCCTGTATCCTACCTACCAGCTACTGTATGTAGCCCTGCGTATGGCGGAGTAACTGGTCAGTATTTTCCCCCACGTCTGATGCCTATTGCTGTATACTGTGTAACGTCCCCTCTATACTACCTACCAGCTACTGTATGTAGCCCTGCGTATGGCGGAGTAACTGGTCAGTATTTCCTCCCACGTCTGATGACTATTGCTGTATACTGTGTAACGTCCCTGTATACTACCTACCAGCTACTGTATGTAGCCCTGCGTATGGCGGAGTAACTGGTCAGTATTTCCCCCACGTCTGATGACTATTGCTGTATAGTGTGTAACGTTCCCTGTATCCTACCTACCAGCTACTGTATGTAGCCCTGCGTATGGGGGAGTAACTGGTCAGTATTTCCCCCACGTCTGATGACTATTGCTGTATAGTGTGTAACGTTCCCTGTATCCTACCTACCAGCTACTGTATGTAGCCCTGCGTATGGCGGAGTAACTGGTCAGTATTTCCCCCACGTCTGATGTCTATTGCTGTATACTGTGTAACGTTCCCTGTATACTACCTACCAGCTACTGTATGTAGCCCTGCGTATGGGGGAGTAACTGGTCAGTATTTCCCCCACGTCTGATGTCTATTGCTGTATACTGTGTAACGTTCCCTGTATACTACCTACCAGCTACTGTATGTAGCCCTGCGTATGGGGGAGTAACTGGTCAGTATTTCCCCCACGTCTGATGTCTATTGCTGTAAACTGTGTAACGGCCCCTCTATACTACCTACCAGCTACTGTATGTAGCCCTGCGTATGGCGGAGTAACTGGTCAGTATTTCCCCCCACGTCTGATGTCTATTGCTGTATACTGTGTAACGTACCCTGTATACTACCTACCAGCTACTGTATGTAACTGGTCAGTATTTCCTCCACGTCTGATGACTATTGCTGTATACTGTGTAACGTTCCCTGTATACTACCTACCAGCTACTGTATGTAGCCCTGCATATGGCGGAGTAACTGGTCAGTATTTCCCACCCACGTCTGATGTCTATTGCTGTATACTGTGTAACGTTCCCTGTATACTACCTACCAGGTACTGTATGTAGCCCTGCGTATGGCGGAGTAACTGGTCAGTATTTCCCCCCACGTCTGATGACTATTGCTGTATAGTGTGTAACGTTCCCTGTATACTACCTACCAGCTACTGTATGTAGCCCTGCGTATGGCGGAGTAACTCGTCAGCATTTCTCCCCACGTCTGATGTCTATTGCTGTATAGTGTGTAACGTCCCCTCTATACTACCTACCAGCTACTGTATGTAGCCCTGCGTATGGCGGAGTAACTGGTCAGTATTTCCCCCACGTCTGATGACTATTGCTGTATACTGTGTAACGTTCCCTGTATACTACCTACCAGCTACTGTATGTAGCCCTGCGTATGGCGGAGTAACTGGTCAGTATTTCCCCCCACGACTGATGACTATTGCTGTATAGTGTGTAACGTTCCCTGTATACTACCTACCAGCTACTGTATGTAGCCCTGCGTATGGTGGAGTAACTGGTCAGTATTTCCCCCACGTCTGATGACTATTGCTGTATACTGTGTAACGTTCCCTGTATACTACCTACCAGCTACTGTATGTAGCCCTGCGTATGGCGGAGTAACTGGTCAGTATTTCCTCCACGTCTGATGACTATTGCTGTATACTGTGTAACGTTCCCTGTATACTACCTACCAGCTACTGTATGTAGCCCTGCGTATGGTGGAGTAACTGGTCAGTATTTCCTCCCACGTCTGATGTCTATTGCTTTATACTGTGTAACGTTCCCTGTATACTACCTACCAGCTACTGTATGTAGCCCTGCGTATGGCGGAGTAACTGGTCAGTATTTCCTCCACGTCTGATGACTATTGCTGTATACTGTGTAACGTTCCCTGTATACTACCTACCAGCTACTGTATGTAGCCCTGCGTATGGCGGAGTAACTGGTCAGTATTTCCCACCCACGTCTGATGACTATTGCTGTATACTGTGTAACGTTCCCTGTATACTACCTACCAGCTACTGTATGTAGCCCTGCGTATGGCGGAGTAACTGGTCAGTATTTCCTCCCACGTCTGATGTCTATTGCTGTATACTGTGTAACGTTCCCTGTATACTACCTACCAGCTACTGTATGTAGCCCTGCGTATGGCAGAGTAACTGGTCAGTATTTCCTCCACGTCTGATGACTATTGCTGTATACTGTGTAACGTCCCCTCTATACTACCTACCAGCTACTGTATGTAGCCCTGCGTATGGCGGAGTAACTGGTCAGTATTTCCCCCACGTCTGATGACTATTGCTGTATACTGTGTAACGTTCCCTGTATACTACCTACCAGCTACTGTATGTAGCCCTGCGTATGGCGGAGTAACTGGTCAGTATTTTCTCCCACGTCTGATGACTATTGCTGTATACTGTGTAACGTTCCCTGTATACTACCTACCAGCTACTGTATGTAGCCCTGCGTATGGCGGAGTAACTGGTCAGTATTTCCTCCCACGTCTGATGACTATTGCTGTATACTGTGTAACGTTCCCTGTATACTACCTACCAGCTACTGTATGTAGCCCTGCGTATGGCGGAGTAACTGGTCAGTATTTCCCCCACGTCTGATGTCTATTGCTGTATAGTGTGTAACGTTCCCTGTATACTACCTACCAGCTACTGTATGTAGCCCTGCGTATGGCGGAGTAACTGGTCAGTATTTCCTCCCACGTCTGATGACTATTGCTGTATACTGTGTAACGTTCCCTGTATACTACCTACCAGCTACTGTATGTAGCCCTGCGTATGGCGGAGTAACTGGTCAGTATTTCCCCCACGTCTGATGTCTATTGCTGTATACTGTGTAACGTCCCCTCTATACTACCTACCAGCTACTGTATGTAGCCCTGCGTATGGCGGAGTAACTGGTCAGTATTTCCCCCCATGTCTGATGACTATTGCTGTTTACTGTGTAACATTCCCTGTATCCTACCTACCAGCTACTGTATGTAGCCCTGCGTATGGCGGAGTAACTGGTCAGTATTTCCCCCCACGTCTGATGACTATTGCTGTATACTGTGTAACGTCCCTGTATCCTACCTACCAGCTACTGTATGTAGCCCTGCGTATGGCGGAGTAACTGGTCAGTATTTCCCCCACGTCTGATGTCTATTGCTGTATACTGTGTAACGTTCCCTGTATACTACCTACCAGCTACTGTATGTAGCCCTGCGCATGGTGGAGTAACTGGTCAGTATTTCCCCCACGTCTGATGACTATTGCTGTATACTGTGTAACGTTCCCTGTATACTACCTACCAGCTACTGTATGTAGCCCTGCGTATGGTGGAGTAACTGGTCAGTATTTCCTCCCACGTCTGATGTCTATTGCTGTATACTGTGTAACGTTCCCTGTATCCTACCTACCAGCTACTGTATGTAGCCCTGCGTATGGCGGAGTAACTGGTCAGTATTTCCCCCACGTCAGATGCCTATTGCTGTATACTGTGTAACATTCCCTGTATCCTACCTACCAGCTACTGTATGTAGCCCTGCGTATGGCGGAGTAACTGGTCAGTATTTTCCCCCACGTCTGATGCCTATTGCTGTATACTGTGTAACGTCCCCTCTATACTACCTACCAGCTACTGTATGTAGCCCTGCGTATGGCGGAGTAACTGGTCAGTATTTCCTCCCACGTCTGATGACTATTGCTGTATACTGTGTAACGTCCCTGTATACTACCTACCAGCTACTGTATGTAGCCCTGCGTATGGCGGAGTAACTGGTCAGTATTTCCCCCACGTCTGATGACTATTGCTGTATAGTGTGTAACGTTCCCTGTATCCTACCTACCAGCTACTGTATGTAGCCCTGCGTATGGGGGAGTAACTGGTCAGTATTTCCCCCACGTCTGATGACTATTGCTGTATAGTGTGTAACGTTCCCTGTATCCTACCTACCAGCTACTGTATGTAGCCCTGCGTATGGCGGAGTAACTGGTCAGTATTTCCCCCACGTCTGATGTCTATTGCTGTATACTGTGTAACGTTCCCTGTATACTACCTACCAGCTACTGTATGTAGCCCTGCGTATGGGGGAGTAACTGGTCAGTATTTCCCCCCACGTCTGATGTCTATTGCTGTAAACTGTGTAACGGCCCCTCTATACTACCTACCAGCTACTGTATGTAGCCCTGCATATGGCGGAGTAACTGGTCAGTATTTCCCCCCACGTCTGATGTCTATTGCTGTATACTGTGTAACGTACCCTGTATACTACCTACCAGCTACTGTATGTAGCCCTGCGTATGGCGGAGTAACTGGTCAGTATTTCCTCCACGTCTGATGACTATTGCTGTATACTGTGTAACGTTCCCTGTATACTACCTACCAGCTACTGTATGTAGCCCTGCGTATGGCAGAGTAACTGGTCAGTATTTCCCACCCACGTCTGATGTCTATTGCTGTATACTGTGTAACGTTCCCTGTATACTACCTACCAGCTACTGTATGTAGCCCTGCGTATGGCGGAGTAACTGGTCAGTATTTCCCCCCACGTCTGATGACTATTGCTGTATAGTGTGTAACGTTCCCTGTATACTACCTACCAGCTACTGTATGTAGCCCTGCGTATGGCGGAGTAACTCGTCAGCATTTCTCCCCACGTCTGATGTCTATTGCTGTATAGTGTGTAACGTCCCCTCTATACTACCTACCAGCTACTGTATGTAGCGCTGCGTATGGCGGAGTAACTGGTCAGTATTTCCCCCCACGTCTGATGACTATTGCTGTATAGTGTGTAACGTTCCCTGTATACTACCTACCAGGTACTGTATGTAGCCCTGCGTATGGTGGAGTAACTGGTCAGTATTTCCCCCACGTCTGATGACTATTGCTGTATACTGTGTAACGTTCCCTGTATACTACCTACCAGCTACTGTATGTAGCCCTGCGTATGGCGGAGTAACTCGTCAGCATTTCTCCCCACGTCTGATGTCTATTGCTGTATACTGTGTAACGTTCTCTTTATTCTTGCTAACACTTACAGTGGTAGTGGCTCAATCATTCTGGAAGCACATATCAGGTGCATGTAAAGGGAGAGGTCACAGTAAACAGAGAAGGGGGTGCTTTCCCCCCTTGTTCCCACCTGAACTCCAACTACAATTGTAACAATATTTGAATACTATTTGGTAATAGAATGTCAGAGATATTTATTACATTTATTTGCAAATACGTGATTAGCTGCCGAGCCCCTTCATGGCTTCTCTGGGTAAATGGAACCTGCAAACATTCTGCTGCGGTCCTTTGTCACAGTAACTCAGAAATGTCATTCATGTTGGTAAAGTAAATGTATAAATCAGCTTCTTTTGTGTATGTCGGGCGTTGCAGTTTCTGCACGCTAAATATTGCTGTGAGGTGTACTTTGTGTATTGTGACTTGCGTAGTTGGGGTGTCATTCCGAGTTGATAGCTCGCTAGCAGTTTTTAGCAGCCGTGCAAGCGCTATGCCGCCGCCCTCTGGTAGTGTATTTTAGCTTAGCAGAAGTGCGAACGAATGCATCGCAGAATGGCTACAAAAAATATTGTGCAGTTTCAGAGCAGCTTCAGACCTACTCAGCGCTTGTGATCACTTCAGACCATTCAGTTCCAGACTTGACTTTACAAACACGCCCCGCGTTCGCCCAGCCACGCCTGCGTTTTTCCTGGCACGCCTGCGTTTTTCCTGGCACGCCTGCCTTTTTCCTGGCACGCCTGCGTTTTTCCTGGCACGCCTGCCTTTTTCCTGGCACGCCTGCGTTTTTTCGAACACTCCCTGAAAACGGTCAGTTGCCACCCAGAAACACCCACTTCATGTCAATCACTCTGCGGCCAGCAGTGCGACTGAAAAGCTTCACTAGACCTTGTGTGAAAGTATATCGCCCGTTGTGAAATTACATCGTGCGTGCGCACTGCGCTGTATACACATGCGCAGAAGTGCCGTTTTTTAAATTAACCGCAGCAAACATTTTCAGCTAGCGATCAACTCGGTATGACCCTCATTGTTTCACATTGCTTCTGTAACTGCATACCATAAAGGTACACTGTAGCTCCGTAGGACTGGACTCTGAGCCGGATGATATAGTCACACAGACGCACGATGTCTATTCCTCTGCACATACTGTACGTCCGAGTGGCACCGTATATGCACTGAGTTGCAGTACTGATCTGGGCCGATGGTAACAGTAATGTAAGGGGACAGGGACTAGGAGGTAACAGGGGTGGCTGGGTGGTGAAAAGGCACATGGAGGGTTCTACAGACGCTGACCATCTCAGGCCTTGCTCATGCAGACCCTCAGTTGTGCACCAGGGAAGGACTTTGTAGCGGCATTATTGATCCACCAGCACCTGTGCGTCCAGGACGGGTCACCCTCCGATTCCCAGAAGGATTCTCACTCCTATGATTCCTCTCTCACAGTTTGATGTTTTCCTTTCATAGAACACCAATGAAATATCGTTTTATATTGTACGACTTTCACAGGCTGCGGTCTCAGCGGTGTTCATGGGCGTTTAACAGAGGAGCGTGTAATATTTTCCTGCTAGCACGCTCTGCAACGTCTGCCCATTAGCTAATCAGGAAGACAGGATATACTCCGCATGTACACAGAGTTACTGAATGACCTCTCCACGCGCTCTGTGTGACCCATGGTATATACACTGACTGTAATGGGTGTGGTACGCAAGGTCGACGGTGTCTAGGTCCACAGTAAGTAGGTTGATACAGTTTCTAGGTCAACAGGGACTCTGGGTCGTCATGTACTAGGTCGACATAACGGAAGAGCGACATGAGTTTTTGCACTTTTTTTGGTGTCAATCTCTCCGTACAATGACCGGTATACCCAATTAGAGCACCGTGTCGTGGCTACCACTGCGCTCGGCACCGGGTACTGTTCCCAATTGTAGTCCACGTAGATCGTAAGTATGAAAAGGTTAAAAAAATGAATTATTTAAAAAAAAAACTCATGTCGACCTACAGATGGGTCCACAGTTATCTTTGCTAGTTTGCTGTGCCTAGGCACACCATGGCTTATTAGCAGGGCCGGCTCCGGGGTTTTGAGCGCCCCGGGCAGGCGATGGGGGCATGGCTTCATACAGGGGGCGTTGTGCGGTGCGCGATGACGTCATCGCGCACCGCACAGCAAAGGTCCTCTCCACGAAGGGGAACTAGACGCTACGCGTCTAGTTACATTCGCGGCGGGGGACAGCAGCGGGGGGCGCACGGCACATCAGCAGCGGATCTTGCCGTGGTGCGGCGCCCTCCGGATGGCGCCGGCGCCCTCCGGAAGGCGGCGCCCCGGGCAAAAGTCCTGCTTGCCCGTGGCAAGATCCGCTCCTGCTTATTAGCATAAACTCTTCATCTGTTGTTCTCAGCTGCAATACAATACAGAGAACATTACAGCAGGGGATTAAGTCCGATTGGCCAGTCTCAGTTAATCCTATTAAAGGTCAAGATAAACATGGACCCATCTGTACATGTCGACCTAAAGTCCCTGTCGACAGGGCCATCTTTACATATAGGCTCAATGGTCACTTGCCCAAGGGCCCCAAGAGTATAGGGGCCCCAGGCCGACAGCTGAGGGTCCCCTCTTTCCAGGGGTACCAGATTTAAAAAAAAAAATCGTCCCTGGGGAAACAGAGAAATCCGACTTCAAAGCAGTGGTCCCCATCCCAGCCTGTTAATTGCTCTTCCCAGCCAGATATCTCAGGTTCTGTCTAACCTAGAGTTTTTCTGAGGGTATACTCTCAAAGCTGGAACTCTCCCCTTTCAGTATACATTGGCAGCTTGTCTCTACTATGCCCAGAACCGGATATATCAGCCTCCCAGCAGCTGGTCCCTGCTCCAGCTCCACACGCCTGGTATGCACGTTTATATTTTGATTGGTGGATTGCTCTGGCTCCTGAGCTCTGATCCATAAGTCCCCAGAACCTCCTGACAGGTGTCCTCAGTACCTCCTGACAGGTGTCCCCAGTACCTCCTGACAGGTGTCCTCAGTACCTCCTGACAGGTGTCCTCAGTACCTCCTGATAGGTGTCCCCAGTACCTCCTGACAGGAGGGACTCTCTATTTATGTATCCCATTTAAAGCTAATAATTCTATATCCAGGTACTGGAGATATCTGCTATCAAGCAAGCTGCCCTCCCACCAGAAAATGATGAATATTAAGCCCACTCCACTATCCACCCCTCCCCTGCGTATTAAACACCCCCTACCACCCTGGAAGTCATGTACCAGGGTCCCTTCATTCAGCCCAATGTCTCCTTCTACAGTTTAGTGTTCTCCATCCCGCCCCATCTCCCTCCATCTGTGCAGTAAAGGAGTAATTAATTAGCGCGACGTACTTTCACAACAGCCGATGTAGTTTCCCACAGGGTCTAGTGAAGCTTTTCAGCCGCACTGCTGGCCGCAGAGTGATTGACAGGAAGAGGGCATTTCTGGGTGTCACCTGACCGTTTTCAGGGAGTGTTCGGAAAAATGCAGGCGTGCCAGGAAAAACGCAGGCGTGGCTGGGCGAACGCTGGGTGGGTGTGTGACATCAAATCCGGAACTGAACAGTCTGAAGTGATCGCAAGCGCTGAGTAGGTTTTGAGCTACTCTGAAACTGCACAAAAAAAATTTGTAGCCGCTCTGCGATCCTTTCGTTCGCACTTTTGCTAAAATACACTCCCAGTGGGAGGCGGCAAAGCGTTTGCACGGCTGCAAAAAACAGCTAGCGAGAGATCAACTCGGAATGACCCCCTACATGAGTACAGGGCAATTGTGTTATCTAATGGTGGAGGGATTTTTCTGTTTCTCTTCCTTTGGAATCTTTTCCAAGGTGCTCGGAGCTGCGTGTGCCGGGGGGTAAAACGCTCCTTTCAGGAGTCAGATGGATCCTGCATCTGCCAGGCTGGCTTTGTCTTTTATGATGACCGGGAAAAGCAGAGATCGGACAGCAATAGCTACCTAGACTGTCAGCCTCAGGTGCGAGAGCCTCCCTGTATATGTGTGTATATGTGTGTGTGTGTGTGATACTTGCCAACTGTCCCTGATTGTCGGGGAGACTCCAAGAGATAGTAGTGATCTCCCTGACTCCCTGAAGAGTCCAGATATCTCCCTGTATTGCCCCCTACCCCCATTACAGATGTGTCCTCATACATCCAGCCTCAATACGCCATGCAGCATCAGATGCCTCAGTGAGTGAACCGCTGGGTCCCGTGTAACTCTACTAATGTCAGGCGTCTTTTTTGCCGAAAATGTGACTTATTCAGAATGCTATTGTAGCTAAAACGCACGGGGAGACTGCGCTGATTAATGTGTATACGGAACAGAACTTGTACTGGAAAACAGCTGCGGCTGCTACATTGTAGCACAACATGTACAGATCAGAGACTCAGGGGCAGATTTACTAAGCCTGGTGAAGTGATAAAGTGGAAGGTGATAAAGTACCAGCCAATCAGCTCCTACAGTAACTGTCATTTTTTAAACCCATCCTGTAACATGGAAGTTAGGAGCTGATTGGTTGGCACTTTATCACCTTCCACTTTATCACTTCACCAGGCTTAATAAATCTGCCCCTCAGTCACACACAGTATACAGGTGTCATATATCACATTACTCAGCGCAGTCTCCTGGTGCGTCCTAGTCACATTGTGCTCCGTATACAGCCTCAGTCACACACAGTATACAGGTGTCATATATCACATTACTCAGCGCAGTCTCCTGGTGCATCCTAGTCACATTGTGCTCCATATACAGCCCCAGTCACACACAGTATACAGGTGTCATATATCACATTACTCAGCGCAGTCTCCTGGTGTGTCCTAGTCACATTGTACTCCGTATACAGCCTCAGTCACACACAGTATACAGGTGTCACATATCACAATACTCAGCGCAGTCTCCTGGTGCATCCTAGTCACATTGTGCTCCGTATACAGCCTCAGTCACACACAGTATACAGGTGTCATATATCACATTACTCAGCGCAGTCTCCAGGTGCGTCCTAGTCACATTGTGCTCCATATACAGCCCCAGTCACACACAGTATACAGGTGTCACATATCACAGTAGTCAGCGTAGTCTCCTGGTGCATCCTAGTCACATTGTGCTCCGTATACAGCCTCAGTCACACACAGTATACAGGTGTCATATATCACATTACTCAGCGCAGTCTCCTGGTGCGTCCTAGTCACATTGTGCTCTGTATACAGCCTCAGTCACACACAGTATACAGGTGTCATATATCACATTACTCAGCGCAGTCTCCTGGTGCGTCCTAGTTACACTGTACTCCGTATACAGCCTCAGTCACACACAGTATACAGGTGTCACATATCACATTACTCAGCGCAGTCTCCTGGTGCGTCCTAGTCACATTGTGCTCTGTATACAGCCTCAGTCACACAGTATACAGGTGTCACATATCACATTACTCAGCGCAGGCTCCTGGTGCGTCCTAGTCACATTGTGCTCCGTATACAGCCTCAGTCACACACAGTATACAGGTGTCATATATCACATTACTCAGCGCAGTCTCCTGGTGCATCCTAGTCACACTGTACTCCGTATACAGCCTCAGTCACACACAGTATACAGGTGTCATATATCACATTACTCAGCGCAGTCTCCTGGTGCATCCTAGTCACACTGTACTCCGTATACAGCCTCAGTCACACACAGTATACAGGTGTCATATATCATATTACTCAGCGCAGTCTCCTGGTGCGTCCTAGTCACATTGTGCTCCGTATACAGCCTCAGTCACACACAGTATACAGGTGTCATATATCACATTACTCAGCGCAGTCTCCTGGTGCGTCCTACTCACACTGTACTCCGTATACAGGCTCAGTCACACACAGTATACAGGTGTCATATATCACATTACTCAGCGCAGTCTCCTGGTGCGTCCTAGTCACATTGTGCTCCGTATACAGCCTCAGTCACACACAGTATACAGGTGTCATATATCAAATTACTCAGCGCAGTCTCCTGGTGTGTCCTAGTCACACTGTACTCCGTATACAGCCTCAGTCACACACAGTATACAGGTGTCACATATCACATTACTCAGCGCAGTCTCCTGGTGCATCCTAGTCACATTGTGCTCCGTATACAGCCTCAGTCACACACAGTATACAGGTGTCATATATCACATTACTCAGCGCAGTCTCCTGGTGCGTCCTAGTTACACTGTACTCTGTATACAGCCTCAGTCACACACACAGTATACAGGTGTCATATATCACATTACTCAGCACAGTCTCCTGGTGCATCCTAGTCACATTGTGCTCTGTATACAGCCTCAGTCACACACAGTATACAGGTGTCATATATCACATTACTCAGCGCAGTCTCCTGGTGCGTCCTAGTCACATTGTGCTCTGTATAAAGCCTCAGTCACACACAGTATACAGGTGTTATATATCACATTACTCAGCGCAGTCTCCTGGTGCATCCTAGGCACAGTGCTCCGTATAAAGCCTCAGTCACACACAGTATACAGGTGTCATAAATCACATTACTCAGTGCAGTCTCCTGGTGCGTCCTAGTCACATTGTGCTCCGTATACAGCCTCAGTCACACACAGTATACAGGTGTCATATATCACATTACTCAGCGCAGTCTCCTGGTGCGTCCTAGTCACATTGTGCTCCGAATACAGCCTCAGTCACACACAGTATACAGCTGTCATATATCACATTACTCAGCGCAGTCTCCTGGTGCGTCCTAGTCACATTGTGCTCCGTATACAGCCGCAGTCACACACAGTATACAGGTGTCATATATCACATTACTCAGCGCAGTCTCCTGGTGCGTCCTAGTCACATTGTGCTCTGTATACAGCCTCAGTCACACACAGTATACAGGTGTTATATATCACATTACTCAGCGCAGTCTCCTGGTGCGTCCTAGGCACATTGCTCCGTATACAGCCTCAGTCACACACAGTATACAGGTGTCATAAATCACATTACTCAGTGCAGTCTCCTGGTGCGTCCTAGTCACATTGTGCTCCGTATACAGCCTCAGTCACACACAGTATACAAGTGTCACATATCACATTACTCAGCGCAGTCTCCTGGTGCGTCCTAGTCACATTGTGCTCCGTATACAGCCTCAGTCACACACAGTATACATGAGTCACATATCACATTACTCAGCGCAGTCTCCTGGTGCGTCCTAGTCACATTGTGCTCCGTATACAGCCTCAGTCACACACAGTATACAGGTGTCACATATCACATTACTCAGCGCAGTCTCCTGGTGCGTCCTAGTTACACTGTGCTCTGTATACAGCCTCAGTCACACACAGTATACAGGTGTCATATATCACATTACTCAGCGCAGTCTCCTGGTGCGTCCTAGTCACATTGTGCTCCGAATACAGCCTCAGTCACACACAGTATACAGGTGTCACATATCACATTACTCAGCGCAGTCTCCTGGTGCGTCCTAGTCACATTGTGCTCCGTATACAGCCTCAGTCACACACAGTATACAGGAGTCACATATCACATTACTCAGTGCAGTCTCCTGGTGTGTCCTAGTCACATTGTGCTCCGTATACAGCCTCAGTCACACACAGTATACAGGTGTCATATATCACATTACTCAGCGCAGTCTCCTGGTGCATCCTAGTCACACTGTGCTCCGTATACAGCCTCAGTCACACACAGTATACAGGTGTCATACATCACATTACTCAGCGCAGGCTCCTGGTGCGTCCTAGTCACATTGTACTCCGTATACAGCTCAGTCACACACAGTATACAGGTGTCATATATCACATTACTCAGCGCAGTCTCCTGGTGCGTCCTAGTCACATTGTGCTCCGTATACAGCCTCAGTCACACACAGTATACAGGTGTCATATATCACATTACTCAGCGCAGTCTCCTGGTGCGTCCTAGTCACATTGTGCTCTGTATACAGCCTCAGTCACACACAGTATACAGGTGTCACATATCACATTACTCAGCGCAGTGTCCTGGTGCGTCCTAGCCACATTGTGCTCTGTATACAGCCTCAGTCACACACAGTATACAGGTGTCATATATCACATTACTCAGCGCAGTCTCCTGGTGCGTCCTAGTCACATTGTGCTCCGTATACAGACTCAGTCACACACACAGTATACAGGTGTCATATATCACATTACTCAGCGCAGTCTCCTGGTGCGTCCTAGTCACATTGTGCTCCGTATACAGCCTCTGTCACACACAGTATACAGGTGTCATATATCACATTACTCAGCACAGTCTCCTGGTGTGTCCTAGTCACATTGTGCTCTGTATACAGCCTCAGTCACACACAGTATACAGGTGTCATACATCACATTACTCAGCGCAGTCTCCTGGTGCATCCTAGTCACACTGTACTCCGTATACAGCCTCAGTCACACACAGTATACAGGTGTCATATATCACATTACTTAGCGCAGTCTCCTGGTGCATCCTAGTCACATTGTGCTCAGTATACAGCCTCAGTCACACACAGTATACAGGTGTCATACATCACATTACTCAGCGCAGGCTCCTGGTGCGTCCTAGTCACATTGTGCTCCGTATACAGCCTCAGTTACACACAGTATACAGGTCTCATATATCACATTACTCAGCGCAGTCTCCTGGTGCGTCCTAGTCACATTGTGCTCCGTATACAGCCTCAGTCACACACAGTATACAGGTGTCATATATCACATTACTCAGCGCAGTCTCCTGGTGTGTCCTAGTCACATTGTGCTCCATATACAGCCTCAGTCACACGCAGTATACAGGTGTCATATATCACATTACTCAGCGCAGTCTCCTGGTGCGTCCTAGTCACATTGTGCTCTGTATACAGCCTCAGTCATACACAGTATACAGGTGTCATATATCACATTACTCAGCGCAGTCTCCTGGTGCGTCCTAGTCACATTGTGCTCCGTATATAGCCTCAGTCACACACAGTATACAGGTGTCATATATCACATTCGTCAGCGCAGTCTCCTGGTGCGTCCTAGTCACATTGTGCTCCATATACAGCCTCAGTCACACGCAGTATACAGGTGTCATATATCACATTACTCAGCGCAGTCTCCTGGTGCGTCCTAGTCACATTGTGCTCTGTATACAGCCTCAGTCACACACAGTATACAGGTGTCATATATCACATTACTCAGCGCAGTCTCCTGGTGCGTCCTAGTCACATTGTGCTCTGTATACAGCCTCAGTCACACACAGTATACAGGTGTCATATATCGCATTATTCAGCGCAGTCTCCTGGTGCGTCCTAGTCACATTGTGCTCCGTATACAGCCTCAGTCACACACAGTATACAGGTGTCATATATCACATTACTCAGCGCAGTCTCCTGGTGCGTCCTAGTCACATTGTGCTCCGTATACAGCCTCAGTCACACACAGTATACAGGTGTCATATATCACATTACTCAGCGCAGTCTCCTGGTGCGTCCTAGTCACATTGTGCTCTGTATACAGCCTCAGTCACACACAGTATACAGGTGTCATATATCACATTACTCAGCGCAGTCTCCTGGTGCGTCCTAGTCACATTGTGCTCCGTATACAGCCTCAGTCACACACAGTATACAGGTGTCATATATCACATTACTCAGCGCAGTCTCCTGGTGCGTCCTAGTCACATTGCTCCGTATACAGCCTCAGTCACACACAGTATACAGGTGTCATATATCACATTACTCAGTGCAGTCTCCTGGTGCGTCCCAGTCACATTGTGCTCCGTATACAGCCTCAGTCACACACAGTATACAGGTGTCATATATCACATTACTCAGCGCAGTCTCCTGGTGCATCCTAGTCACATTGTGCTCCGTATACAGCCTCAGTCACACACAGTATACAGGTGTCATATATCACATTACTCAGCGCAGTCTCCTGGTGCATCCTAGTCACATTGCTCCGTATACAGCCTCAGTCACACACAGTATACAGGTGTCATAAATCACATTACTCAGCGCAGTCTCCGGGTGCCTCCTAGTCACATTGTGCTCCGTATACAGCCTCAGTCACACACAGTATACAGGTGTCATATATCACATTACTCAGCGCAGTCTCCTGGTGCGTCCTAGTCACATTGTGCTCCGTATACAGCCTCAGTCTCACACAGTATACAGGTGTCACATATCACATTACTCAGCGCAGTCTCCTGGTGCGTCCTAGTCACATTGTGCTCCGTATACAGCCTCAGTCACACACAGTATACAGGTGTCATATATCACATTACTCAGCGCAGTCTCCTGGTGCGTCCGAGTCACATTGTGCTCCGAATACAGCCTCAGTCACACACAGTATACAGGTGTCATATATCACATTACTCAGCGCAGTCTCCTGGTACGTCCTAGTCACATTGTGCTCCGTATACAGCCTCAGTCACACACAGTATACAGGTGTCACATATCACATTACTCAGCGCAGTCTCCTGGTGCGTCCTAGTCACATTGTGCTCCGTATACAGCCTCAGTCACACACAGTATACATGAGTCACATATCACATTACTCAGTGCAGTCTCCTGGTGTGTCCTAGTCACATTGTGCTCCGTATACAGCCTCAGTCACACACAGTATACAGGTGTCATATATCACAATACTCAGCGCAGTCTCCTGGTGCATCCTAGTCACACTGTGCTCCGTATACAGCCTCAGTCACACACAGTATACAGGTGTCATACATCACATTACTCAGCGCAGGCTCCTGGTGTGTCCTAGTCACATTGTGCTCCGTATACAGCCTCAGTCACACACAGTATACAGGTGTCATATATCACATTACTCAGCGCAGTCTCCTGGTGCGTCCTAGTCACATTGTACTCCGTATACAGCCTCAGTCACACACAGTATACAGGTGTCATATATCACATTACTCAGCGCAGTCTCCTGGTGCGTCCTAGTCACGTTGTGCTCCGTATACAGCCTCAGTCACACACAGTATACAGGTGTCATATATCACATTACTCAGCGCAGTCTCCTGGTGCGTCCTAGTCACATTGTACTCCGTATACAGCCTCAGTCACACACAGTATACAGGTGTCATATATCACATTACTCAGCGCAGTCTCCTGGTGCGTCCTAGTCACATTGTGCTCCGTATACAGCCTCAGTCACACACAGTATACAGGTGTCATATATCACATTACTCAGCGCAGTCTCCTGGTGCGTCCTAGTCACATTGTGCTCTGTATACAGCCTCAGTCACACACAGTATACAGGTGTCACATATCACATTACTCAGCGCAGTGTCCTGGTGCGTCCTAGCCACATTGTGCTCTGTATACAGCCTCAGTCACACACAGTATACAGGTGTCATACATCACATTACTCAGCGCAGTCTCCTGGTGCATCCTAGTCACACTGTACTCCGTATACAGCCTCAGTCACACACAGTATACAGGTGTCATATATCACATTACTCAGCGCAGTCTCCTGGTGCGTCCTAGTCACATTGTGCTCCGTATACAGCCTCAGTCACACACAGTATACAGGTGTCATATATCACATTACTCAGCGCAGTCTCCTGGTGCATCCTAGTCACATTGTGCTCCGTATACAGCCTCAGTCACACACAGTATACAGGTGTCATATATCACATTACTCAGCGCAGTCTCCTGGTGCGTCCTAGTCACATTGTGCTCCGTATACAGCCTCAGTTACACACAGTATACAGGTGTCATATATCACATTACTCAGCGCAGTGTCCTGGTGCGTCCTAGCCACATTGTGCTCCGTATACAGCCTCAGTCACACACAGTATACAGGTGTCATATATCACATTACTCAGCGCAGTCTCCTGGTGCATCCTAGTCACATTGTGCTCCGTATACAGCCTCAGTCACACACAGTATACAGGTGTCATATATCACATTACTCAGCGCAGTCTCCTGGTGCGTCCTAGTCACATTGTGCTCCGTATACAGCCTCAGTCACACACAGTATACAGGTGTCATATATCGCATTATTCAGCGCAGTCTCCTGGTGCGTCCTAGTCACATTGTGCTCCGTATATAGCCTCAGTCACACACAGTATACAGGTGTCATACATCACATTACTCAGCGCAGTCTCCTGGTGCATCCTAGTCACACTGTACTCCGTATACAGCCTCAGTCACACACAGTATACAGGTGTCATATATCACATTACTCAGCGCAGTCTCCTGGTGCATCCTAGTCACACTGTACTCCGTATACAGCCTCAGTCACACACAGTATACAGGTGTCATACATCACATTACTCAGCGCAGTCTCCTGGTGCATCCTAGTCACACTGTGCTCCGTATACAGCCTCAGTCACACACAGTATACAGGTGTCATACATCACATTACTCAGCGCAGGCTCCTGGTGCGTCCTAGTCACATTGTGCTCCGTATACAGCCTCAGTTACACACAGTATACAGGTGTCATATATCACATTACTCAGCGCAGTGTCCTGGTGCGTCCTAGCCACATTGTGCTCCGTATACAGCCTCAGTCACACACAGTATACAGGTGTCATATATCACATTACTCAGCGCAGTCTCCTGGTGCGTCCTAGTCACATTGTGCTCTGTATACAGCCTCAGTCACACACAGTATACAGGTGTCATATATCGCATTATTCAGCGCAGTCTCCTGGTGCGTCCTAGTCACATTGTGCTCCGTATATAGCCTCAGTCACACACAGTATACAGGTGTCACATATCACATTACTCAGCGCAATCTCCTGGTGCGTCCTAGTCACATTGTGCTCCGTATACAGCCTCTGTCACACACAGTATACAGGTGTCATATATCACATTACTCAGCGCAGTCTCCTGGTGCGTCCTAGTCACATTGCTCCGTATACAGCCTCAGTCACACACAGTATACAGGTGTCATATATCACATTACTCAGTGCAGTCTCCTGGTGCGTCCCAGTCACATTGTGCTCCGTATACAGCCTCAGTCACACACAGTATACAGGTGTCATATATCACATTACTCTGCGCAGTCTCCTGGTGCGTCCTAGTCACATTGTGCTCCGTATACAGCCTCAGTCACACACAGTATACAGGTGTCATATATCACATTACTCAGCGCAGTCTCCTGGTGCGTCCTAGTCACATTGTGCTCCGTATACAGCCTCAGTCACACACAGTATACAAGTGTCATATATCACATTACTCAGCGCAGTCTCCTGGTGCATCCTAGTCACATTGCTCCGTATACAGCCTCAGTCACACACAGTATACAGGTGTCATAAATCACATTACTCAGCGCAGTCTCCGGGTGCCTCCTAGTCACATTGTGCTCCGTATACAGCCTCAGTCACACACAGTATACAGGTGTCATATATCACATTACTCAGCGCAGTCTCCTGGTGCGTCCTAGTCACATTGTGCTCCGTGTACAGCCTCAGTCACACACAGTATACAGGTGTCATACATCACATTACTCAGCGCAGGCTCCTGGTGCCTCCTAGTCACATTGTGCTCCGTATACAGCCTCAGTCACACACAGTATACAGGTGTCATATATCACATTACTCAGCGCAGTCTCCTGGTGCGTCCTAGGCACATTGCTCCATATACAGCCTCAGTTACACACAGTATACAGGTGTCATATATCACATTACTCAGTGCAGTCTCCTGGTGCGTCCTCGTCACATTGTGCTCCGTATACAGCCTCAGTCACACACAGTATACAGGTGTCATATATCACATTACTCAGCGCAGTCTCCTGGTGCGTCCTAGTCACATTGTGCTCCGTATATAGCCTCAGTCACACACAGTATACAGGTGTCATATATCACATTACTCAGCGCAGTCTCCTGGTGCGTCCTAGTCACATTGTGCTCCATATACAGCCTCAGTCACACACAGTATACAGGTGTCATATATCACATTACTCAGCGCAGTCTCCTGGTGCGTCCTAGTCACATTGCTCCGTATACAGCCTCAGTCACATACAGTATACAGGTGTCATATATCACATTACGTAGTGCAGTCTCCTGGTGCGTCCTAGTCACATTGTGCTCTGTATACAGCCTCAGTCACACACAATATACAGGTGTCACATATCACATTACTCAGCGCAGTCTCCTGGTGCGTCCTAGTCACATTGTGCTCCGTATACAGCCTCAGTCACACACAGTATACAGATGTCACATATCACATTACTCAGCGCAGTCTCCTGGTGCGTCCTAGTCACATTGTGCTCTGTATACAGCCTCAGTCACACACAGTATACAGGTGTCACATATCACATTACTCAGCGCAGTCTCCTGGTGCGTCCTAGTCACATTGTGCTCCGTATACAGCCTCAGTCACACACAGTATACAGGTGTCATATATCACATTACTCAGCGCAGTCTCCTGGTGCGTCCTAGTCACATTGTGCTCCGTATACAGCCTCAGTCACACACAGTATACAGGAGTCACATATCACATTACTCAGCGCAGTCTCCTGGTGCGTCCTAGTCACATTGTGCTCCGTATACAGCCTCAGTCACACACAGTATACAGGTGTCATATATCACATTACTCAGCGCAGTCTCCTGGTGCGTCCTAGTCACATTGTGCTCTGTATACAGCCTCAGTCACACACAGTATACAGGTGTCACATATCACAGTAGTCAGCGCAGTCTCCTGGTGCGTCCTAGTCACATTGTGCTCCGTATACAGCCTCAGTCACACACAGTATACAGGTGTCATATATCACATTACTCAGCGCAGTCTCCTGGTGCGTCCTAGTCACATTGTGCTCCATATACAGCCTCAGTCACACACAGTATACAGGTGTCATATATCACATTACTCAGCGCAGTCTCCTGGTGCGTCCTAGTCACATTGCTCCGTATACAGCCTCAGTCACATACAGTATACAGGTGTCATATATCACATTACGTAGTGCAGTCTCCTGGTGCGTCCTAGTCACATTGTGCTCTGTATACAGCCTCAGTCACACACAATATACAGGTGTCACATATCACATTACTCAGCGCAGTCTCCTGGTGCGTCCTAGTCACATTGTGCTCCGTATACAGCCTCAGTCACACACAGTATACAGATGTCACATATCACATTACTCAGCGCAGTCTCCTGGTGCGTCCTAGTCACATTGTGCTCTGTATACAGCCTCAGTCACACACAGTATACAGGTGTCACATATCACATTACTCAGCGCAGTCTCCTGGTGCGTCCTAGTCACATTGTGCTCCGTATACAGCCTCAGTCACACACAGTATACAGGTGTCATATATCACATTACTCAGCGCAGTCTCCTGGTGCGTCCTAGTCACATTGTGCTCCGTATACAGCCTCAGTCACACACAGTATACAGGAGTCACATATCACATTACTCAGCGCAGTCTCCTGGTGCGTCCTAGTCACGTTGTGCTCCGTATACAGCCTCAGTCACACACAGTATACAGGTGTCATATATCACATTACTCAGCGCAGTCTCCTGGTGCGTCCTAGTCACATTGTGCTCTATATACAGCCTCAGTCACACACAGTATACAGGTGTCACATATCACAGTAGTCAGCGCAGTCTCCTGGTGCGTCCTAGTCACATTGTGCTCCGTATACAGCCTCAGTCACACACAGTATACAGGTGTCATATATCACATTACTCAGCGCAGTCTCCAGGTGCGTCCTAGTCACATTGTGCTCCATATACAGCCGCAGTCACACACAGTATACAGGTGTCATATATCACATTACTCAGCGCAGTCTCCTGGTGCGTCCTAGTCACATTACGTTTTGAAGAAGACGCATTTTTGGCAAAAAAACAAGCAAAGTAGACTCCCAATACCTGAAGGTTCTCTCGTGAGCTGGCGTGCTGAAAGCGGCGGTTTAGTGTACTGCAGCAGGAATGAATGAGCACACATCTGTATGTAGCTGTTACATTATTGTGGAGAAAAGGAAATCAGAGATTCTGTATATACATTCCTGGGTTCTGGTGTGAATGGTCGACCATGTTAAATTCAACAGTCATTAAGTCGACCACTGTTGGTCGACATTGACATGGTCGACATGGAGAAATAGTTAACACATGAAAATGGTCGACATGGATTTTTTAACTGTTTTTGGTGTCATTTTTTCTGTAACATGACCAGGAACGCCAATTAGTGCACCGCGTCCTCTTGCATGGCTTGTTTCGCTTGCCATGCTGCGGGCAAGGTGCCACGCCCCGCTACCGCTACGCTCGGACCAGGTTACTATTCCAAATCGTAGTCCACGTGGATGGTAAAGTATGAAAAAGTTACAATTAAAAAAAAAATTCTAAAAAAAGGTCACGTCGACCTTTTCATGTGTCGACCATTTGTCCACGTCTACCATATCAATGTCGACCGATAGCGGTCGAGCTAGTGACTGCCGTCCTAAGTAGGGTTGACCTGCCAAACGGATACCACATTCCAACGGGATCATCAGCGCCATTTCCCTGGATTATTTATAAGGCACAATGGGGCGGATTCAGGTGCGGTCACAATGCCGGATAAACGCGGATGTTTTTTAAAGGGACAATCATGTACCTATTAGATGATTGCCTCTTTCAAAAAACATCCGAGTTCATCCGTCAAACTCTGACTCCACTACATACCGCCCCAGGTTCCTCGTGGCCACTTATGAGGAACCTCTTGTGAAACACATTACACGAGCAAGCTCTGAGAGGTATCAGTGTCTCTTCATCTACAAGTAGATCTTACCGACTGCTTTGGGGCTCGTTCACATTTTTATGACGCGCCTCTCAGGATATATATATATATATATATATATAATATTCCCCTCTGTGTTCCTTTCTTATTTGCAGGTGGAGGAACGCTGTTCCAGTGTTACAGTACGCCTGGCATCTACAAAGAAGTGTGTTACCCCAGAGCATCACGATTGTACCCCGTATTGCGGGACCCCGGGGGGAACGCTCAGCGCGGAGCTGGGAATGTCAGTCCTGCCGCACTATGGTTACCGTACTGTTATGTATTATATAAGGCTGTCAGGCAGAAATGAATGAAGACATCACTCAGTAGGTTCCTTTAGTCACAGTGATCCACGTAACTCTGTAATCACCACCAACAACTCATGATATTGAGGATTTCTATTATCATTTATATGTGACTTTATATAACTGGCTGATCACTAATTACTCTACGTGTTTCCCAGCAACAGAAATCCTCCAGGCGTGAGTGCTGGGGCGTTCTCGGGTGTCGTGGGGTGTTCTCAGGTGTCACGTGGGGCATTCTAAGTTGTCACGATAGGTGTTCTCCTGTGTCTCGTAGGATGTCCTCAGGTGGCATGTGGGGCGTTCCCAGGTGGCACGTGGGCCGTTCTCAGGTGGCACGTGGGGCTTTCTCAGGTGGCACGTGCTATGTTCCCAGGTGGCACGTGGGGCGTTCTCAGGCGGCACATGGTGCATTCTAAGGAGGCACGAGGGGTATTCTCAGGTGTCTCGTAGGCTGTCCTCCGGTGTCTCGTAGGCTGTCCTCCGGTGTCTCGTAGGCTGTCCTCCGGTGTCTCGTAGGCTGTCCTCTGGTGTCTCTTGTAGGTTGTCATTAGGAGGCACGTGGGGTGTGTCAGGTGTCTCGTAGGCTGACCTCCGGTGTCTCGTAGGTTGTCCTCCGGTGTATCGTAGGCTGCCCTCAGATGTCACATGGGGCTGTCCTCAGTTGTCACGTGGGCTGTCCTCAGTTGACATGTGGGGCTTCTCAGTTGTCACATGGGCTGTCCTCAGTTGTAACGTGGGCTGTTCTCAGTTGTCACGTGGGTGTTCTCAGTTGACACGTGGGGTGTTCTCAGGTGTCTTGTTTGTGTTGCGCAGGTGCCACTGTCTTCAGTATGTTGCAGCAGAGGAACTGTGTGATCGCTCCTGCCTGATGAAGGCGCCCCGGGTATCAATGACCTTTGGACCCAACCTGCAGTTTCTACTACAAATTGAGGAATCTGAGAAGAGAAGGAGCAGGAAAGTGGTGCGTGGAGATTCTATGTCCCATTATGTCCTCACCAGGTCCCACCAACCAGCTACTGAGAGAGCAGCAAGGGGATAGACATTCCTATATCTGGTGGAGCATCTTACACACACACTTTATGTCTCCTCTGTGTTATCCCCCCAATGGGGGAGGGACACGTAATATGCGCACTTTGCGCTCAGCCTGTATGTGCATAAGATAGGTGGTTAGGGTGTGGGAAATGTAGACGGGCTTCGGTAGCTTCTAGCTCTTCTGCCAATGTAGGACTACAAGTCATAGAATGACCTGCCAACCTAAGGCTGTGCATAAGCCAATTTTAGAAGTGAATAAAAGATGGCCTTGTTCAAAGAATGCTGGGACTTATAGTTCTACTGCAGCTGGAGAGCTACTATAAAGAACATGCTGTTGGGTTGGGTGCATTAACAGTAGCAGCAAAGACAAAGTATATTCTGTTCTGGAAGGAATATTCTATCTAGATGACGCTGCAATAACACAGTATAAAGGGGTAATTCAGCCTGATCGCATTTTCTCACAGCCTGCGATCAGGTCCAAACTGCGCATGCTCCGCAATGCGCAGGTGCGACGGACCGCAGCAACGGGGATCGATGCACAGCGACGGGATGGTGCAAAAAAAGCGATTGCACGGGCAATCGCAAGGTGACTGACAGGAAGAAGGCGTTTGTGGGTGGCAACTGACCGTTTTCTGGGAGTGTCTGTAAAAACGCAGGTGTGTCCAAGCGTTTGCAGGGCGGGTGTTTGATGTCAATTCCGGCCCCGGACAGGCTGAAGTGATCGCAGCGGCTGAGTAAGTTCTGGGCTGCGCAGAGACTGCACAAGATCTGTTTGTACCGCTCTGCTACACATGCGTTCGCACACTTTCACAGATAAAATACACTCCCCTGTAGGCGGTGACTATTCGATCGCAGATCTGCAAAAAATCGTGCAGCGATCAGGTTAGAATTACCCCCAAAGTCAGTAACTTCATGGCTACTGAAAGTGAGTACATCCCACGTAGCAAAGGCAGCATCACCTTCTATTTACTGGTCGTAATCCTCTCAAGTCCACAGAACAAACGTGTTACCTAGGAGACGGCAAGCCAGTCATTCATGAGTTTTATGTTTTTGTACACTGTTCCAAAAAAAGCCTGAAAGATGACGTCTCTAGCAGACATTATTTAATTAGGACAACAGACTTTTCTGGAACCATCATTACAGCTACGACATTTACAGGAATGAATGTGATATCTTCTCAGGCCAGCAGATGGAGTGCTTGCTCCTTATACAGTATGTTAGAAATCCAGTAATTGTGTATCATCTGTAGAAGTTACAAGCTGAACTTCTAGATCACAGGTTCTCAAACTCGGTCCTCAGGACCCCACACAGTTCATGTTTTGCAGGTCACCTGTAGATTTTTAAAATGTGACAGTTGGTGAAGCACAGTGCAGATGCTGGGTGACATGGAAAACGTGAACCGTGTGGGGTCCTGAGGACCGAGTTTGAGAACCACTGTTCTAGATCATTTACAGAACACCACCTATACCCCGCTTTCTATTACTTTTCCATCCCAGAATACAAAGTTGTTTTCACTGACAATGCCCCTATTTATTACAGCCCAGTATGTACCTCTGTATACATGGCGCTATATATCATCTCCTTACATACCCTCCAACATTTTACACGTAAAGGTGGTCATTCAGATCAGGCTAAAAAACGGCAGTTCTGCGCATGCGTGACGTACGGGCACAACGAATGATGTCGTTTTGCACAGGGTCTAGTGATGCATTTCAGTCGCACTAGTTGCCGCAGAGTGATTGACAGGAAGAGGGCATTTCTGGGTGTTAACTGACCGTTTTCAGGGAGTGTTTGGGAAAACGCAGGCGTGCCAGAAAAAACGTAGGCATGGCTGGGCGAACACTGGGCGTGTTTGTGACGTCAAATCCGGAACTGAATGGTCTGAAGTGATCGCAAGCGCTGAGTAGGTTTTGAGCTACTCTGAAACTACGGAAATTTAATTTTGCAAGCGCTCTGCGATACAACTGTTCGCACTTCTGCTAAGCTAACATACACTCCCAGTGGGCGGCGGCATAGCGTTTGCACGGCTGCTAAAAATGGCTAGCGAGCGATCAACTCGGAACGACCCCCAAAAATTGGTACAAATTTGAAAAGGGGGCGTGGTCACAGATAAAGGGGGCGTGTCCATGTCCATTTTCCTATACTTTCAATGGAAGTTTGGAGAGACAAAAATCGGTACAGACCATAATAAAAAGGTCCTGTACCTGCCAAAAAGGTGCAGCTGGAGGATATGTCCTTATGACAGCATAACTTAATATACCTCCCAATTGTGGGCACATTGGGGCTTCACACGCCTGGGCAAGGGTGCCATGTTTTTTTGTAGGGGGAGGGGAACTGTAATCAATCTTTTGAGCGCACACAAATTTGGACAACAATTTAAACAGCAGACAATAGGACGTAACCGGGCGCCTCTAGACCTTGCTGCATCTCTGGAGAAAGACGTAGCCTTGCTATAACAAAGCCGCCTGTACAGATCAATAGATACAATATATGCTCCAATCTGGCATTCTGGAGGAGCTGCAGCCCTGGGGGGAACTTCCTACGCCTGGGAGGTTAGCTAAGCTCTCCTAATACAGGCCCAATTGTTTTGCGATTGCGTCACTGGCCGCCGATTAACGTGGTGGGCGGCCCCCCAGCATGCAATTTAATCAGTAGCAGAATCTGATACTGAGTAGGGTCTTTAATTTCTAGTTCTGATATTCTGTTCATAGTATTGTTGATTATAAAAGCGTATATACTGTACTGAGAGCAGAACCGAGGGTCCGCTGTGGGAGGGGCTCCTTCCTAAACTAATCCCCTTGGTGGTGGCAGACCGATATGTTTTATTGTAAGGATAATTTGCAAAACACCAACGTCACGACCACCCAACTTGGAAGGAGTCCTGAATGCAGGCGCGATCGTGACAATGCTACTTCTCATTTCTCCTTGTTCCCTCTCAATCTTATGTTCTCCTTTTCCAAGCTCCTATTATACAATCTCCACCAGTCAGCTGACACTCTATTCCCCTGTATGAGGTGCTGTAGCCAGGAGACACATGGGGGGGGAATTCAAATGTTTGAAGAGTCGGTTGAGTGTCTGTTTACTAGATAGGAAAAAACAGACACCCAACTGACTTTTCAAACAATTGAATATCCCCCATAGGGACAGTTCCCCAAACCTGCATAACCCCGCTCCTTTCTATACCAACTTCCCAGCCACTAATCCTCCCAGGTGTGACACAGGTACTTACCACCAGTCAGTGGGGTGATGCACATGACTACATGCACCTTGGAGGATTACTGGCACATAACATCACCCAAGAGGATGCTACACCCGGCCGGGTTCTGTGCATGGCGCCTAATTCAGACCTGATTGCTCGCTAGGGGTTTTTTTGCAGCGCTGCAAGCAGATAGTCGCCGCCTACAGGAGAGTGTATTTTAGCTGTGCAAGTGTGCGATCGCATGTGTAGTCGAGCGGCACAAACAGATCTTGTGCAGTTTCTGTGTTGCCCAGAACTTACTCAGCCGCTGCGATCACTTCAGCCTGTCCGGGGCCGGAATTGACGTCAGACACCCGCCCTGCAAACGCTTGGACACACCTGCGTTTTTCCAACCACTCCCAGAAAATGGTCAGTTGCCGCCCACAAACGCCCTCTTCCTGTCAATATTCTGTGCAAATGGATTCTTCGTAAAAGTAATCGCACAGTAACGATCCGCTTTGTACCTGTGCGACGCGCCTGCGCATTGCGGTGCATATGCATGCCCAGTTATGACCTGATTGCAGCGCTGCAAAAAACGCTAGCGAGCGACCAGGTCTGAGTTAGACCCGTAGTACATGAGGTCATGACAATTTGTTGTGCTAATGAGTGCTATGTGGCTGTCGTACTAGACTAGTGTTACAGCACCAATAGGCTACTTACCTATACAGATATACCCTCCTCGCCTTTATCTATGTCCTAGAACACTTGCACATTTGTCTCTACCTTACCCAGGAGGTGGTGAATGTCCTCGGGCCGGACCAGCACGTGTGGAGCAGTGAGCAGGTGCACCTTGCGCTGTTTGGCCCCGCGGGAGTATATGGTGTAATACTGTCCAGTGCACAGGTCATCGAAGCCTTTCTTACAGGTGAGACCATTCCTATTTCTCCACAGTGATATCCGTATGGATAAAATGCTTCATTCTAATGATCACTGGTACAGCTCTGACATATTATCCAATATCCTTAGTAGGCTCGTGGTCAGTACCAACACCGAGGAAAGCACGGGATGGAAATCAGGGCGCCACGTGGGCAAACACCGGATCTCTGCCCAGGATCCCAAACCCCATCCTGTGTCTCAGGCGGGGCGATGTTGTCCTGTTCCAGCTCAGTGTCCCACCGAACGGTAAGTACAGCTGTACATTGCTGGTGGCTGGTGGGGCTGCCGGGTACATCACCTACACATTATACCAATCACGTTTACAGTAAACGCAATATATGCTTACACTATATGTTACAATCAGTCTTCAGATCAGATTTACCATCTGTATGACAAGAGGTAGATTCTGTGCAGATATTATAGGTTACAAAACCCCCATTCCACTAGTATGTACGGTCTGGCCTGCGCCAACCTAGTGTGGCATAGAAATGGCACTGCAGGAATTTTGCGCCGAATGCTGGTCTGTAATTTGATTCCATCCCTAGATTTATAGCTCGATGCCCAGATCTATTCAGTGCAGCAGCAGGGTGCAGGCAGAGCTGGGGAGTACTCAGTGCAGCAGCAGGCAGAGCTGGGGAGTACTCGGTGCAGCAGCAGGCAGAGCTGGGGAGTACTCAGTGCAGCAGCAGGCAGAGCTGGGGAGTACTCAGTGCAGCAGCAGGCAGAGCTGGGGAGTACTCGGTGCAGCAGCAGGCAGAGCTGGGGAGTACTCAGTGCAGCAGCAGATGCAGGCAGAGCTCGGGAGTACTCGTCACAGCAGCAGGGTGCAGGCGGTCTTGGGGAGTACTCAGTACAGCAGCAGACGCAGGCAGAGTTGGGGAGTACTCAGTGCAGCAGCAGATGCAGGTAGAGCTCGGGAGTACTTGGTACAGTAGCAGGTTGCAGGCAGAGCTGGGGAATACTCAGTGCAGCAGCAGACGCAGGCAGAGCTGGGGAGTACTCGGTGCAGCAGCAGGGTGCAGGCAGAGCTCGGGAGTACTCGTGCAGCAGCAGGGCGCAGGCAGAGCTGGTGATTACTCAGTGCAGCAGCAGACGCAGGCAGAGTTGGGGAGTACTCTGTGCAGCAGCAGACGCAGGCAGAGCTGAGGAGTGCTCAATGCAGCAGCAGGGTGTAAGCGGAGCTGGGGAGTACTCAGTGCAGCAGCAGGGTGTAAGCGGAGGTGGGGAGTACTCGGTGCAGCAGCAGGTGTAAGCGGAGTTGGGGAGTACTCGGTGCAGCAGCAGGTATAAGCAGAGCTGGGGAGTACTCAGTGTAGCAGCAGGGTGTAAGCGGAGCTGGGGAGTACTCGGTACAGCAGCAGGTATAAGCGGAGCTGGGGAGTACTCGGTGCAGCAGCTGGTGTAGGCGGAGCTGGGGAGTACACGGTGCAGCAGCAGGTGTAAGCGGAGCTGGGGGAGTACTCAGTGCAGCAGCAGGTGTAAGCGGAGCTGGGGAGTACTGTGTGCAGCAGCAGACGCAGGCAGAGTTGGGGCAGCAGCAGCTGCAGTATGCAGCAGCAGACGCAGGCAGAGTTGGGGAGTACTCAGTGCAGCAGCAGATGCAGGTAGAGCTCGGGAGTACTTGGTACAGTAGCAGGTTGCAGGCAGAGCTGGGGAGTACTCAGTGCAGCAGCAGACGCAGGCAGAGCTGGGGAGTACTCGGTGCAGCAGCAGGGTGCAGGCAGAGCTCGGGAGTACTCGTGCAGCAGCAGGGCGCAGGCAGAGCTGGTGATTACTCAGTGCAGCAGCAGACGCAGGCAGAGTTGGGGAGTACTCTGTGCAGCAGCAGACGCAGGCAGAGCTGAGGAGTGCTCAATGCAGCAGCAGGATGCAGGCAGAGCTGGGGAGTACTCAGTGCAGCAGCAGGGTGTAAGCGGAGCTGGGGAGTACTCAGTGCAGCAGCAGGGTGTAAGCGGAGGTGGGGAGTACTCGGTGCAGCAGCAGGTGTAAGCGGAGTTGGGGAGTACTCGGTGCAGCAGCAGGTATAAGCAGAGCTGGGGAGTACTCAGTGTAGCAGCAGGGTGTAAGCGGAGCTGGGGAGTACTCGGTACAGCAGCAGGTATAAGCGGAGCTGGGGAGTACTCGGTGCAGCAGCTGGTGTAGGCGGAGCTGGGGAGTACACGGTGCAGCAGCAGGTGTAAGCGGAGCTGGGGGAGTACTCAGTGCAGCAGCAGGTGTAAGCGGAGCTGGGGAGTACTGTGTGCAGCAGCAGGTGTAAGCGGAGCTGGGGAGTACTCAGTGTAGCAGCATGTGTAAGTGGAGCTGGGGAGTACTCGGTGCAGCAGCAGGTGTAAGCGGAGCTGTGGAGTACTCGGTGCAGCATCATGTGTAAGTGGAGCTGGGGAGTACTCGGTGCAGCAGCAGGTGTAAGCGGAGCTGGGGAGTACTCGGTGCAGCAGCAGGTGTAAGCGGAGCTGGGGAGTACTCGGTGCAGCAGCAGGTGTAAGCGGAGCTGGGGAGTACTCGGTGCAGCAGCAGGTGTAAGCGGAGCTGGTGAGTACTCGGTGCAGCAGCAGGTATAAGCGGAGCTGGGGAGTACTCGCTGCAGCAGCAATGTGCAGGCAAAGCTGGGGAGTACCCAGTGCAGCAGCAGGCGCAGGCAGAGCTGGGGAGTACTCGGTACAGCAGCAGATGCAGGCACAGCTGGGGAGTACTCAGTGCAGCAGCAGGGTGCAGGCAGAGCTCGGGAGTACTCGCTGCAGCAGCAATGTGCAGGCAAAGCTGGGGAGTACCCAGTGCAGCAGCAGGCGCAGGCAGAGCTGGGGAGTACTCGGTACAGCAGCAGATGCAGGCACAGCTGGGGAGTACTCAGTGCAGCAGCAGGGTGTAGGCAGAGCTGGGGAGTACTCGGTGCAGCAGCAGGTTGCAGGCAGAGTTGGGGAGTACTCAGTGCAGCAGCAGGATGAAGGCAGAGCTGGGGAATATTCGGTACAGCAGCAGGTTGCAGTCAGAGCTGGGGAGTACTCGTGCAGCAGCAGACGCAGGCAGAGCTGGGGAGTACTCAGTGCAGCAGCAGGGTGCAGGCAGAGCTCGGGAGTACTCGTGCAGCAGCAGGGTGCAGGCAGAGCTGGTGATTACTCAGTGCAGCAGCAGACGCAGGCAGAGTTGGGGAGTACTCTGTGCAGCAGCAGACACAGGCAGAGCTGAGGAGTGCTCAATGCAGCAGCAGGATGCAGGCAGAGCTGGGGAGTACTCAGTGCAGCAGCAGGGTGTAAGCGGAGCTGGGGAGTACTCAGTGCAGCAGCAGGGTGTAAGCGGAGGTGGGGAGTACTCGGTGCAGCAGCAGGTGTAAGCGGAGGTGGGGAGTACTCGGTGCAGCAGCAGGTATAAGCAGAGCTGGGGAGTACTCAGTGTAGCAGCAGGGTGTAAGCGGAGCTGGGGAGTACTCGGTACAGCAGCAGGTATAAGCGGAGCTGGGGAGTACTCGGTGCAGTAGAAGGTGTAGGCGGAGCTGGGGAGTACACGGTGCAGCAGCAGGTGTAAGCGGAGCTGGGGAGTACTCAGTGCAGCAGCAGGTGTAAGCGGAGCTGGGGAGTACTCAGTGTAGCAGCATGTGTAAGTGGAGCTGGGGAGTACTCGGTGCAGCAGCAGGTGTAAGCGGAGCTGTGGAGTACTCGGTGCAGCAGCAGGTGTAAGAGGAGCTGGGGAGTACTCGGTGCAGCAGCAGGTGTAAGCGGAGCTGTGGAGTACTCGGTGCAGCATCATGTGTAAGTGGAGCTGGGGAGTACTCGTGCAGCAGCAGGGTGTAAGCGGAGCTGGGGAGTACTCAGTGCAGCAGCAGGGTGTAAGCGGAGGTGGGGAGTACTCGGTGCAGCAGCAGGTGTAAGCGGAGGTGGGGAGTACTCGGTGCAGCAGCAGGTATAAGCAGAGCTGGGGAGTACTCAGTGTAGCAGCAGGGTGTAAGCGGAGCTGGGGAGTACTCGGTACAGCAGCAGGTATAAGCGGAGCTGGGGAGTACTCGGTGCAGTAGCAGGTGTAGGCGGAGCTGGGGAGTACACGGTGCAGCAGCAGGTGTAAGCGGAGCTGGGGGAGTACTCAGTGCAGCAGCAGGTGTAAGCGGAGCTGGGGAGTACTCAGTTTAGCAGCATGTGTAAGTGGAGCTGGGGAGTACTCGGTGCAGCAGCAGGTGTAAGCGGAGCTGTGGAGTACTCGGTGCAGCATCATGTGTAAGTGGAGCTGGGGAGTACTCGGTGCAGCAGCAGGTGTAAGCGGAGCTGGGGAGTACTCGGTGCAGCAGCAGGGGTAAGCGGAGCTGGGGAGTACTCGGTGCAGCAGCAGGTGTAAGCGGAGCTGGTGAGTACTCTGTGCAGCAGCAGGTGTAAGCGGATTTGGGGAGTACTCGGTGCAGCAGCAGGTATAAGCAGAGCTGGGGAGTACTCAGTGTAGCAGCAGGGTGTAAGCGGAGCTGGGGAGTACTCGGTACAGCAGCAGGTATAAGCGGAGCTGGGGAGTACTCTGTGCAGCAGCAGGTGTAGGCGGAGCTGGGGAGTACTCGGTGCAGCAGCAGGTGTAAGCGGAGCTGGGGGAGTACTCAGTGCAGCAGCAGGTGTAAGCGGAACTGGGGAGTCCTGTGTGCAGCAGCAGGTGTAAGCGGAGCTGGGGAGTACTCGGTGCAGCAGCATGTGTAAGTGGAGCTGGGGAGTACTCGGTGCAGCAGCAGGTGTAAGCGGAGCTATGGGAGTACTCAGTGCAGCAGCAGGTGTAAGCGGAGCTGGGGAGTACTCAGTGTAGCAGCATGTGTAAGTGGAGCTGGGGAGTACTCGGTGCAGCAGCAGGTGTAAGCGGAGCTGTGGAGTACTCGGTGCAGCATCATGTGTAAGTGGAGCTGGGGAGTACTCGGTGCAGCAGCAGGTGTAAGCGGAGCTGGGGAGTACTCGGTGCAGCAGCAGGGGTAAGCGGAGCTGGGGAGTACTCGGTGCAGCAGCAGGTGTAAGCGGAGCTGGTGAGTACTCTGTGCAGCAGCAGGTGTAAGCGGAGCTGGGGAGTACTCGGTACAGCAGCAGGTATAAGCGGAGCTGGGGAGTACTCGGTGCAGCAGCAGGTGTAGGCGGAGCTGGGGAGTACTCGGTGCAGCAGCAGGTATAAGCGGAGCTGGGGAGTACTCGGTGCAGCAGCTGGTGTAGGCGGAGCTGGGGAGTACACGGTGCAGCAGCAGGTGTAAGCGGAGCTGGGGGAGTACTCAGTGCAGCAGCAGGTGTAAGCGGAGCTGGGGAGTACTGTGTGCAGCAGCAGGTGTAAGCGGAGCTGGGGAGTACTCAGTGTAGCAGCATGTGTAAGTGGAGCTGGGGAGTACTCTGTGCAGCAGCAGGTGTAAGCGGAGCTGGGGAGTACTCGGTGCAGCAGCAGGTGTAAGCAGAGCTGAACTCGGTTTAATCCTTTTCAGTAAGAATGAGCTAGTGACCATTCCGCTGTCTCTGACTCCGCGCTCACACACGGTGTACTTAATGTTGCCGGAACCAGAGAAGATTATATCTTGCCCTACTATGGGCATTTGTAGACAGTAGTTACAATGTAAAAGATGCTATAAATGGGAGCTGTCGGTCTTAGAGGCCGATACTAAGGCGGAAACAGCGGCAATGTAGGACGCAGTGATGTTTTTGTCTGCACAAACGTCTGATTTGCAGTGCATGCATTTGAATTGCATTGCGCACTATGTGCAGCAGGGTTACATCCTGCACTGCCTGCATCTGAGTCGCACTGCATGCTTCCCAATTTTGTTGGTACAGAGTTGCAGGACATATTTGAGCACACGGTAGTAGAAATGTATGCGGCATTCCTGGCCGGTGACTGGGAAGTAATGGAGGTGGCTAAAAGACTCACAAAAGATGTTGCATCATATGGGAATGTCAGAGGTGCGGCGTGGGTGCGTTGGGGAAAGCAGTTCCGTACAAAGACGCACATGGGACGCCATACTCGGATGGGGAATCTGTATATAACATAGAGCTGGTTCATGCTTCCATGGAGCGACAGATGGTGGCAAGTAAAGACGCACCAATCTGGATATAGGGCCCATAGACGCAGGAGGAGGGCTTCCCAGTCCTGGCATATTCGAGCGCAGGGGTGTACACTTGGGAAGAGCTTTGTAGCAGCAGTAGCATAACGTCTCAGCCACAAGCGCGTCTGCGCCGACTCGGAATCAGCCCCCTTATGTCTGATGATGTCAGTGCTCGCCAGTTATATATGCGCTGTCTCTAATACATACACATAGAAATCTAATTCATTGCTGGGAATCACCAATGAAAAGTTGTGAAAACTATAGTACTGTATATGGTTTTATTTCAGCAAATGTGTATACATTGAATTTGAGCATTTTCACCAACGTCAGGGACACAGTCTGCCACAATGATGATTTCCTTTCATACTTAGACAACACTTGTTTGTTATTGCAGAGCGGGTGTCCGGCCACTACCCAGTGTATCAGAAAGACCACCTATATAATACCAACCCACACTGGGACTTTGGGGCCTTCAGGAGACTGGATCATCTTATCAGGGAGACCAACGTCAATGTTTCCAGGTAACCGCTGTGTGATCAGGGTTTTGTTATTGTTACTAATGCAAACAGAATAATGGACGTACTTTGCCTGTTTTGTGTAGATTCGCTCACGTGTTTGGAGATCCCGGTACATACGTGTTCGTGGACAATGGGATTAGGGATCGCTCCCTTTTTGTGACCGTTAAAGAAAATAATGTTTGTGACCCCGCAATGTCACACGTCCAGCCATCGTCCCCATCTCAGCTTATCAAACAAGGCATAATAACCCAGTACAAACTCAACCTGGTACCCAACTGGCCGGTTATCATAGGTAATTTAATATATTAACTGAGACTGCCATAAAAAAAAAGCTTTCATCACAAATGAGCAGTGGGGGTGGGAGGAGCACTGAATGGTGGATGTAGACTACGTTTTAAGGGTCTACTATAACAAGTTGACATGTCCACCTGAATGCCAGTCCCCCATGCATAACATGAACTAGTCAGTCCTAGTACCTGGCCGGTTATCATAGGTAATTTAATATATTAACTGAGACTGCCATAAAAAAAAAACTTTCATCACAAATGAGCAGTGGGGGTGGGAGGAGCACCGAATGGTGGATGTAGACTACGTTTTAAGGGTCTACTATAACAAGTTGACATGTCCACCTGAATGCCAGTCCCCCATGCATAACATGAACTAGTCAGTCCTTGTACCTTGGACTGCCATCATGCTTTGCATAGGAAGAGAGACAACTCCCTGATACAGTATACGGCAGGGCTGGCCAAACCAGTCCTCAAGATCTACCAACAGTTCACATTTTCCAGACTACCTAGCTAGTGCACAGGTGTTGTCATTACTAATTAAGATGTGCTGCATTCATTCCTAACTGACAATTCTACAGATCTCCAGGAGGCCTGGAAAACATTACCTGTTGGTAGATCTCGAGGACCATTTTGGCCAGCCCTGCTATACGTTATATCATCTACCAAGGCAGGTGAGCTCCAATAAGAAAAGCAATGGAAGATCCCTAGGTGGGTTGAGTCTGGAAAGCTTCTTTACTCGGGTTACCCTGGCATTGATATTGTGTTGCATTAGTTATATGAATAAGTTGCATATTTTGTGAAAAGGTCTCTTGGAATTACTAAATTGCAAAATCCTTGGCAGGTGTAGGAGGATGGGTGTATGCGGACACATCTGTAGATGTCAAGGATCTATAGCCGTTCCAACAGCTCTCACTGCCCTGAAGATGAGAAACTCATACGCACTACAGTTATCAGTCAGTCCGCAGGGTGAGGGAGAACCTTCCTCTCTCAGTGTAGGCATAGGAAGAATTAGCCCCTCCTGTATTCACATATAGTAGTTTACTGATGGCACCCCACTGGTAGATCTTGGTTCAGACTTTATCGATGGATCATGCTTTCTATTTGCTCAGTGGTATTGGTATTTAATGAAACAGTGACCATGCCCCGGTCATTGTTGACTGCTACAGTATATCTCTTATTTACTGACAGTGTTTCTGATGGGAAATAATTTCAGTTATCCTTTTAGACCCAGATTAGCCCAGGAAGGCCCAGTACTCATATGTCATCAATCTACAGTCTGATGGTCCACAGCATCTTTCAACCAATGCTACCATCTGATGATAAGTTATTGCTTATGGCTTTAACACAATGGAAGTCAAGGTCATGCTATTGAAGGATAATGCTTTTCTATAATACAAATGAGGTTATGGACGAGGGAAACATCAGCAGCCCACTTATTTGGAATTCTCATGGTATGACTAGAAATTCTTCCCATCAGGAAGTTCTAGCTATGGTGGAGTTCTTACAGTCATGTCTTCTTCATAATACTTAGATCTCTAATGATCAGGTGTGGAAGGTTGTACCCTTTTCACAGTGCCCTCTTTCTTTCTTTCCTTTCTCTTTTATGGATGATTTTACTAGTGAGGTGGCTTGCAGTAAGTACTCCCTGACTGCTGGTCTTTGGCATAACTCTGGGATCCAAGACAGTACTGTTATATGACCAGGTCATGATGTTCTCCCAAAGATGGTATTCTCTTTCCATCCGAGTCTTATCAGTCTTTACTTTTTTTTGCCTTTCTCAGTCACATCATTTGGAGATGGAACTTTGCTTTTCAGATGTTTGTCGTTCCTTCAGAATTTAGCAAATGTAGACCGGCCCTCAAAATGGCATATGTTACCTCACCATTAAGGTGCATTCTGTCAGCATATTCTAAGACTTTCAGAATCAATATTCTCTGGAACAGTTGTTGAAAGCCACTCGCTAACTTTCATCATGGTCAACAAACTCAACTCTGTGTTGTTGGCAGATGCCAGCTTTGGGCATAAAGCACTGAACCCTCCAATGTAAGCAGGGCCGGATAAAGGCCTCATGGGCCTGGGGCTGAAAATGAAGGGGAGGAGGTGAGGCCAATTCCACGTGGGCATATTGATCCCGTACACTATAAGCCCCAATGTTTCCCTAAATATATAAAAGTACAAAAATTGCATAATTTTTGTGTGGAAAATAGAAATGCAATTTTAATACTTATAATTTATGGCCGACCATGTGTCCAGCTGTGTATTGGAACTCTCAGTTTTAGTGATGCTCCAACTCTAGAATGTTATTGTCTGTTTAGTCACCGACTAAACCTGTAATAATGGGCCACCAGCAGGTTGTGAAATATACAGATTAAGGTTTAAAAAAAGCAAAAACCGTATCTAAGGTTATGGGCTTGATTCTGATGTTACAGGTCTGATTATGACGACATGGGCCTGATTCTGAGGTTACGTGCCTGTTTTGGAGGATACGGGCCTGATTCGGACATCATGGGTCTGATTCTGAGGTTACGTGTCTGATTCTGAGGTTATGTGCCTGATTATGACATCATGGGCATGATTCTGAGGTTACGTGCCTGATTCTGAGGTTACGTGCCTGATTATGACATCATGGGCCTGTTTCGGAGGTTACGGGCCTGACTATGACATCATGGATCTGATTCTGAGGTTACATGCCTGATTATGACATTATGGGCCTGATTCTGAGGATACATGCCTGATTATGATATCATAGGTCTGATTCTGAGGTTACGTGCCTGATTCTGACATCATGGGCCTGATCTGAGGTTACGTGCCTGATTATGACATCGCGGGCCTGATCTGAGGTTATGGGCCTGTTTTGGAGGTTACGGGCCTGTTTCGGAGGTGACGGGCCTGATTATGACATCATGGACCTGATTCTGAGGATACGTATCTGATTCGGACATCATGGGTCTGATTCTGAGGTTACGTGCCTGATTATGACATCATGGGCCTGTTTCGGAGGTTAGGGGCCTGTTTCGGAGGTTACGGGCCTGACTATGACATCATGGGTCTGATTCTGAGGTTACATGCCTGATTATGACATCATGGGCCTGATTCTGAGGATACATGCCTGATTCTGAGGTTACATGCCTGATTATGATATCATAGGTTTGATTCTGAGGTTACGTGTCTGATTCTGAGGTTACGTGCCTAATTATGACATTGTGGGCCTGATCTGAGGTTATGGGCCAGTTTCGGAGGTGACAGAACTGATTAGGACATCATGGCCCTGATTCGGAGGTTACGTATCTGATTCGGACATCATGGGTCTGAGTCTGGGGTTACGTGTCTGATTCTGAGGTTATGTGCCTGATTATGACATCATGGGACTGATTCTGAGGTTACGTTCTGATTCTGAGGTTACGTGCCTGATTCTGAGGTTACATGCCTGATTATGACATCATAGGTCTGATTCTGAGGTTACGTGTCTGATTCTGAGGTTACCTTGCTGATTATGACATCATGGGCCTGATTCTGAGGTTACATGCCTGATTCTGACATCATGGGCCTGATTCTGAGGTTACGTGCTTGATTCTGAGGTTACGTGTCTGATTCTGAGGTTATGTGCCTGATTATGACATCATGGGCCTGATTCTGAGGTTACGTTCTGCTTCTGAGGTTACGTGCCTGATTATGACATCATGGGCCTGATTCTGAGGTTACGTGCCTGATTATGACATCATGGACCTGATCTGAGGTTATGTGCCTGAATATGGCATCATGGGCCTGATCTGAGGTTACGTGCCTGATTATGACATCATGGGCCTGATTCTGAGGTTACATGCCTGATTCTGAGGTTACATGCCTAATTCTGACATCATAGGTCTGATTCTGAGGTACGTGTCTGATTCTGAGGTTATCTTGCTGATTATGACATCATGGGCCTGATTCTGAGGTTACGTGCTTGATTATGACATCATGGGCCTGATTCTGAGGTTACATGCCTGATTATGACATCATGGGCCTGATTCTGACGTTACATGCCTGATTATGACATCTGTTCTTGATTCTGAGGTTACATGCCTGATTCTGAGGTTACATGCCTGATTCTGACATCATAGGTCTGATTCTGAGGTACGTGTCTGATTCTGAGGTTATCTTGCTGATTATGACATCATGGGCCTGATTCTAAGGTTACATGCCTGATTCTGAGGTTACATGCCTGATTATGACATCATGGGCCTGATTCTGAGGTTGCGTGCTTGATTATGACATCATGGGCCTGATTCTGAGGTTACATGCCTGATTATGACATCATGGGCCTGATTCTGAGGTTACATGCCTGATTATGACATCTGTTCTTGATTCTGAGGTTACATGCCTGATTCTGAGGTTACATGCCTGATTCTGACATCATAGGTCTGATTCTGAGGTTACATGTCTGATTCTGAGGTTACCTTGCTGATTATGACATCATGGGCCTGATTCTGAGGACATGCCTGATTCTGACATCATGGGCCTGATTCTGAGGTTACGTGCTTGATTCTGAGGTTATGTGCCTGATTCTGACATCATGGACCTGATTCTGAGGTTACGTGCTTGATTATGACATCATGGGCCTGATTCTGAGGTTACGTGCCTGATTCTGAGGTTACCTTGCTGATTATGACATCATGGGCCTGATTCTGAGGTTACGTGCCTGATTCTGAGGTTACATGCCTGATTATGACATCATGGGCCTGATTCTGAGGTTACGTGCTTGATTCTGAGGTTACATGCCTGATTCTGACATCATGGACCTGATTCTGAGGTTACATGCCTGATTATGACATCATGGGCCTGATTCTGAGGTTACATGCCTGATTATGACATCTGTTCTTGATTCTGAGGTTACATGCCTGATTCTGAGGTTACATGCCTGATTATGACATCATGGGCCTGATTCTGAGGTTACGTGCTTGATTCTGAGGTTACATGCCTGATTCTGACATCATGGGCCTGATCTGAGGTTACGTGCCTGATTATGACATTCTGGGCCTGATCTGAGGTTATTGGCCTGTTTTGGAGGTTACGGGCCTGTTTTTTTCGGAGGTGACAGACCTGATTAGGACATCATGGGCCTGATTCTGAGGTTCCGTATCTGATTCGGACATCATGGGTCTGATTCTGAGGTTACGTGTCTGATTCTGAGGTTATGTGCCTGATTATGACATCATGGGCCTGATTCTGAGGTTACGTTCTGCTTCTGAGGTTACGTGCCTGATTATGACATCATGGGCCTGATTCTGAGGTTACATGCCTGATTATGATATCATAGGTCTGATTATTATTATTATTATTACATTTTATTTATAAGGCGCCACATGTGTTTTGCAGCGCCATACAAAGGACAGTACAGGGGACAAAACATTGCATTACAGTAAATAAATAACAGAAATAGAGTACAGGTAACAGAGCACCACACATTCTCAAGACATAGTACAGCTAAGATGTAAGTATTGAGGGAGTGATCATCGTACTACTAGAGGCTGGTGGTCATAGATGGAGATGAGCCTTTACTAGCAGGATAAAGATTGTCATTGAGTAGGGGAGAGCTGTGAGTGAAATGTGTTGAGACGAGGGCTTAGATAACCAGAGGAAAGAGGGCCCTGCTCTGAACAGCTAACAATCTATTGGGGAGGGGCGGCAGACAGATGACAAGAGGTGCAGGCAAGTGGGAGGTAGCCTGATGGCAGTATGCAAGCAAAGCTGAGATGTTCACGGCATGAGGCAGGGGGGTTGGAGGCGCGGCTTCAGCTCTGGGTTATGCATCAGAAGGGTAATCTTTGATGAATAGGTGGGTTTTTAGTGCCCGTTTGAAGCTTTGCAAGGTTGGGGAGAGTCTAATGGAGTGGGGGAGTGCGTTCCACTGAAGGGGTGCAGCACAGGCAAAATCCTGAACTCGTGCATGGGTAGCAGTAACCAGGGTGGTGGAGAGGCGACGGTCATTAGTCGACCGTAGGGGGCGGGAGGGAGTATGAAGGGAAAGGAGGTTGGAGATGTAGGGAGCAGTGGAAATAGAGATGGCCTTGTATGTAAGGGTGAGGAGTTTGAAGAGGATTCTGTAGGGGAATGGGAGCCAGTGTAGATTTTGTTGAAGGGGAGTGGCAGATGTGGTGCGGCGTGAGAGGAAGATAAGCCTAGCTGCGTAGTTCAGGACAGATTGGAGGGGAGCAAGATGGGAGCAAACGAGGCCAGTGAGGAGGACATTGCAGTAGTCAAGTCGTGAGATGACCAGTGAGTGGATGATGAGTTTAGTTGCACTCTGGGAGAGATATGGCCTGATACGAGCAATGTTGCGTATCTGGAAACGACAGGATTGTGCCAGAGCTTGGATGTGGGGTGCAAAGGAGAGGGAGGAGTCAAGAGTGCCGCCCAGGCAGCGGAGTTGGGGAACGGGGGAGAGGGTGGTGTTGTCAACAATGATGGAGATATTGGTCGGGGGTGTTGCTCTGGATGGGGGGAAGATGATGAGTTCCATTTTGTCCATGTTGAGCTTTAGAGAGCGTTCAGACATCCAGGAGGAGATTGCAGAGAGGCAGCTCGAAACCTGAGAGAGGACAGAGGGGGACAGATCAGGAGATGAGAGGTAGAGTTGTGTGTCATCAGCATAGAGGTGGTATTGAAGGCCAAATGAGTTAATGAGCGCACCCAGGGAAGAGGTATACAGGGAGAACAGAACCCTGAGGGACACCAACAGGAAGGATGGAAGGGTGTGAGGTGGTGCTTGAGGCAGACACAGAGAAGGAGCGGTTAGTGAGGTAAGAAGAAAACCAGTCAAGGACAGTGCTAGAGAGGCCCGCGTTTTGGAGTGTGCCGAGGAGGAGAGGATGATCTACGGTATCAAAGGCAGCAGAGAGGTCCGGAAGGATGAGCAGAGATAAGTGGCCCCTGGATTTGGCAGAAAGCAGGTCATTAGTGACTTTCACCAGGGCAGTCTCAGTTGAGTGGAGTGGGCGAAAGCCAGATTGTAGTGGATCGAGGATGGAGTTGTCAGAGAGGTAGCTTGTGAGACGGCTGTAGACTAGTCGTTCAAGTAATTTGGAGGCGAAAGGGAGAAGAGAGATGGGGCAGCACTTAGTGGGTAATGAGGGGTCGAGGTTGGGTTTTTTGAGAATAGGTGAGACCAGAGCATGTTTGAATGGTGAGGGGAAGATGCCGGTGGAGAGGGACAGGTTAAAGAAGTGAGCAAGGTGGGCGCAGGCACTGGGGGAGAGGGAGCGGAGAAGACGGGAGGGGAGGGGTCCAGGGGGCAGGTGGTGGGGGGGGAGGATAAGATGAGGGAGTGGACTTCCTTTTCTGAAGTCGGATGGAAGGAGGACAGGGTGGGATAGATGGAGGGGAGGGATAGAGGGGGCAGGGGGGTAGCAGAGGGGTGACGGCGGGAGATGTCGTGTCGGATATCCTCAATTTTGGAGATGAAGGAGGAGGCAGTCAGTGGCAGCGGGGGAGGATGAGAGGGGAGGAGGAGGGGGGCGAAGGAGAGTGTTGAAAGTTTCAAAGAGACGGCGTGGACAGGAGGACTGAGAAGAGATGAGTGCTTGAAAAAGGATTGCTTGGCGAGGGAAAGAGCAGAGCTGTAGGAGGAGAGAATAAAATTGAAATGGAGGAAGTCCGCCAGAGAGCGAGATCTCCTCCAGGAGCGTTCAGCGGAGCATGAGCATTTTTGTAAGAAACGTGTTAGTTTGGTGTGCCAGGGTTGGCGTTTGGAGCGGCGGAGGGGGACAGAGGAGAGGGGGGCCACAGAGTCGAGAGCAGTGGTTAGAGAAGAGTTATAGAAGGTGACTGCCTGGTTGGGACAAGTCATAGTGGAAAGAGAAGAGAGGAAAGTCTCGAGGGAGGACATGAAAGTGGGGTTGAGAGACCCAAGATTGCGTCTGGTGGTGGTGGGTCTGGGTGTGGAGAGGAGGAGGGAGGATGAGAGGGTGAAAGAAAGCAGATGGTGGTCAGAGAGAGGGAAGGGAGAGTTTGAGAAATCAGAGAGATCACATTGGTGGGTGAAGACAAGGTCGAGGGAGTGGCCGAGATTGTGAGTAGCGGTGGAGGTCCATTGAGAAAGTCCAGAGGAGGTGGAAAGGGCGAGAAGATTAGTGGAAGCGGCATTAGTGATGTCAATAGGGATGTTAAAGTCTCTGAGGATGACAGAGGAGAGGTCAGAGGAGAGAAAGTGGGGAAGCCAGGCAGCAAAGTTGTCAAGGAAGGGTGAACAGTGGCCAGGGGGGCAGTAGATCACTGCCACAAGGAGGTGAATGGGGTAGAAGAGGCGGATAGTGTCGACCTCAAAGGTGGAGAAGGTGAGAGAGGGCTCAGGTGGGATGACACGAAAGGTGCAGTTAGGGGAGAGAAGGACGCCCACGTGCCTGATTATGACATCATGGGCCTGATCTGAGGTTATGTGCCTGAATATGGCATCATGGGCCTGATCTGAGGTTACGTGCCTGATTATGACATCATGGGCCTGCTTTTGAGGTTACATGCCTGATTCTGAGGTTACATGACTGATTCTGACATCATAGATCTGATTCTGAGGTTGCGTGTCTGATTCTGAGGTTACCTTGCTGATTATGACATCATGGGCCTGATTCTGAGGTTACATGCCTGATTCTGACATCATGGGCCTGATTCTGAGGTTACGTGCTTGATTCTGGGTTATGTGCCTGATTCTGACATCATGGACCTGATTCTGAGGTTGCGTGCTTGATTATGACATCATGGGCCTGATTCTGAGGTTACATGCCTGATTATGACATCATGGGCCTGATTCTGAGGTTACATGCCTGATTATGACATCTGTTCTTGATTCTGAGGTTACATGCCTGATTCTGTGGTTATATGCCTGATTCTGACATCATAGGTCTGATTCTGAGGTTACGTGTCTGATTCTGAGGTTACCTTGCTGATTATGACATCATGGGCCTGATTCTGAGGTTACGTGCTTGATTCTGAGGTTACGTGCCTGATTATGACATCATGGGCCTGATTCTGAGGTTACATGCCTGATTATGACATCATGGGCCTGATTCTGAGGTTACATGCCTGATTATGACATCTGGTCTTGATTCTGAGGTTACATGCCTGATTATGACATCATGGGCCTGATTCTGAGGTTACATGCCTGATTATGACATCATGGGCCTGATTCTGAGGTTACGTGCCTGATTCTGACATCATGGGCCTGATTCTGAGGTTACGTGTCTGATTTGGACATTACGGGACTGATTCTGGGGTTGAGTGTCCGATTCGGACATTATGGGCCTGATTCTGAGGTTACGTGCCTGATTCGGACATTATGGGACTGATTCTGAAGTTACATTGCTGATTCGGACATTATGGGCCTGATTCTGAGGTTACGTTACTGATTCGGATATTATGGGCATGATTCTGAGGTTACGGGCCTGATTCGGACATTACGGGATTGATCCGAAGGTTACGTTGCTGATTCTGACATTACGAGCGCCATGTTGATGTTCTCAGAGTTGAGGTTCTGGGTTTTTTGCTACTGCATGAGCATGAAAATCCCATAAAACGGATGAGGCACATGTGTTACACTGACGGTGCAGTTGTGCACACAGAGGCACAGTAGTGATTGAGACGCATGGGCGTGCTGCGGCAGTGTAGCCGGCGTGTGAACGGTTATTGCTCACATTGGAGCCCATGCTATGACAGAGAATCTGTACCTAGCAATGGGGATGGTGGGACGGATGGTTGTCCCTAAAGACGCACCAAGCACTATTACAGCACCTAAAAACGTACAATGTGGGCGCCCCTGTCCTCGCGCAGTCCGACGCACATATGTATACCAGGGGAAGGTCTGATGCCGGCATTAGAATAACCTCACAGACATGACTACGGCCCTGTATACTGTATAATTAGCGCACTGAGATACATTGCTCTGTCCCGTTGTGTTACTGTGTATATTAGTGTATAACTCTATTAGAGCAGGATACACATCTGGTCGCCCACTGTGACGTCATTGTGATTCCTCTGTGTGATGTGCCTGTTTATTATCTGCTCTCACCCCAGTAATCATTCTGGTCTGTACATGATATAGGGGTTCTGCTGCTGCTACTCCTAGTGATGGTGGCTCTGATCCTCCTATCCGTGGTGCTGAGACCCTCCCTGTACAGTCCCAGCCCCCTGCAAAGCTGGAAGCCCAGGTGGAGGAGTCTGGGAGAACCCTACATCCCCCCGGAACACGTGCTCACAAGAGACAGGTGCGTAGCTGGTATGATGTGTAATATGTGGGGGGTTTTCTGGCATCAGGGCAACCCTTCCCATGTGACGAGACCTTCATCTACGGCAGGACACTCTTAGAGGTGTCATAGATGAGGGTTTTTTTAAAGTGGCATTGCCTTTTTAACAATCGCCGCTTTAAAATCAATGAAATGGGCAGACTCCGCTGGATCTCACCAGTGCCTGCACAGATTAGGGCTGCTACGTTCCCCCTAGTATTGTCAGCGTGATTAATACGTGTGTGAGTCACATTTCCAATAAAACGTAATTAAATATCAATAAAATATAAAAAGACAATTGCACGTCTAACGCTAAATCAGCCCATTCATGTATATAGTTTGTGATGTGTATATCCAGAGCAGTACGGAGTATTGCATTATTCCTGTATCTTCCCTACACGCAGCCTTCAGTTTTACCAAGCGATTGGGTGTCACGGTTCTGGAGAGCGGCTGGATACTGGGGAAAAGGAAATTGCCTATGGATTAGGTACGTGTGTTATATAACCCCTGTACTATACATACGCAGTGTCACAGAAGCCGCACACGCCTCACATAACTTTGCCTCCTAGATCAGAGAGGCACAGCGCGAGACTTGGAGGATTTCAGCGTGCGGACTTTGTTTGACAAGCTGGAAGATCAGACTCTTCATATGACGTCTCAGCTGGGGAGACACAGGAATGAGACCCTCTCCTTCTATAAGGCCTTTATACACAGGATCCAGGTGCTGAAGGTGAGCGTGACCCCAGATCTATCCTGCTATTAATTCACGGAATGTGTGACGGGGTTCTGCCATCTTCTCTCTGACCCATCCCCGCAACATAAGTGTGAGAATACTGACGCTGGCACAGTACATGAATGTCTGCAATAGTGGCACTTATATGGCTTTAGTGTTCATTCTAGCACCCTGCACCTTTCAAAACACGTGCAGTTCCTCTTTCCTGCCTGGGGTGTCACTCTCTGCTCTGGTGCTTCTCAGAACACTGCTCTGTATCTCAGCACTAAAATACAGACCAGAATGGGCTGAGAAGCACCAGAGCAGAGAGCGACACCCCATGCAGGAAAGAGGGAACTGCATGTGTCTTGAAAGGTGCAGGGTGCTAGAATGAACACTAGGCTTGCGTAGTCTTAGCAAGAATCTACAATACAATACGAATACTCAGGAATAATTTGTGCCTTCCTCCGGTGTGTAAATGACAGGCATGCTTCAGCAAGCAGCAGAGAGGTCACTGATTATTAGTCCTGGTCCTGCGGTGGGAAGCTCAGCCTGACCTGTCTCTGATCTTTTACATGAAGGAAATGTTGCAGAGCCTAGAACTCGGTGCCAGTAAAGGCTTTGAACGGAGGAAGATTCCGCTAGAGGGTGAAAAAGAAAATACAGGAACCGCCATCACTTCTCAGCAGAGTGAGGGTTCCGGCACAAACATGAGCGGGACGTTCTACACGGATCTGCCTCAAGGTAAGAGGATTATAGCCATGGTCAGAGGGGTGCGAGTGAGTGACAAAGTGTGAAATATCCTAGTGTGTCCGCTCAGCCAGCACATGGGAACCACAGTCCCATAAAAGGACTTTCCTACGCAATGACAGCAGTGGCCAGGACAGTCCTCAAACATACGCTAAGAAGTTGGTGAGGATTCCCTGCATAGAAGGGGGTGTAGGAGGTGGGAGATGGACAGATCTACTGCAGCCTAAGCCCTGGAGTGGAGGTGACAGGAGTATAAATAAAACACCATTGTTTTGCATACAAGAGAGTTCTGGCGCCTTATATTTGTGATACCTGTGTGTACCCCACCACCCAGTCACACTTGTGTCCTCATATAAAGGATTGCTGTGAGGTCGGCACGTGTGGAACTCTGCTGACCACCTATGCCCACACCCAAGAGCTAGCCAGAGCAAAGAGAGCATGGGGGGAGGAGGTGCGGTACCGTCATGCCCACTAGCCGGGGGCTGCAGGCGCTATAGACACTCTGTCACCGTGGGGGCAATGTCACTTTCGCTGGGAGGGGAAGAAGGATCTTGTGACCTCCTTATTCATGGACAAGCTGTTATACATGTCTGTATGTCTGTGTAGTATCACGGCGCTTATATACTGCTGTGTGGAGAAGCAGCTGGAATAGAGTATACTCTTCTATAGAAAGTTGCACATTATTTACATATAATTCAGTGTATAACTGTGTGTGTTTGGAGGCATTGTTCAAAGGGCCAAACCCAGGAAAGCTCCGGGTCCTGACGGAGTGTCACCATCTGCCCTGAGAGCATGTGCGGGTCAGCTCGCCCCCATATTCACAAAGATCTTCAACAAATCGCTGGAGTTCAGAAAGTCCCTTCCTGTGTCAAAAGGAACACTATCGTCCCGGACCCCAAGAAACCCTCTATCACGAACCTGAACGACTACAGGCCGATAGCACTGATGTCTGTGGTCATGAAAACGTTCGAGCGTCTGGTTTTGAATCACCTGAAAACTGTGACTGGCCCCCAAATGGACCCCCTGCAGTTCGCCTATCGCTCGAATCGGTGTGTCGAGGATACAGTCAACCTGCGCCTGCACTACATTCTACAGCACCTAGACATTCCCGGTACCTACGCGAGGGTCCTGTTTGACGATTTCAGCTCGGCCTTCAATACAATCGTCCCCAGCATCCACCACCCCAAATTTCTTCGCCTAGGGGTCCCAGAAGCTACCTGTTCCTGGATAGTAGACTTCCTGACAGATAGGACACAGGTGGTAAAAGCGGGGGAATTCACCTCTCAAGCACGGTCCATTAGTGCAGGGGCCCCTCAGGGCTGTGTCCTCTCACCCCTGCTCTTCTCCCTGTACACAAATGACTGCACCTCAGAGGCGCAATCAGTAAAGATCATCAAATTCGCAGATGTCACCACCGTCATCGGCCTCATCAAGGACGGGGACGAATCGACCTATAGAAGGGAAGTAGACCGGTTGGCCCAATGGTGCATCCACAACAACCTTGAGCTCAACCTCCTCAAAACTGTCGAGACGATAGTGGACTTCAAGAAGAAGTCATCTAGTGCACCTCTGCTAACGATTGCTGACAGTGTGGTATCGCTAGTGGACTCCTTCAAGTTTCTAGGGACTACAATCTCCCGGGACCTTAAATGGGGGTCCAATGCAGACGCCACTGACGGGAAAGCGCAGCAGAGGTTGTTCTTCATCAGACATCTAAGGAAGTTCAACATCCCACAAAAGCTTCTGCTCCTCTTCGACTTCCGGGGACGCAGGAGGGAGCCGCACACCGTTACCTGGCCCTCTGGTGCTCTGCCTCTTGGGGGATCTGTGGAAGGCACATCCTCTGGCGCTGCTGTCTCCTGCAGGCACCTGGGACCGCTGGGGCCACCTGGGATTGGTGGGGTCGGGAGGAGCCCGGAGGCAGTCTTGGAGGGGACCCCCAGCCGGCACCGGGACCCGGGGACGCACATCGCGACCCGCAGCGGAAGGTCAACGAGCTGCCGAAAGGAGACATCGGGGACACCACCTTATGCTGCGAACCGGCCTCTGCCCTTCCCCGTCAGTGCTGGTCCCTGCCCTTGCACGTCAAGCTACTGTGGGACGGCAGGGCTGTCACTAGCCCCAGACACCGCTAGTTGATTGCTGACCGCTCCATCCGGCTGAGCCCGGATCACGGTGACGCCGGCCCCTGCCCTGACAGTACCATTGCCTGACTCTTACTGCTCTACCTGCGGCTTCGGTGGTACCCCGGACCAGGGGACCCCCTCTGCTTCTGACACGGAGTCCTCACCGCCGACATTCCCGCAACATAAGCCTCCGGCACCATGACCACCTGACAACGAGGAGAGTGGTCTCCCCCTGGGTGTTTTTTTTTTTCCTCTCTTTCTCTTCTCTCTTTTTGACTCCCTACCTCCCCTGCCGGAACATATTTCATAGTATTATACCTTACATTGGTTCGGCCCATATGCAGAAATCTTCGTCCAAGACTCCTAAACAGGGGAGTGCTGATATCTCTCAACACTTTACCAGAGGCACCAAGATTACCCAGCATAGGGGTCTCCCCTCCCCTCTTCAAGATTCTATGGATAACTCCTCCACCCCGCCCTCTGCTCCGTCTACTAAGGATGATATCTTAGCTCTCCGCTCCCTCATTTCGGACTTTAAGGATTCCCTGGAGACCAAACTGGACAAGGCGGTGGCCTCCATTAAGACGGACATCTCCCTTGCATCCAGGGCCTCGAAAATGGAATCCCGTCAGGACCATTTCCAGAAAGCTCTAAACGACACGGGTCGTGACTTGGACCACATTGTCTCAGAACTGTCAGAACTCCGCACTAAAAACGAGGATCTGGAGAACCGCGAACGCAGATCCAACCTGCGCATTCGCAATATCCCGGAATCCGTCAGCACGGACAACCTCGAACCCTATCTTCACGACCTCTTCTCCTTCCTGATCCCGGACCTGGGGGCAGCACAGTTTCCTCTAGAGAGGGCTCACCGTGCCCTACGTCCTAAGCCTAGGGATGGTGAACCTCCTCGCGATGTGGTCCTCCGATTTCTCAAGTTTAAGGATAAAGAAAGGGTCCTCAACATCAACCGTGGAAAGCCCCATGTACTCTACAATTCTTCTAAACTACAGTTCTTCCAAGATCTGGCCCCTCTAACCATGGTTAAACGGAGAGAGCTCCGTGATTTAACAAAGGCACTACGGGATAGGAACATCCGATACCACTGGGGCTTCCCCTTCAAGCTAATCGTCGACCTTCAGGGAAAGACGGTCATCATCAGAGATCCACGTGAGGGCAGAGACCTGCTCTCGCATATAGAGGAGGCTGGACCCCCCGTTGGAGCAGACCACTCAACTTAAAATTTGACGAGGCGCTAGGGCGGATTTCCTCCGACGAGCCCCCTTTCTCCTGTATGCCAAGGACTACCCCAGCCCTGGCATAGTCTGCACCATTATGCATACTACCCCCATAGGACGTCTGTATAACTTGTTATTGCTTGTTTATTGTCGGGGGATCACCCCTTGTTATACGTTTATATGACTGTACGGAATTCAATGTTATGTTCACGTAATGCATATGTTCACCCCTCCCCCCAAATCCCCCTTCCTTTTTCCCTTTTTTTTTTCCCTCTCTTTCTCCTCTCTCTCTTCCCTTCCCTTTTACATACCCCCCCCCCCCCCCAATCCCACAATGCCATTTGTCCTTATTCTAGAATTATCTCAAGATCACCCTCTGTAGCAATGTATTCTCACTGAACTCCACATGTTTACAGTAGCATGGTAGGCCGAACTGCAGTGTATAGCAATCACCCCTAGCCTGTCCTACTACTCCCAACCATGGTTCCACTCTATAGTTCCCCTATGCTACATTTTGCCTCCCATTGTTAGTTTATCCCCAGCTTAGGGACTCAGTGTTGCTCTTGGAGGCTCACGTTAATAATGACGGCACCTTGCACTACTAGGTCTCTTCTCCACTGCTGTCCTAATGTTTACCAGTTTCATCTGTTTTGGTTGGTGGTGTGGTCCACGGGCACGGGGGTCTCACATTCTTAGCCAGCTCCTCTGCCGGCTTTCTTATAGATCTCACAAGCTGTACTGTGGGGCCCCCCGTGTCGGTCGCCCTCGCAGGTTCTCAACAATGTGTATCTTTGTATTTTGTAAAAGTTTCTAGAATCTCCAGACGATACGTACTCAACGTACTCTCTAGCGATGATTATTTCCCCCCTCCCCCCCCTTTTTTTTTTCTTTCTTTTTCTTTTTCTCTCTCCTTTCTCTTTTTCTTTCTCATCTCTCTCTCCCTCTTTCTTCCTCTTCCCCCCTCCCTTGTCTCTCTCTCTCTAAACCTCCTCACCCAGGGGACACCGTTCCACCTATTGTCTCCTAAACACCCGTTTCGCTCGACGCCTTACCCCATTTCTCCTAGGGCTAGGTGTCTATTCTCTGTTCTCCTCCCTACATGTGATATTTTTCTGCTCAAATAGACCACCACCACCCCCTGATTTTATTTATTTTTTTGCTCCCCTCTGGCGACACGGAACTCTGGTTCCCTCGCCTCTCTGGACCACTAAGTCCTAACTACAGGAATACCAATCTCCTTAGCATTGAGTAACCTGCTCTTTCTCTATCTCCTACCTACCTCTAAAAAATACATATATTTATATTTCTCATTTATTTTATTTTTTTCTCTCCTATTTTTCTATCTTCTTCCTCTCTTCTCACTCTCTTTCTCTCCCTTTTTTCCAGACTTTTCCTCCGGAGCGAGTCGACCCCCTTCCACTGATCTCCCCACTTAATACTTCATCCATACTTCCCCTGCTCTCGACACCATGCCCTTCACCATCGCCTCTATGAATGTCCGGGGCCTCAACACACCCTATAAACGATCCCACTTGTTTCGTACAATTCGCACCCTCCACGCAGACATAGTTCTACTTCAAGAAACACACTTTAAGCGAAATGGCCACCCCACTCTATCTTCCAGGCGATTTTCCACTGTGTTGTACTCCTCAAGTGAATCTAAGCACAACGGAGTCGCTATCCTGATTAGCAACAAACTCCCCTTCACACAAAGCTCGGTTCACATCGACACAGAGGGGAGGTATATCATTCTGGTTGGCAGGTTGGGGCACCTGGACGGAACTATAGCCAACCTATACGCACCCAACACGGGCCAACAAAGGTTTTTTAGATCCTTCTTCAAAGCTCTCCAGAAACACAGAGCGGGTTATGTATTCCTTGGAGGGGACTTCAATGCTGTTCTAGACCCTCTACTGGATAAATCCGCTCCCCAGAGCCACCCTCGCACCAGCCATATATCCGATACCTTCTCTAAACTTATTAAAGAAGCATCTCTTTTCGATACTTGGCGTGCTCTCAACCCATCCTCCAAGGACTATACTTTTTTTTCCTGCCCCCACCAGTCCTATTCTAGACTTGACTATCTCTTCTGCAGCCCCCCAGCCTCTAACCACATTCTGTCCTCTTCAATTATCCCCAATGTCTGGTCGGACCACTCCTTCATCGCGTCCGCATTTGATCTGTTGGATACTCCAACTTCCCGCCCATCTTGGCACCTGAACGAGACCCTTCTAAAAATTCCCTCCTTCAAATCCAAGATGGATGGTCTGCTCACTGAATATTTTTCTCTTAACAATCCCGAATCAGGATGTTCCCCACTAGTCTGGGAAGCCCACAAAGGGGCCATGTAATTAGTTACGCATCTCATCGCAATAGGGAACACAAAGCAATGTTCAAGAATCTCACTGACCAGGTCCAACATCTAGACGCTCTCCATAAACGTAATCCCACGGACTCGAACTACAAACAGCTTATGGCAGCTAGGGCAGCTCTCAACGCACTAATCACAGAAAAGATAGATAAATCCCTACGCTGGCTGAACCAGAGATTTTATGAGAAAAGCAACAAGGCAGATGCCCTCTTGGCAAATAGATTAAAAGCACGAAAAGCCCTCTCAGCTATAGTCTCACTTAAGGACTCTAACGGTAACACACACTATAAACCCTCAGACATCAATTCTATCTTTAAGGAATACTACACCCGCTTATATAACTCCCCAAGCAATCCGTCATCCCTACCTGATCCAAACTTACGTATCTCTGACTTCCTGACCTCATGCTCTCTTCCACAGCTGGATGCTCCCACAGCCACTGCATTATGTAAGCTTATATCAGACGAGGAAGTATCGGCTGCTCTTAAACTTCAGAAACCCTCTAAGGCTCCGGGCCCGGACGGCCTACCCTTCGCGTACTATAAAACATTCGAGGGTACTATAGTTCCTCACTTGACGTCTACTTTTAACAAAATCCTTAATGGGGATCTCTTCCACAGCGAAACCACCAGAGCATTAATCACGGTTATTCCCAAACCTGGTAAGGATCAACAGCAGGTCTCTAATTACCGCCCTATATCCCTTCTCAACACTGACTTGAAACTTTTTGCAAAAATTCTTGCCTTACGCCTGAATCCTCTTCTACCGTCTCTTATTCACCCCGACCAAGTCGGATTTGTCCCTACACGTCAAGCCCTAGATAATACCAGACGTACCATCAATCTGATTCATCACGCAAACTCAGTCAAGCTCCCCTCTCTTTTATTGGCATTGGACGCGGAAAAGGCCTTCGATAGGGTGTCGTGGGCCTTTCTCGAACAAACGCTTTGCAGCTTTGGTATCCGCGGGGAATTTCTCCAAGCAATCTCGGCACTCTATCACAACCCCTCCACTTCTGTTCTAACAAATGGAATTCTTTCGGACTCCTTCGCCATCACCAATGGTACGCGACAGGGATGCCCCCTGTCGCCTCTCATCTTTGCTCTGATAATTGAACCTCTCGCCTGCCGCATCCGTCTTAACCCGGATATTACAGGCATTTCAATCAAAGACTCACACTACAAACTCTCCCTTTTTGCAGATGACGTCCTCCTCACCCTCACTAGCTCATTAATCTCCCTACCCAATCTTTTCAAAGAGCTAACTCTCTACGGTGACCTCTCTGGATATAGGGTGAATAACGACAAATCAGAGGCTCTCCCGCTTCACATCCCTCTCAAGGCACTGAATCATCTGAAATCTAACTTTCCTTTTGCATGGCGTCACACCTCCATTAAATATCTGGGGGTTCACATCACCAAATCTTACCACTCGCTTTACGATGCTAACTTTCCTCTCTTATTTAAGGAAATATCTCAAGACATCTTAGGATGGAAAAAACATTTTATTTCCTGGATCGGCAGGATTAACGTCATTAAGATGAACGTTATCCCCAAGATACTATACCTCTTTCAAACTCTCCCTGTCCCGGTCCCTCTTCGGATCCTATCCTCCCTCCAGACCCAATATGGTAAATTCATATGGAATGACAAGAAGCCGCGATTGCATAGGGAGACCCTCCAGCGGAGCTCTTCGTGTGGCGGCCTAGGCCTCCCCTCGCTGTCAAGATACTACTACGCCACGGTACTTAGCCAACTTGTCGCCTGGCATTCACCACGGCACACTAGGAGATGGGTTGACCTGGAGAGTGACCTGGCTCAGGTCGAATCGGTTGCTCATCTACCATGGCTCCCCCGCCCGCACAGATCTAAAACCATTCCATCAATCCCAACAATATCCCTAACTTTATAGGTGTGGGACTCGCTAAAATCAAAATTTTCACTCCACACAATTCCCTCTCCCCTTACCCCCATCTGGACTAACCCCTCCTTCTCACCGGGCCGATCCCGTCAATTTGCTTCCAACTGGACCAAAGCAGGCGTCCACCGCTTTCATCATGTACTTCACAACAATGTACCGCACTCATTCGCAGACCTCCAAACAAAACACTCCCTCCCGCCTTCGTATTGTCAAAGTCAGAAAAATATCTCTATGCACACTGCCATATTTTGCACCTCATACAGGTCCGTGCTGCGCATGCGTACGCTCTCCCGTGCGTGCGCATACTCACAGTCGCGGGCACCCGCAGGCGCACGGTATATGTATTTACGGTAGAGTTTATGTGATCGTAGCGTGCAACTCAATCGTTACATATTTTCACTATATAATGTATTTTGTAGATCATGGTCCCTTTGATAGATTCTGAAAGTTTAGTTAATATAGCATGTTCCTGGACAGAGAGATCCCTCTTTGTATTGTACGAAGGGTCTAACAGGGGTCATACAGTGGTGTTTAGTACCCATCGGAAGAGTATTTAATTAGCAATATTCCGGTGTTGGTTTGGAGCGGATTAATCGCTCGTGCGAATAGTTATGGACATAAGAAGTTTATGTCCATTTACTATTATTTGCTCTTACTTATCCATGCGGCGGGAAACCCAGTATCCCACCCACCTGAACAGTTGGAAGTAGCCACAGCCCACCTGTATGAATCAACCTATGACCTTTTGTTATAATGCGAAGCCGAATTCCTGTGTCCAATGAACAATGAGATTGTAGGGACCATTGAATTGTATTGTGTGTGGGGCATAAATAGACAAGCCGACCATATCCAGTGCACTCTCTTCAACGGTTCTCATTGCTGATAATCGGGAGCTGGATATCGAGGCGCATGCGATCGTTTCCCCTTGTGCGTAAGTCTTCTCCGCAATCATATTGATCTTCTTGTTATTGTGAGCCATCTCTCTCTCTCTCTCTTCTCTTCTTTCTCTCTTATTTTCCTTTAAAACGTAATTGTATTGTATTGTATTTCCTGTGTAGTTATCTGGTTAGGTAGTCTATGTTATATTGTAGTGTATGACTTGTATTGTGTTAATTCTTTTGCAAGTATATCATTCATAATATATATACAAGGCGTTAGACCCTAAGCACGGTATCTGTGTATTTCTTATAGTGTTAAGTATTCTCAGAGCGTCGGTGACGCTCGAACAGCTTTTGAGTTAATAAGGTTACACTGTGTTGCATTTACACTCTATCATTACACTAAGGTTTTACTGCATAACACACTGTGTATGGTTTAGATATAAAGGTTTAACATTGTGAGCGTCAGCACCGCTGGTGATCTCCTCGTGGTCCTGAGCGTCCGCTACGCTATAGCGAATCATTACGTTAGTCGGCAGCCAATAGCGTGCCTGCCTGTGATCTCTTGGCCGTGAGCGAACGTGACGCTTGAGCGTCTCGACTACGGCTAAGCGATCGTTACGCAACGTGCGTACCCTTACGGTATTCCATACGTAAATAGCGTACAGTGTTCTTAGACCTCTTAAAGGGTTTTATATACGATAAATATTTAGCTTTATCAGTATTTTTACCAATACCTTCAAATTCGAAACTTCGTCTCCTCCTCAACTAGGACTTCGCCAATCCCAAATATCCCGACTCCGATGGAGCGCCTATGCATGTACCGACCCACCGACCGAGGCACTATTCCTAATCTATATCACTCCATTTTGTCTCCAATTGCGCCCCCCCGCATAACTCATGAGCTTGCCTGGGAAACAGACCTGGGGTATCCCCTGGAAGAAGACGTGTGGGAATCTGTCCGACTGAATATCTCTAAGTGTTCTATCAGCATATCCATCAAGGAAAACGCCTATAAAGTTTACACGAGATGGTATATGGTTCCCAAACGCTTACACCAAATATATCCGAACACTTCAAACCTCTGTTGGCGTCAATGTGGCCAAGAGGGTTCGTATTATCATATCTGGTGGAGCTGCCCGAAGATAGCCTCTTATTGGACAATGGTCCGTAACCTTATCCAGTCGCTTATTCCGGACTGCCCCCCCCTGTCCCCTGAGATGCTGCTCCTGTGTGCCCCAGCCTGCCAACTATCCAAGTCGGAAAATAAACTGGCTACGCATATAGCCTGTGCAGCTAAACTCCAGATTGCTAAATCATGGAAACTTCCTATCCCTCCAACTCGTTCTGAACTTATGAACCGAGTTTGGTTTGTGGCAAAGATGGAATATTTTTCTTCCTTGATGAACAACACAGTGGACAAATTTCACAGCGTTTGGGCACCCTGGTACACTAAATTTCAAGTAGCTCTCCCGGGCCTCTCCTAGTCCAACTTACCCTTTTTCCCCACACTACCTCTCTCCCGACTCGCTCCCCCCCCCCTCGACCGAGACATGTTTCTCCTTTTCACACTCTTTTTCTTCTTTTCCTTTCTCCTTCTTTTCTTCTCTTCATTCTCTTCGCACTTCAGATGTTAACTCCACTCTTGCTTCTTTCTCCTTCTGAGTCTCTCGGTAATCTCTTGCTAGCTCTCCCGAGGATCCCACTGGTTGACCCTTTGGAATATTCTAGACTGTTTACTAATTTTGTTCCTAACTCTAGAATGTTTCTGCATTTGTTTAAAATAAAGAGTATAACAAATACAAAAAATATAAAAAACAAAAAAACTTAACAAAGTAAATATAAAATGACGGGCAGCATAGGGACAAACTCTTGCACTCAATCTGCTACTCTATGTCTACTGATGTTCTTGTGCTCCGAGTGTGTCAAATTTTTTTTTCTCATCTGTCATTGTTTTTCTCATGCCAATAAACTTTTGTGATTTAAAAAAAAAAAAGCTTCTGCTCCTCTTCTACTCTGCGATTGTGGAGTCGGTACTGTGCTCCTCGATACTGGTATGGTACGGCTCCGCCAGCGCGAGGGACAGATGCAGGCTCCAAAAGGTGGTCAGAACCGCAGAGAAGATCATCGTGGCCGACCTTCCCTTAGTCCAGGACCTGTACTTGTCCAGAGCTAAAAAGCGGGCAATGAAGATAGTAAAGGACCAGCTACACCCCGGGCACAGCATGTTTAACCTGCTTCCTTCAGGCAGGTGTTACAGGGCTGCCCCGCCAGGTCCACCAGAAGCCTCAAAAGTTTCTTTCCCCAAGCTGTCCGCCTGCTGAACTCCTGAACATTGACTGACTAGACGTACATGTAACTCACTTGTGTCCCTACGGTATACCTATCTGTGTGACTTTACTTGCTCCCGCCTACTTATCTGTTACCTACTTGACTGTTACATAGCAAACCAAAGACAAATTTCTAATATTTGCAAGTATACCTGGCCAATAAAGCTGATTCTGATTGTGATGATTGGAGTATGAATGTGATACTTTGTGACAGCGGTGAGGTGAGACCTGCGGGGATTGAGCTTTTAAAGTCGCCTCAGGGCCCCCCCCCTCCCTCTCCCATCCATCCATATTCAAACCCGCACATCCAGCAGTACGTTACATTTGCACTCAGGAGATTGTTGTAACTGATGACTAGACCGTTTCTACAGAAAAAAACACTTATTTTTAGATACTGAAACATAAAACACGCTTTATGCTCCTAGTATGACCAGGCACATTCCTGTATGTCAGATGTGGCCTGCGGATACTGGGGGGGGGGTGCGGTCATTCTCCATGAAATGTCCTCATATAACCGCACGTTGCTGCCGCCGGTACGGAACACATTCTCAGTGTCTTCATTTGTAGAGGATGAGACCCTAATGTCAGAACCAATTCCCCCAAACTCTGGCTACATGAGCAATATAGTCTCCTGCAAAAATGCTTGTTGGCTGGAAGCTATTAATTACCGAGACCATTATACACTACACCCCTTACACCCCTTATAATGGAGGATAGGAGACTCGCACATGCACTCAGGGAGAGAGATCCTGCTCGTGCCATTGTACCTCCATCTCCAGGGAACACGGAGTCCCGGACCTGGCAGCTCACAGAGGGAGATTTAGTGCAGACTGCAGAGCGTCCTCCCCTCACTACACCTCTCTTTCTCTGTAGATTGTAAGCCTGCGTGCAGGGCCCTCATACCGCTCTGTTATAAAGTCACTGTTACTAAATAAAGCACAAGGCCTCTGGAGAAAAAACCTTCTCTGGAGTGGACAATCGCGCTTCATCCTCTGGCAGTCTGACGGATGAATCTGTGTTTGGCATGTGCAAGTGAGAGGGAGCAGGTACCATTCATTCTATATCTATAGTGGAGATTCCCATAGTACACCTTATGGAAGAAGCTGAGAACACAGATAGTGTGTTAGGGTCTCCTTCCCTGTGCTGCCACGTCGCCATGGCAACCGGGAGACAAGTGCTAGTGGTGTAACCTGAGCGCAGCTGATACTCCGGTTCGGGTCTTTTGCTGTGCAGTGGTTATAGGCTCTGTGCACGGCAGGGGATCCGGTGCTGGTTTTTGTGCTCACAGTCTGTGAGGTCTGAGTGGGGCGTGGACAACACCTGCTTTATAATGCCTCTTCTCAGGGTAAGCAGATGCTGCTGAATCTTTGTTGGTTAGTCAGTTTCTGAAAGTTAGACAGTACTGTGTAGCTTTGTATTTGTTTGTTGCTTACTGCAAATAGGCCTGGGGATTTGGTATTACACTCTGCCAATCCAGACCTAGCAGTAAGACTGGAGTAAGTCGTTTAGCTTGCTGGGGTTCTGTTACTACTCTGTGAATTTAGCAAGTTTGTGGCTGTATTCTAAGACTTGCCTGTCTAATCCTGTCTCACTGTGCTAGGTGTCAGGGGTCAGTTTAGTGGCAGTAAGCTGAACCTGTGCACTGCAAGTGAGAATTAGGATTGTGGAGACTCTCCTTGTGTCTATCATTCCATCTCTGACCAAGGAATTTACTGCCACACCCGTTGGTAACCCTTTAGGGTTTTGCTGTTGCCCTTAGCAACAGCATTTCGGGTTCTCTACGTATTAAAACACAACATCTTGCTTTCCCATCTGAGCATTACTAATACAAGGGAGACACCCAGTTCCTTAGCCTCTGGGCTTCTCTGTTCACTTTGTGTGTATTTTGTTACCCTATCACCTTCTGTGTACGTAATGTCATATTCCCCAGTCTGTCTGTGAGTCCATTTGTTTTGCATAACAGTGCAAACACCAGTACATTCCTGCAGACACTGGAGTGCATAACAGTTCTGACACCAGTACTTTCCTGCAGGCACTGGTGTGCATAACATAGTGTAAGGTACTGCAGTAAGACTCGTTGGGGCGCAGTGAGGGTCTGATTGCACAATTACTGAGAAGCTACTGTAGCTCTTACAGGTATCTAATATTTGGTCATCTTACGATACCCAGATGTATGGGGAATGCATACGGACATGTGTTCAGAATGTTGACATGGACGAGAAGTTGAAGTTGAACATGTCAACAATGACACAATGTTGACACACGATTTTTCACAATTTTAGGACAAGGGTTTGGCTGCTGTTAGGCTTGTTTATCTGCCGTATGGGAAACTGCATTGTCGGCATGTCAAAAGTCTACAGTCACAATATCCACATTGTGGATGCTGACATTTGCCATGTTGACCTTCTGCTGATGTGGACATACTTAATGTCAACATTCTGACATTGACATGGTGAGTGTCGGCGTTTTCTACCACACCCATTTAATGCATCTGATCCAGAGCAGGCTGCCTTCCCTCTAGAGCCTGAGATGGAAGTGGGTAACACACCCGGGCCGGAATCCTTTTAGTTGATGACAGCCTGGCACCCTAGTGCAGGGGTGGGCAACCATTTGCTATCAGTGTGTCAGATACAATAAACTGAAATCTTGTCCCTCCACGTGCCCCTTATATGCCATCAGACTCTTCCACATGCCCCTTATATGCCTTCAGACTCTTCCGCATGCCCCTTATATGCCATCAGACTCTTCCACATGCCCCTTATATGCCTTCAGACTCTTCCACATGCCCCTTATATGCCATCAGACCTCTCCACATGCCCCTTATATGCCATCAGACCTCTCCACATGCCCCTTATATGCCAAAAGACTCTTCTACATGCCCCTTATATGCCATCAGACCTCTCCACATGCCCCTTATATGCCATACAACTCGTCCACATGCCCCTTATATGCCATCAGACTCTTCCACATGCCCTTACATACCATCAGACTCTTCCACATGCCCCTTATATGCCATCAGACTCTTATACATGCCCCTTATGTGCCATCAGACTCTTCCACATGCCCTTTGTGTGCCATCAGACTCTTCCACATGCCCCTTATATGCCACCAGATAATTCTACATGCTGCTTATATGCCATCAGACCTCTCCACATGCCCCTTATATGCCACCAGACTCTTTTTCATGCCCCTTATATGCAATCAGACTCTTCCAAATGCCCCTTATATGCCATCAGACTCCTCTACATGACGCTTAAATGCCATCAGACCTCTCCACATGCCCCTTATATGCCATCAGACTCTTCTACATGCCCCTTATATGCCATCAGACTCTTCCACATGCTTCTTATATGCCATCAGACTCTTCTACATGCCCCTTATATGCCATCAGACCTCTCCACATGCCCCTTACATGCCATCAGACTCTTTCACTTGCCCCTTATATGCAATCAGACTCTTCCACATGCCCCTTATATGCCATCATACTATTTCACATGCCCCTTATATGCCATCAGACTCTTTCACATGCCCCTTATATGGCATCAGACTCTTTCACATGCCCCTTATATGCCATCAGACTCTTTCACATGCCCCTTATATGCCATCAGACTCTTTCACATGCCCCTTATATGCCACCAGACTCTTTCACATGCCCCTTATATGCCATCAGACTCTTTCACATGCCCCTTATATGCCACCAGACTCTTTCACATGCCCCTTATATGCCATCAGACTCTTTCACATGCCCCTTATATGCCATCAGACTCTTTCACATGCCCCTTATATGGCATCAGACTTCTTCATGCCTCTTATATGCCATCAGACTTTTCTACATGCCCCTTATATGCCATCAGACTCTTCCACATGCCCCTTATATGCCATCAGACACTTCTATCTAGCACTTGTCTCCCGGTTGCCATGACGACGTGGCAGCACAGGGCAGGAGACCCTAACAGTACCCCCCCTCTGACGAGGGGTCAAAGAACCCCTACCACCGGGTTTATCGGGGAACTGCGAGAAGAAAGAGCGTATCAGTCTGGGGGCATGAAGATCACAACTGCGCACCCACGACCGCTCCTCCGGGCCATACCCCTTCCAGTGCACCAAAAATGACAGCCGACCCCGAACCACCTTGGAGTCAAGAATCCTTTCAACAACAAACTCCCTCTGGCCACGTATCAGAAGAGGGGAAGGTCTTCCACTGGAAGAAGGATTACTAATCGCCCGTTTTAAAAGGGAACAATGAAATGTTTTATTGATACCCAAAGAACGGGGCAGATCTAACTGAAATGCCACCGGATTGATAACCCTGGTGATCTTATAAGGGCCGATGAACCGGGGCCCTAACTTATGAGATGGCTGTCTCAACTTCAAATTCTTGGTAGACAACCAGACGAAGTATCCTAATTTGAAGCTGCAGGGTCTTTTCCGCTTATCAAAAACCCTTTTGGTCACTAATGACACAGACACAAGGGCTTTCTTCACTTTCCGCCAAATACCTCTAAGGACCGAAACCACAGAGGAACCACCAGGCGTGGAGTCCAGGGGGTCAAAAGAATTGGCCTTAGGATGATGCCCATACACACAAAGGAAGGGAGAGATCCCTGTAGCAGAGTGAGCCGCGTTGTTATAGGCAAACTCCGCCATGGACAGATGAGCAACCCAGTCAGTCTGACACTTGGAGACATAACACCTGAGGAACTGCTCCAAGGACTGGTTCACCCTTTCAGTCTGCCCATTAGACTGCGGATGGTAGCCTGACGACAAGCTGACAGAAATCTGGAGATCGGAACAAAATGCCCTCCAGAATTTGGCCACAAACTGGGATCCGCGGTCAGAGACCACATCAAGTGGCAACCCGTGGAGACGCACAACATGCAGCATAAATAATTCAGACAGGCGTCTGGCTGATGGCAGCCCAACCAGTGGAACGAAGTGCGCCATCTTCGAAAACCTGTCAACGACAACCCAGATGGCTGTCATCCCCGAGGATTTGGGCAAGTCCACCACAAAATCCATTGAAATGTGGGTCCATGGCTTAGATGGGATAGAGAGTGGATGTAATGGGCCAACAGGAACCCCTCTAGGAGTCTTATTTCGGGCACAGATGTCACATGCCCGAACCCACTGATCCACATCCTTAGCCACCGAGGGCCACCACACCGCCCTAGATAGCAACTCCCGAGTTCTGGCAATACCCGGGTGACCTGCCGACTTCTTGGCATGGAATTCCAGGAACACTCGCTGTCTTAACCTAGGAGGCACAAACAAAAGACCTACCGGAAGGTCTGGAGGAGCCTGCTCCTGTGCTCTAAGGACTAATGATAAGAGGTCCTGGGTAATGCCCACTTTAATACATGATGGGGAAACAATGGGCAACGGCTCCTCGGTGGTCTCCTGGATTGGAGCAAAACTCCGCGAGAGCGCATCAGCCTTGATGTTTTTTGACCCAGGGCGATATGTTATAAAAAAATTAAAGCGAGCAAAAAACAAAGCCCATCGTGCCTGCCTGGCATTGAGACGCTTCGCTGACTCTAAATATGCCAGATTCTTATGGTCAGTGAGAATTGAGACCACAAACTTAGCACCCTCAAGCCAGTGTCTCCACTCCTCGAGTGCATCCTTAATAGCCAACAATTCCCGGTTACCCACGTCATAATTCATCTCGGCAGGTGAAAATTTACGGGAAAAGTAAGCACAGGGATGAAGGCGATTATCAGACACTCCCATCTGAGAAAGCACTGCCCCAATACCCATCTCAGAGGCATCCACCTCCACCACAAAAGGACGCTCTGGATCTGGGTGTCGCAGCACCTTGGCCGAAACAAATGCCCTTTTGAGACGGGCAAAAGCCGCTTTAGCCTCACAAGACCAGTGAGCAACATCCGCCCCTTTCTTAGTGAGTGCCACCAAGGGCGCCACTATAGACGAAAATCCAGCGATAAATCGTCTATAAAAATTTGCAAAGCCCAGGAAACGCTGAAGCGCCTTCAAACTAGTGGGCTGCACCCAATCCAGGACTGCCTGTACCTTGGAACCCTCCATTTGGAAACCTTCTGGGGAGATAATATATCCTAGAAATGCGATTTGCTGAACTTCAAATTCGCACTTCTCCAGCTTCGCCCCAAGCCGGTGGTCTCTGAGTTTCTGGAGGACTAAGCGTACATGCTTCCGATGTTCCTCCAGGGAATGGGAGAAGATTAGGATGTCATCTAAGTATACAACTAAGAATCTATCCAAATATTCCCTGAGCACATCATTCATGAAATCCTGGAAGACTGCCGGGGCATTACAGAGCCCAAAAGGCATCACCAAATATTCATAATGCCCTGAGTGGGTATTAAAGGCAGTCTTCCATTCATCCCCCTCTCTTATTCGGATTAGATTGTACGCACCGCGTAGGTCAATCTTAGAAAAAATGGTGGCAGTACGAAGCTGGTCAAACAAGACCGAAATGAGAGGCAGTGGGTATGAGTTTTTAATCGTGATACGGTTCAATTCCCTGAAGTCGATGCAGGGTCGCAACGAACCGTCCTTTTTACCCACGAAGAAGAACCCCGACCCAACTGGAGACTGTGAAGGTCTGATAAATCCCTTAGCCAAGTTCTCCTGAATGTACTCTGCCATAGCCTGAGTCTCAGGACGTGACAGGGAGTACAACCTGCTCTTGGGAAGCTTAGCATTTGGCAACAAATCAATGGCACAGTCATAGGGGCGATGGGGAGGTAGTACCTCTGCAACTTTTTTGGAGAACACGTCCGCAAAATCTGCATAACACCCTGGCAATCCTGGCAAACTTAGCTGCGAGAGCCTGACTGGAAGGCTCAAGTAACTCCTGAAACAATCAGTACCCCAACTAAGAATCTCCCCAGAGACCCAGTCAAATTGAGGATTGTGGGCCCTTAACCAGGGTAACCCCAACACCAATGGGGCAAAAGTACAGACAGTCACATAAAAGGACAATTTTTCAGAGTGTGTGGCTCCAATAAACAAAGAAATCTGGCTAGTGCAAGAGGTAATTTTACCTTGGGATAATGGTTCCCCGTTTAACCCACAAATCTCAATTTCCGATGCCAAGGGTACTAAGGGAACAGAGTGTTTCAGGGCGAATTGGCGGTCCATAAAAACCCCGTCGGCCCCACTGTCCACAAAGGCCTCAGTCTTGACAGTTTGACCGAGGATCTTCAAGGTCACCGGAATGATAAAAGTCTTCTTGGGAAATTCTGACTTCTGGCCTGACAGGATATTTCCCATCACCCTCAGGCCCTGAAGTTTTCCGGCTTTTCTGGGCATGATACTACCACATGACCTTTATTCCCACAGTACAAACACAACCCCTGCTGTCTCCTCCCCGTCTTCTCACGCGAGGAGAGGCGGGTAGCCCCAATCTGCATAGGCTCCTCAGAAAATTCCTCAGAGTCTGAGGTTCCCTTGGGAAGGAAGGAAATCTCAGTCTCCCTTTCAAGCCTACGCTCTCTCAGCCGTCTATCCACCCGGATGGATAACTGCATGAGCTGATCCAAGCTATCAGGCAAGGGATATTGTACCAGTTGGTCCTTTATCTGGTTAGACCTCTTCGGTACTGGTGTCTCAGGGCTGGGTCATTCCACTGGGTATCATGGGCCAACCTCCGAAACTCCGTACAGTAAACCTCAACTGGCCTTCGCCCTTGCTTAAGGATCGAAATCTGAGCCTCGGCTGAGGCCGTCTTGTCAGGGTCATCATACAACATGCCCAGTGCCGTAAAAAAAGCATCAACACTTTTAAGCGACGGACAGTCAGGCTGCAACCCATATGCCCAGACCTGTGGGTCTCCTTGTAGCAAGGAAATCACTATGCCCACCCGCTGAATCTCCGACCCAGAAGACTGAGGCCTAAGCCGGAAGTATAGCTTGCAGCTCTCCTTGAAACAAAAGTACTGCGAGCGATCTCCAGAAAAACGATCCGGGAGATTTACTTTCGCGGCTCCTTAACCCCTGCAGGTGCTGCTGCTGCGGGAGCTCTGCCAGCAGCCTGGGAGGTGTGCATTTTAATGGACAAATCATTAAATTGTCGAGTCAGGACCTGCACCTGATCGACCACCTGTTGCAACGTATTTTGAGGGGTATGCTCCATATTCCCACAAAATTTCAACAGGAGTATTAGGCTGCTGAATATGTTATGCACACCAGTGCCTGCAGGAAAGTACTGGTGTCAGAACTGTTATGCACTCCAGTGTCTGCAGGAATGTACTGGTGTTTGAACTGTTATGCAAAACAAATGGACTCACAGACAAACTAGGGAATATGACATAACGTACACAGAAGGTGATAGGGTAACAAAATACACACAAAGTGAACAGAGAAGCCCAGAGTCTAAGGAACTGGGTATCTCCCTTGTATTAGAACTGCTCAGATGGAAAAGCTAGATGTTGTGTTTTAATACGTAGAGAACCCGAAATGCTGTTGCTAAGGGCAACAGCAAAACCCTAAAGGGTTACCAACGGGTGTGGCAGTAAACTCCTTGGTCAGAGATGGAATGATAGACACAAGGAGAGTCCCCACAATCCAAATTCTCACTTGCAGTGCACAGGTTTTAGCTTACTGCCACTAAACTGACCCCTGACACCTAGCACAGTGAGACAGGATTAGACAGGCAAGTTTTAGAATACAGCCGCAAACTTGCTAAGTTCACAGAGTAGTAACAGAACCCCAGCAAGCTAAACGACTGACTCCAGTCTTACTGCTAGGTCTGGATTGGCAGAGTGTAATACCAAATCCCCAGGCCTATTTGCAGTAAGCAACAAACAAATACAAAGCTACACAGTACTGGCTAACTTTCATGAACTGACTAACCAACAAAGATTCAGCAGCATCTGCTTACCCTGAAAAGAGGCCTTATAAAGCAGGTGCTGTCCACGCCCCACTCAGACCTCACAGACTGTGAGCACAAAAACCAGCACCGGATCCCCTGCCGTGCACAGAGCCTATAACCACTGCACAGCAAAAGACCCGAACCGGAGTATCAGCTGCGCTCAGGTTACTCCACTAGCACTTGTCTCCCGGTTGCCATGACGACGTGGCAGCACAGGGCAGGAGACCCTAACAAAGGTCTGGAAAGCACAGTGTCAATTTTTGCAGATAATACCAAGCTATGTAGAGTAATTAACTCAGATAGTGATTCAGGGACCCTACAGAATGACCTATTTAAACTGGAACTTTGGGCATCTAAATGGAGAATGAGATTTAATATAGATAAATGTAAAGTCATGCACTTTGGGGCTAAAAATAATCATACATCCTATAAATTAAATAGGGAGAAGTTAGGTGAGACCGTTTTAGAAGAGGATTTGGGTGTGCTCATTGATAATAGACTAAGAGGTGCATTTACTAAGCAGTGATAAGAACGGAGAAGTGAGCCAGTGGAGAAATTTCCCCATCAACCAATCAGCAGCTCTGTATCATTTTATAGTATGCAAATTATAGATGTACTTCAGTGCTGATTGGTTGCCGTGGGCAACTTCTCCACTGGCTCACTTCTCCACTCTTATCACTGCTTAGTAAATGTACCCCTTAATAACAATACCCAATGTCAGACTGCAGCAACAAAAGCAAATAAGGTACTAGCATGCAAAAAAATGGGGAATTGAGACAAGGGATGTGTTATGATTCCTGTACTCCAGACCAGAGGAGATCTTATGGCAGAGGTCTGAGTACAGGGAAAATATGCTGGTTGTGGGAGCAGGAGAGCCTAGTAACCCCTGGCGCCCTAACTCCGTTGTCTCGCCCGTGTTATCAGAAATCCCCTGCGAGACTATGGTTGCTTGAGCCCATGGCAGCCGCGTTCGAAGGGCGGATTATGTCTGCCCAACCCCGATGCCCCCGCAGGTCTTAATGGGAGACAAGGGGAAATCCGAGACAGGGTGTTAACAAGGGGCCCTCTGACTAAGCAACCAGGCCAGGGGTTACAAGCTAACTAACTTAAACCAAAGGTATGTGCGGACTAGCCGCCAGGGAAAAGGACAACCAAAGATCCCCTGATCCGTTACTCCTATCCAGCACCGCTGGATACCAGAGTGGATCTGTGGGAGCGGAATCCTCCGCAAAAGCTCCAGAACAAAAGTAACAAAATAATAAACAGTAAGCGGACAAGCCGCAACACACGGCTGAGCCGCGACTCACAAACACCACAAGATGTTAAAGGTGCTCGGTCAGACTCCAGGAACAGATGACAAATTTCCGAGTAAGGATCTCTGTGGACAGGAACAACCGGACTGAGCAGGACTGGAAACTCTCTGTAGCAGACACAGGCAAACAGGAAGCTATCACCGGCGTCTGTAAGAAGTCCTGAGGGTGCCTTTATTCAGGAACCCTCCAATCAAGATCCAGACAGAGTAATCTACTGAAATGCCGTGCAGCTTGCATGCTGCACGGCCAGCACATCATAAAGTAATCAGGACAGACCCAGCAACGGGGAACGCGGCTGAACGTGGCCTCCCCGTTGCTAAGGTCCCTGGTTGCTAGGCGCCGGGCCGCACCGCCGAGCGGACCCCGGCGCCTAACAGGATGAGAGTGTAATCTTGCCGTTATATAAATCATTGTTACGGCCACATCTTGAATATTGTGTACAGTTCTGGGCTACACATTATAAATAATATATCATAGAGCTTGAAAGGTGCAGAGGCGAGCTACAAAATAGAGTAAGGGGTTAGAGGCACTGGATTATGAGGAAAGGCTTACTAGGTTAGATATGTTTACACTAGAAAAGAGGCATCTAAGAGGGTACATTACAAACATTTATAAATACCGTATATAAAAGGACAATACATGGAGCTAACCAGAGATCTGTTTATTGAGAGATCTCTACATAGGACACACGGACACCCTCTGAGGTTAGAGAAGAGGAAATTTTGTAACTAGCGAAGAAGGGGGTTCTTCACAGTAAAGGCAGTAAGGATATGGAATTCTTTGCAGGTGAATGTAGTAATATCGGACTCGGTCAATACTTTAAAAAAAAAAAGGGTTAGATAAATAAACTGAAAAAGGTATCCAAGGATATAACTTCTAAATGAATGTACGAGGGTTGTCCAAAAAGTAATGCCTAAATGATCATAACTCAGAAATTGTATTTTAAGACAACTATGTTTTCTAGTTGTCAGCTGGAGGAAAAACAGTCAATTCAGTCATTAGGATTTAATTTATGGCTATATAGATATAGATAGTGCATTCTAGAAATATTGATTTTTAGAAAAACTAAGCATTCTAGTTGTCAAATAGATGATAAATGGTCTACACTGGAGTCATTATGGGTTAGTTATGGTTATATAGGGAATAGTATAGGGTCATTATGTAAAGGTTGAACTCGATGGACAACTTGTCTTTTTTCAACCTCATTAACTATGTTACTATGTTACACATATGTAGCATGGGCCTTCCAGGCACATGAATTCATAGAGCACAGAGATGTCACTGATTATTTTTTAGGATTTATTGAGAAAATATCTCCAAAATTAAGTTACAAAGAAACACAGGTAAATAAACAGGACATACAGTACAGTTATTAAATGCACAGAATGACTTCAAATAAATAAAAAGGAATAATACGTCAGAGTAATTATCTTGCACTGGGGTTTAGGTGATCTGTGTGGGGGAGACCACATGAGGCAGAAACTTGAACCACTCTTAGCACAAAGCTACTCTCTTGTAGAGTGAACCCTGAGTAGTGTGTGCTTCTGATACTTATAGTCCCACAACCACTTTCTTTTCAGCAGCCCCCCACCCTTTCCAGGCTGAAAAAGACTGCTTCCTTTGTTCTCACAAGACCTGTGTAGATGCAAATTAGGTTGTCTCCAGGAACACTAAGCATCCTATATCTCTCTTGCTTAAGAAATGTATTCTGGCTATTCAGGAAGTTGGGCACATGAGACCTCAAGGGACATAGCTTAATAGTTATACCTTTTGGGTAGGATATTGGATCCCCTAACCTGTATAGTGCTTTTATGACAGGAAAAGCTGAATGAAAGACTGGTAAGTGACCCTCCTCCAGCCTGCTTGTCTGTGTCCAAGGGCTTGAACAAGTGCACCCCTACTGTGAAAAGCAATATTTCCAAGGAAGTTTCATCCTTCAAAAGATTCTTAGTTAACACCTTGCCACTTGGTTCAGCAAGTAGCTTACACAATATAGACACAGAAACTAGCAATACATACCACACAGACATTCATGAAATACACAAAATTGGTACTTTAAATATTTTGGCACCGCAATTACTAAATCATGACCTATTACAGTACATTCCTCCCCCCAGGTACCTTACCTACAGTAGGTGGGAGATACAATGTAACTCATACCTCAGTAATGTCACTGCTAATAGATATAATTTCATATTTTTCTTGAAATTGTGGCAGTGTAAATCGCACACTTTTGCGTGGTGAGACATATCGGTCCCTCAGATAATCCTCCAATCACACTACTATAGCACATTTATACACTGCTGGTGTACAGAGTGTTGATACTTTCTGCTTTTAGGTGGTCATTCCGAGTTGATCGCAGCCAGCAACTTTTTGCTGTTGGTGCGATCAACAGTCCACGCCTATGGGGGAGTGTATTTTAGCTTATCAGGGGTGCGATCGCTTGTGCAGCCATGCTAAGCTAAAAAAAATGTAAGCAAAAGTAGACTAGGCCTGGACATACTTACCCTGTGCGATGGATCCAGCAATGATGGGCCCCGCTTTGTCGTCACACATCCGTTCTCCTGGACACGACTGCGTTTTACTCACCACTCCCAGAAAATGGCTCCAAACGGTCCGGATCCGCCCTGGAACGCCTTCTTCCTGTCAATCTTCTTTGCGTTGGCTCTGCGACCGATTCCATCGGTAGCCGCAACGTAACCCAACGTCGCACACACACGCACTGCGGCCGCCGCGCATGCGTGCAAACGGGTCGGAATGAACCCCTTAGTACATTAGCAGTGTGAGAAAGATGCAAATTTAGTAAAAACACTGAGCGTTAGGACACATGGCGCACCATAGTGGCGTTCTTCATGGCGAGCTAAAAGGGGCTCTTTGGGACAATGTGAGGCTGGGTGAAGAAGGACATATTTGTATCTCTAATGTGAGTTTAGGGAGTATGTCACTGGTGCTTATAATGCGACCGGAGTCTCCGGGAGGAAGTTTTTGGGACATTCGATATATAGGAAATTAAATAAAGGAAGTGTTCTTTGCTGTAAAAGTGTAAGTTACTGCTTTCTGTTCTACTCATTGCTGTTTACCCTAATCTGCTAGATACAGTATGTTTATATTGTCTGTTGTATAAGAGACATCCCCATCCTCAGGCTGAATAGTGACCATGCACTCCGGTGCTACCAATCAGTCTCCGGACTCTGCGTGGCCTTGTATAAGAGACATCCCCATCCTCAGGCTGAATAGTGACCATGCACTCCGGTGCTACCAATCAGTCTCTGGACTCTGTGTGGCCTTGTATAAGAGACAGCCCCATCCTCAGGCTGAATAGTGACCGTGCACTCCGGTACTACCAATCAGTCTCCGGACTCTGCGTGGCCTTGTATAAGAGACAGCCCCATCCTCAGGCTGAATAGTGACCGTGCACTCCGGTGCTACCAATCAGTCTCTGGACTCTGTGTGGCCTTGTATAAGAGACAGCCCCATCCTCAGGCTGAATAGTGACCGTGCACTCCGGTGCTACCAATCAGTCTCCGGACTCTGCGTGGCCTTGTATAAGAGACATCCCCATCCTCAGGCTGAATAGTGACCGTGCACTGCAGTGCTACCAATCAGTCTCCGGACTCTGCGTGGCCTTGTATAAGAGACATCCCCATCCTCAGGCTGAATAGTGACCGTGCACTCCGGTACTACCAATCAGTCTCAGGACTCTGTGTGGCCTTGTATAAGAGACAGCCCCATCCTCAGGCTGAATAGTGACTGTGCACTCCGGTGCTACCAATCAGTCTCCGGACTCTGCGTGGCCTTGTATAAGAGACAGCCCCATCCTCAGGCTGAATAGTGACCGTGCACTCCGGTGCTACCAATCAGTCTCCGGACTCTGCGTGGCCTTGTATAAGAGACAGCCCCATCCTCAGGCTGAATAGTGACCGTGCACTCCGGTACTACCAATCAGTCTCCGGACTCTGCGTGGCCTTGTATAAGAGACAGCCCCATCCTCAGGCTGAATAGTGACCGTGCACTCCGGTGCTACCAATCAGTCTCCGGACTCTGCGTGGCCTTGTATAAGAGACAGCCCCATCCTCAGGCTGAATAGTGACCGTGCACTGCAGTGCTACCAATCAGTCTCCGGACTCTGCGTGGCCTTGTATAAGAGACATCCCCATCCTCAGGCTGAATAGTGACCGTGCACTGCAGTGCTACCAATCAGTCTCCGGACTCTGCGTGGCCTTGTATAAGAGACATCCCCATCCTCAGGCTGAATAGTGACCGTGCACTCCGGTACTACCAATCAGTCTCAGGACTCTGTGTGGCCTTGTATAAGAGACAGCCCCATCCTCAGGCTGAATAGTGACTGTGCACTCCGGTGCTACCAATCAGTCTCCGGACTCTGCGTGGCCTTGTATAAGAGACAGCCCCATCCTCAGGCTGAATAGTGACCGTGCACTCCGGTGCTACCAATCAGTCTCCGGACTCTGCGTGGCCTTGTATAAGAGACAGCCCCATCCTCAGGCTGAATAGTGACCGTGCACTCCGGTGCTACCAATCAGTCTCTGGACTCTGCGTGGCCTTGTATAAGAGACAGCCCCATCCTCAGGCTGAATAGTGACCGTGCACTCCGGTGCTACCAATCAGTCTCTGGACTCTGTGTGGCCTTGTATAAGAGACAGCCCCATCCTCAGGCTGAATAGTGACCGTGCACTCCGGTGCTACCAATCAGTCTCCGGACTCTGCGTGGCCTTGTATAAGAGACATCCCCATCCTCAGGCTGAATAGTGACCGTGCACTCCGGTGTTACCAATCAGTCTCCGGACTCTGCGTGGCCTTGTATAAGAGACATCCCCATCCTCAGGCTGAATAGTGACCGTGCACTCCGGTGCTACCAATCAGTCTCCAGACTCTGTGTGGCCTTGTATAAGAAACAGCCCCATCCTCAGGCTGAATAGTGACCGTGCACTCCTGTGCTACCAATCAGTCTCCGGACTCTGTGTGGCCTTGTATAAGAGACAGCCCCATCCTCAGGCTGAATAGTGAGCGTGCACTCCGGTGCTACCAATCAGTCTCCAGACTCTGTGTGGCCTTGTATAAGAAACAGCCCCATCCTCAGGCTGAATAGTGATCGTGCACTCCGGTGCTACCAATCAGTCTCCGGACTCTGCGAGGCCTTGTATAAGAGACAGCCCCATCCTCAGGCTAAATAGTGAGCGTGCACTCCGGTGCTACCAATCAGTCTCTGGACTCTGCGTGGCCTTGTATAAGAGACAGCCCCATCCTCAGGCTGAATAGTGAGCGTGCACTCCGGTGCTACCAATCAGTCTCAAGACTCTGTGTGGCCTTGTATAAGAAACAGCCCCATCCTCAGGCTGAATAGTGACCGTGCACTCCGGTGCTACCAATCAGTCTCCGGACTCTGCGTGGCCTTGTATAAGAGACAGCCCCATACTCAGGCTGAATAGTGAGCGTGCACTCCGGTGCTACCAATCAGTCTCCGGACTCTGTGTGGCCTTGTATAAGAGACAGCCCCATCCTCAGGCTGAATAGTGACCGTGCACTCCGGTGCTACCAATCAGTCTCCGGACTCTGTTTGGCCAAAGTTTAATGTCTGATCTGGTGACATCTCCTCTGTGGTATCTAATTCCAGGAGCCTTTCTGCAGGAGGCCGCGGCACTTATGAAGGTTGTAAGACTTGCACTGATGAAGTCCGGCTCTGACCTCCTCACAAAGAAGACGTTGCGAGACCACAGTGCGCCCAGAGGCAGTGACCCCAGCACGGAGAGACAGCCCGAGCAGGATCAGGTCATACGTAGTCCATTTAATACCTTCTGTCCTTCTATAGCCTCTGTAGCATATTGCGCCTGGCAGCCATTTACAGTATATATGTCTCTCTCTAAGCTTTACGTATATCTTTTAATATGTTTTTCTGTTTTCTGTGAAATTGAAATATACTCAGGCCTAGCATCTTCTGCCATAAAAAAAAGTAATTTGGTGTTATTGTTTTATAATACTATCATTGTGTTGGGGCCCGGTCCTCTATGAGTCCTGATTTTATCCATCCTAACATTCTAAAGACGCATCCACAATGTAGTTGGTGTCCTTTAGCCGTTACGTTGCCCAAACCTATTGGAGGGGAGCTGTGACTACAGAACGGATAGTGTAGAACCTTCTTCCCTCTCATAGTAGTGACAGCCCACGTCTGCTCTGCCCATTTCTTTCACTTCATCCATTGTCAGTCCCATTGTAGAATGTAGAACCAGACTGATACCACCATGACGTTGGTGGGTCTTTGGGCACATGTATGCAGGTAACTACAAGCCGGCAAGCCTGACATATGTGTTGGGAAAGGCAGTGTAATGCCTGCTGCACGGAGATTATAGCAATCAAATACTATTCATCCCAAAGTGGTTTCAGCCAGGGCAGCCGTCAGGGGAAGGGGGTCTGCGGGGATTGGAGTCCCGGGCCCTTACAGAGAGGGGGGCCCACTCCTGGTTCTTACCACCAATATCAGGAGAACTGTACCAGGCTGCGCAACAACAGCGGCCTGATTCCCAGGAAGGACTCCTTAAAACAAGCCTTCCCTGTGTATCAGCTCTACGTAAATCATTCCTGCAGGTCTGCAATGCTCCACAATTTCATCCCTGGTTTCAGCAACATGTTTGATGCTTTCACTATCTTTTGGAATGACTTTAGTAAGGTGATTTTAGTAATGTTCTGTGTGAGACCTTTACTGTATTCTGAGTGTAATGTCATTTTGTTTCAGAACTTGACCAACAAGAACCTGTATGAAGGTCTTCTCAATGGGGATATATCAGTGCTCTCGTCAGAAGGTGTGTTATTGAAAGGGGTCAAATGAGATATTCACATTTGGTTTTTCCATGGTCACAGATATATCAGTTCTTTCCTAGGCCGGCAGTTACAGCCCCTGCTCTTCATGGCGGCACTCTACCGAGAGGACAACCTGAAGAAGCTCATCACGGCCAGCCCTCTTACCAGGACCTTGGAGGAGATCAAAGAAGCCCTTCAAAAACAGACTCAGGGTATCTACTATGAGAAGTCTCCTCTCTGAGTCCTCTGTACCTGGGGACTGCAACCTGACATTATCCAGCCTTCACCGTGCTAGAACATCTTATCTTCTACTCTCTTCTACTCTCTGTTTGTTACTTTGTCATTATCAGTTCTTTTTATACATGAATGAGCACAGTGGTGGGGATGCGGTCTGGATGCCATGTCTCTGACACCGTAAACCGACACCCCATGTACTTAGCCCTAGCCGCCACGTACTTAGCCCTAGCCGCCACCCCTTCCTTTCTCGACAGCTTTAAATTTATGGTGCATATTTATTAATTGTTGGGTCATAAGGGGTCATTCAGATTTGATCGCACGCTAGCTTTTTTCGCAGGCGCGTCGCACGGGTACAAAGCGGATCGTTGCTGTGCGATGGTTTTAACAAAGAATCCATTCGCACAGCCGATCGCAAGGAGATTGGCAGGAAGAAGGAGTTTGTGGGCGGCAACTGACTGTTTTCTGGGAGTGGTTGGAAAAACGCAGGCGTGTACAAGCGTTTGCAGGGCGGGTGTCTGACGTCAGTTCCGGGCCCGGACAGGCTGAAGTGATCGCAGACGCTGAGAAAGTTCTGGGCAACTCAGAAACTGCACAAATATTTTTTGTACCGCTCGGCTGCACATGCGTTCGCACACTTGCAAAGCAAAAATACACTCCCCTATAGGCGGCGACTATCTGATCGCAGCACTGCAAAAAATTGCTAGCTAGCGATCAGGTCTGAATGACCCCCATAGACCCTATAATTCTAATTACTTTTTGCCACTATATTAAGAAATGAATGGTGGAAGGGATAAATTACATAGCACCCGCAGGGGCAGGGACACTGAAAGGAGCCCATCCCTGCAGTGTGTTAGAAGATCCCTCTCCTGGGAACTCTTGCGATACATAGCCCATAGGTTACAGAACTCCTGGAGAAGGTGTTGGCAAATAGCAGCCCCATGAAAACCTGTTTTGCAAGTGAAAGCGATATCTGCTGAGATCCCCTGTATAGACATTTGGGTGATGCGTAATGTTTGGGAGAACTCCCCTCAAAACGATTGTTTTCGGGGGGATATCCTGCAGATATTAATTGATAAATAGGCCCCTACAGTATGCCATCTTTCCATTCTCCAGCCTTGATCACCTGCTTTACCATAGCTTTCCTCTATACTCTTATATCCTCCCCTTTTTCCTAATTCCTCTTATATATACTGTACATAAGCACCTCCATTTCTACATCAGTATCAGAATGCGTCAGCACCTACAGTATATATGCTGCTTTTCCAGTGCTGTGACCATCCCATCCTTTCTGCCTGCTCCTAGTACCTGCTCTGATCTGTCTACTGGATATCTGCTACGCTTAGGCCTCAGCTCTTCTTCAGAACCTCACTGTTCGCTTGGTATGCTCTTTTGTTCCTCAGAGACAGAGATGAAGGCAGGTTCCACGCCAGTAATCACGGGCACCCTTGTCCCCATGGACATGAGCCAGCTCTCGCCACGCCAGCTGGTTGTGTATAAGTTCGGCTCTGCCCTCCTCCATCTTGTTTGTCACAGCTGCTCCCAGAATCCTCTGCTGCTTCTTATTGCACAAGCAATTCCTAGAGCCCAGAGCCCTGGGTGGGAGACAGAAGACCTGCTTGTGGGAGATTCGTATCACGATACAGAAAACAGCATCTTGTTTGTACCATCGGCACGCTTGGAACATGCTGGGGAGCTTGCGGTGGCCATTGTCCATGCAGTTGTTCGGATAAAAGCAGGTACCGTCTAAGCTAGATATTTTATGTACTGTAAAATAATAAGTGTGTGTAACAGTATGAGGGGTGTGCAGTAAGTTTTCAGGTTCACAAAAAGTATTATATTTACAAACAAAGTGAACATTGCACTTTTTCAAAGTATTTGTAAGTAGGGTCTTTCCAAAGTTGCATGTGCTCAAACCACTTCGTGAAGCAGCTGGACCAGTCTGAAGCAGGTATGTCTTCCACATGCTGAATGAAGGTCTCCACTGCAGCTTCCGGTGACTCAACACTAATCATATGCATCTTGCGTTTGATTTGTGGGAACATGAAGATGTCACAGGGGGCCAAATCTTGACTGTACGACGGATGACCAAGCTCCTGGAAGTGTTTATGGGACAGAAAAACCACCACTTGTGGACAGGTGCATTGTCGTGATGGAGAAGGGCACCTTGAGTCCGAGTTCTTGGACGGTGCTTAGAAACGGCTTCCAGCACTTGCGCCAGGCATTGGTGTAGCACTGACGGTGCGCTGCTGCACGAGTGGTACGATAGCTACATGACTTGGCCACAAAAACAGCCACCATATGTTTGGCCATGCTGCGGTCACGTCGGAACTTTTGTGATGACCCACCTTCAACTGCGATCTACTGGGCCGACTGTTGTTTGATCTTGAGGTCGAAACTGTAGATCCAGGATTCATCGCCACTGATGATCTCACAGACAGGGTTTGAGCGACCGCCATCAAACCTGGTCAGCATGTTATGGCACCAAGTCATTGATGGGGCACCCAGCATGCAGAATCTTTGCTCAGGCCAAGCTTTTCTTGAAATATCATGCGGATGGATCCCGATGAGATACCTATCTCCTTCTCTAACTCGGCCACAGTCACCCTGGTGTCCACCTCAACTATGGCCCGCATGGCAGCTATGTTGTCCTCAGTGATGGTAGACAGGCTGCAGGGCACCTCATAATCCAGGGACCGTCTCCTGCGACGAAATTCTGCACACCGCCCAAACACAGTGGTTCAGTACGGTGCTTCCTCCCAAAAGCAGCTCGCAGTCGGTCAGTACTCTCATGCTGTCACTGACCGCTCTTGTAGCCGTAGAAGATCCTGGCTGTCCAGTGTCCTCTGCTGAGCTCCATAATGAGGTTTTGAAGGAAGGGAAGAGGCTGACTTCTTCTATGTGCAGTGCTGCTTACAGTATATACGGTTCTGTGCCCTGACATTTCACAGGAACTATAGTCAGAGATTACAGTTCCAAACCAGATAGTCAGATTGTGTCTACTTTTCATATGCACTGCACATCCTGAAACTTATTGCACGCCTCTCGTATTTTGAAATGTTTGCCCTGAATGTTACATTTCTCTCTCCCAGGACTGAACCAAGCTCCCATTAATCAGGAATATCTACAGTGGATGAATAGAGCTGTCCGGGCAATTTGTCTTACTTTCTACCACTCGTGGGCTACAGGGAGAACGGGAACATTGAGAGTGAGTATATACACGTAGCGCACGCAGGGCTCTGTGTGTTGGAGACCCCAGTGGTGTGTTATGGAGCAGGGAACACTACGAGCGAGTATGTACAAGTAGAGCTGTGTAGGATGGCTGTGGTTGGTCACCGCCACATTGCAGGGAACGTTTGATTGATGAGAAATCTCTCACTTTGATGTTACAGGATAATAATGAGCAGGACTGTGAGACCGGTGTGAGAGATCTCCTATCAATTCACAGACTACACGATGATTGCTACAGGCCAGAAGGGTACGTGTAATAATTCCCAGTGACGCAGGAAGGTACGTGTAATAATTCCCAGTGACGCAGGAAGGTATGTGTAATAATTCCCAGTGACGCAGGAAGGTACGTGTAATAATTCCCAGTGACGCAGGAAGGTACGTGTAATAATTCCCAGTGACGCAGGAAGGTACGTGTAATAATTTCCAGTGACGCAGGAAGGTACGTGTAATAATTCCCAGTGATGCAGGAAGGTACGTGTAATAATTCCCAGTGTCGCAGGAAGGTACGTGTAATAATTCCCAGTGTCGCAGGAAGATACGTGTAATAATTCCCAGTGACGCAGGAAGGTACGTGTAATAATTCCCAGTTACGCAGGAAGGTACGTGTAATAATTCCCAGTGACGCAGGAAGGTACGTGTAATAATTCTCAGTGACGCAGGAAGGTACGTGTAATAATTCCCAGTGACGCAGGAAGGTACGTGTAATAATTCTCAGTGACGCAGGAAGGTACGTGTAATAATTCCCAGTAACACATAAAGGTACGTGTAATAGTTCCCAGTGACTGGACAGTACCACTGGACATATACGGAAGTGTCAGATAGGATGGCACTTTAACAAAATAGTCCCCAAACAGCACATGATGCAAAGAAGAAAAAGAGGTGCACCGAGGTTGCTGTATGACTAAGCTAAGCGACACAACCACCTGGCCCATCTAGCAGTGTCACGCAGTGGCTGAATGTCGAGAGTGGGCCGCAATTGTTCGGTCCACTGACAGCATCTCCAGCACGCCCCTGTCATTTTTTTATTTTTTTTTACAACAATTTCTTTTATTGAAGAAAAGGCACACGTGAACTTACAGACATCATTGGTTGAAAATATATTGTATACAAAGATATGATGCAGAATGTATTGTGCTAGATAAATGAAAATAAAGCAATACATGACGATCATGAACCACAGGTGGACTTTTTTAACTAGCGAGCGCATTCTGCATAATTGGTCGTAATAATTCTAGTAAAAGAACATGAGGGGACCGAATGAAAAGAAAGAATCGACCATATGCCATCGTGTCACACGTGGTGAGCGTGGTACAGTAATAGATCAACCAACATTAGATCATTACAGTATATAGAGATAGCCCATCCTTCAATATTCATTTTCTATTTTATAAAAGTGGTATGTTAAATAAAAATTGTACCAATAAAGTATGCAAAATAGAAGAAGAGGGGGGGGGGGAATAGAAGGGAGAGAGAAGGGAAGAGGAAAGGGAGTACACAAACCAAGACAAAGACAGTATGCATCGCCAGTCCAGAGAGGATTAAGGGGTATATTCAATTAGGGTTGAAAACTTGAAAAGACGGCAGTTTTTGACATTTTAAAGTCGAATCGTAATTCGACCTATTCAATCCCAGCAGTTTTTATTCGACAAGTCGTGGAATGCCGATTCACATACTTTTGAGTGAAACGGGGCCAAATTCGACAGGAGAGAGCAGCGCTACTGCACAGCGCTGCAGCAGGATGTCTCACAGCCACGCCGCTCACGGCAGCGTCCACCCGGCTCCAGCAAGTGAGGTCTCGCTTGCTGGAGAAGGGTGGACACTGCCGTGAGGTCTGGCGGCTGTGTGACATCCTCCTGCAGCGCTACTGTAACGCTGATCTCCTCCCGCGGCTGTCCCAGCTGGTCTCCCCGTGGCTCCCCCCCACCCCTTTTCCTCCTCTGGATCCCTCATCTCAATTCAACTTTTTAAAAGTCAAATTGAGATGAGATTGAATAGAGGTTGTCGGGTCCATTTCGACAAATGCATGTCAGAATGGATCCGACCCTAATTGAATATACCCCTAAGAATCCTACATAGGGGGTGTTAAGCACTTAAACTCATTGGGGTATATGCAATTCACGGCGAATCGCGGCAAATTATCGCCGTTTTTTAATTCAACACAATTCGACAGGTGAATTCCGGCAGGTGGCTGCCGGAATTCACCATATTCAATGAAAAACGAATTCGACAGTCCCGCAGGCGAAAAACGGTCGATTTGCCGGATTTTGCCGCGATTTAAAAAAACGGGAAAAACACGGGGGAAAAAATGGCGTGGGGTCCCCCCTCCAAAGCATAACAAGCCTCGGGCTCTTCGAGCTGGTCCTGGTTTTAAAAATCCGGGGAAAAAATTGACAGCAGATCCCCCATATTTTTAAAACCAGCACCGGGCTCTGCGCCTTTTGCTGGTGCCAAAAATACGGGGGACAAAAAGAGTAGGGGTCCCCCGTATTTTTAACACCAGCATCGGGCTCCACTAGCTGGACAGATAATGCCACAGCCGGGGGTCACTTTTATACAGTGCCCTGCGGCCGTGGCATTAAATATCCAACTAGTCACCCCTGGCCGGGGTACCCTGGGGGAGTCGGGACCCCTTCAATCAAGGGGCCCCCCCCTCCCAGCCACCCAAGGGCCAGGGGTGAAGCCCGAGGCTGTCCCCCCCATCCAAAGGCTGCGGATGGGAGGCTGATAGCCTTGAGTAAAATGTCAGAATATTGTTTTTTGCAGAAGAACTACAAGTCCCAGCAAGCCTCCCCCGCAAGCTGGTACTTGGAGAACCACAAGTACCAGCATGCGGGAGAAAACCGGGCCCGCTGGTACCTTTAGTTCTACTGGAAACAAAATACCCAAATAAAAACAGGAGACACACACCTTGATAGTAAAACTTTATTACACACTACCGACACACACATACTTACCTATGTTGACACGCCGACTGCCACAGTCTCCGACGATCCGGGGTACCTGTGAAAAAAATTATACTCACCTCAATCCAGTGTCCGGGAGATAATCCACGTACTTGTTAAAAAAAAAAAAACGAACACCCGAACCAGCGGACTGAAAGGGGTCCCATGTTGACACATGGGACCGCTTTCCCTGAATGCCGGGACACCACGTGACTCCTGTCACCGAGGTCCCTTCAGCCAATCAGGAAGCGCTACTTCTGTGGCGCTCACCTGATTGGCTGTGCGCTGTCTGAGCTGTCAGACAGCGCATCGCAAAGCCTCTCCATTACTTTCAATGGTGGGAACTTTGCTGGTAGCGGTGGGGTTAACCCGCGGTCAGCCGCTGACCGGCGGGTGACCTCACCGCTAGCCGCTAAGTTCCCACCATTGAATATAATGGAGAGAGCTGTGCGATGCGCTGTCTGCTCAGACGCGCACAGAGCCAATCAGCAGAGTGCAAGGACGTTGCACTCGCTGATTGGCTGAAGAGACCTTTCAGTGACAGCTGTCACGTAGAGGTCTCTGCATTCGGGTAAAGGGGTCTCATGTGTCAACATGGGACCCCTTTCAGTCCGTTGGTCGGGTTTTTGCGTTTGTTTATTTTGCCAAGTACGTGGATTATACTCTGGACGTGGATTTATCTCTGGACGCTGGCAGGTGAGTATAATTTTTTCACAGGTACCCTCGGATCGTCGGAGACTGTGGCAGTCGGCGTGTCAACATAGGTAAGTATGTGTGTGTCGGTAGTGTGTAATAAAGTTTTACTTGTCACGGTGTGTGTGTCCTGTTTTTATTTGGGTATTTTTTTTCCAGTAGTACTACAGGTACCAGTGGGCCCGTTTTTCTCCCGCATGCTGGTACTTGTGGTTCTCCAAGTACCAGCTTGCGGGGGAGGCTTGCTGGGACTTGTAGTACTCCTGGAAAAAACAATATTCATTCAAAATTCTCCGGCTATCAGCCTCCCATCCGCAGCCCTTGGATGGGGGGGACAGCCTCGGGCTTCACCCCTGGCCCTTGAGTGGCTGGGGGGGGGGGGCCTTGATTGAAGGGGTCCCCACTCCCCCAGGGTACCCCGGCCAGGGGTGACTAGTTGGATATTTAATGCCACGGCCGCAGGGCACTGTATAAAAGTGACCCCCCCGGCTGTGGCATTATCTGTCCAGCTATTGGAGCCCGATGCTGGTGTTAAAAATACGGGGGACCCCTGCTCGTTTTGTCCCCCGTATTTTTTGCACCAGCACCAGGCGCAGAGCCCGGTGCTGGTTTTAAAAATACGGGGGATCCCCTGTCAAATTTTTCCCCGCATTTTTAGAACCAGGACCAGCTCGAAGAGCCCGAGGCTGGTTATGCTTTGGAGGGGGGACCCCACGCCATTTTTTTCCGGGATTTAACCATTCCATCTATAAAAAAATATATATATATATTATTTTTAAAAATATATAAATAATACTTGTGCCTCCAAAAAAGACAAACCAAGTACCTAATCCCTTCTAATATAAATAGATCTGATATTACCAAGAAAGAAAAACACAAAAAAAACATGTTTTAATTTTTTTTTATTGGTTTCACCCTCCAAAGTGTGGCGGATTGAAAATGACGAATTTGCTGTCTAAAAGCACTGTTGTCGAATTTCCAAACTTGAATTGAATACACTTTGGTCGAATTGCAGCACTTGTATCATTGCAGAAAAGTCGAATTTCAAAAAGTCGAATTTTGAAAGTCCGTTTTTTTGACGGAAAGTACTGAATTGCATTAACAAATTTATTTATTTTTGGCGAAAAAGACCCGAAATTCGACAATTTCGGGAATTCGACCGCAATTGCATATACCCCATTGAGTGGAATCTCACAGTCAAAACAAATAAGGGCACATTGGACATAAAACGTCTATGAAATCTGTCTAAGCAGGAACCAAGTAGTAGATTCAAAAAACTTTTTGAATCCTGAGTTGAGTGGAGTTATCATAACTCTGTATAACAGTATCCCATTTCCTATAAAATCTAGGAGCCCCTGACTCTATGTCAGGCACTATAGCTTGTCTTTCATAAAATATATTATTTAGTAGAGATGTTTTCAATTCAGCAATAGATGCAGGGCCGTCTTTTCGTATGGGCTCAATGGGCTCTTGCCCAAGGGCCCCAGGAGTCTAAGGGCCCAAAGATGATAGCTGAGGGTCCCCTCTTTCCAGGGGTACCAGATTTTTGAAAATCGGCCCTGGGGAACCGGAGATATCTGACTTCGAAGCAATGGTGCCCATCCAAGACTGTAATTGCTCTTCCCAGCCAGATATCTTGGGTTCTGTCTGACATAGAGTTATTTTGAGAGCATTCTCCAAAAGATGGGACTCCCCCTTTTCAGTGGACACTGGCATCTTGTCCCTACTATGCTCAGAAACGGAGATATAAGCCTTCAAGAAGGTGGATTCCTCTGGCTACTAAATTCTGATCCCCAAGTCCCCAGAACCTCTTGAAAGGTGGGACTCTCTAGTTTTTTATCGCATTCAAAGGTAAGAAATCTATTTCCAGGAACTGGAGATATTTGCAATCAACCAAGCTGCCCTCCCACCGGAAAATTATGAATATTAAGTCTACTCCACTATCCACCCCTCCACTGCGTATTACACCCCCCCACCACCCTGGAAGTTATGTACCGGGCCCCTGCATTCAGCCCAATGCCTCTTCTACCGTTTAGAGTTCTCCCTCCCGTCCTATGTTACACCATCTGTGCAGTAAAGGAGTAATTAGCAGAAATTACTGCTCCATGTCCTACTTACTGAGTGGCAGATAGAACACCCCCTACCGCCCATGGGACATCAAAGCTGCTGCTGATAGCACCCACCCACCCCTACCGCTGGAGGATGGGTAGGGGGCCCAGTGCATTGCTGTGCCCAGGGGCCTACACTGCTGTTAAGACGGCCCTGAATAGATGGAGAATGTCTGTGCAACCAATGGGTAAGAATTACCGTCTTGGCAATAGTAAGTATAACAGTTAGAGCAGGTATAATCCTTGTTTTGTATGGACCTAAATCCCAATCTGAGAAGCAGTAAAGTAGGCAGGCGGCTGGGAGTTTGCGAAGAAGGAGTGAGAAGGTAACATTAACATAGTTCATCAACTTGTCCCAAAAAGTCCTTATTTTACTACAAACCCAAAAATGATGATAGTATGTGGCATCAGCCATCCCGCATTTAAAACAATGACCCGAAGAGGTCAGGGTAAAATATGAATGCTGTTTCGGGAAGATGTAGGCTCTATTTAAGAACTTGAGATGCGTTTCCTGTAAGGCTGCTGATTTTAAATGCTTACTGTAAGTGTGGAAGGTAACGTGGACATAAGGTCCGACACAGCCGGGAAATCAGGCATATCCTGCAACCATTGTGAACGAAGTTTATGCTGTAAAGTTTCCTTCCCAGAGTCTACAAGAATAGAGTATAAGTTACGTATCCTATAACCAAGACCCATATTTGAATGCAAAAGAGGTGCGAGGGGTCAGTGGTAGTGTCAAGGGGCATCGCGGGTGGTAGTTAGTGTGCAAAATGGCGAGATTGCAGGTACATAAAGAAATGGCAATTTGGTAATTGATATTTATCAATCAAAGTAGAGAAGGGGTATATTACACCGCCAGGGTCAAAGAGATTTCGAATAGATGAAATGCGTTTTTCCTTCCATGTAAGGTAAGGATGGTTTTCGAGGCCAGGTGTAAATTGGGGGTTACCCCAGAAGGTAGTGTAGGGGGAGTTAGTGAAGTTCCTGTGCAGACGCTTATTAATGGATTTCCACGCTCTATAAGTGTCACAGAAGAGTACATTAGACTTTAAATGTGGGGGAATCAATGAGGTAGGTGCATGAAGTAAGGCAGCTGGGGAAAAGGGGTGAATAAGGTGTTCTTCTATATCAGGGAGGGTGTATACCGAGCCACCAGAAAACCAGTCTGCAATGTAGCGAAACATAGCAGCATTCTGGCAGCCCAAAACCACCCCCCACCCCTGGTAATCGCAGAGTGTGGCGGGAGACTCTAGACCTCTTCCCTGACCAAATAAATTGTGTGAAAAGAGAATCAAACCTTTGTATGTCGAACTTAGATAGTTGTAGTGGGCAGAGCCAGCCCTAGGCATAGGCAAACTAGGTAATTGCCTAGGGCATTTGGTATGCCTAGGGGCATCAGCAGCTTCTACTGATTAAAATGATATGCAGCATGCCTATATTCTGTGTGTAGCATTTTGTATGCAGATACAGCCACAGTCTCACACAGTATATAGGCATGCCACATATCAGTTTAATCAGCAGAAGCTGCTTGTGTATCCTAGCCACGTAGTACTGCAAATAAGATGCATTTTCATAAAAAAAAGGCACCCAACGTTAGCAGAACTGTAAGCTGACCCACGCCAGGCATCTCCTGCTGCATGGTGTATTGAGGCAAGATGTATGAGGACACATCTGTATCCAAGCAGAGGCAGAGGTCACAGTGTAAACAGCCATGTGAGTGCTGTGTGCGCGTGGGTTGGTTGTGCTATTCGGCATATGTGTAAGGGGCATTATGTGTGTCATGTGTATAAATGCATTAATAATGTGCGACAAAGGTCTAAGGAGCACTATATGTGTCATTATGTGTATAAGGACATTAATAATGTGCAGTATATGTGTAAGGGACATTAAATGTGTCATTATGTGTATAAGGGCACTAATAATTGCGGTATATGTGTAAGGGACATTATGTGTGTCATTATGTGTATAAGGGCATTAATAATGTGCACCATATGTGTAAGGAACATTATGTGTATAAGGGCATTAATAAAGATTGGTACAATGCGTAAGGTGCATTATGTTTATAAAGACATTAATAATGTGTGTTATATGTGTAAGGGGCATTACTGTGTGGTATTATGTGTATAAAAGCATTACTAATGTGTGGCATTATGTGTATAAGGTGCAGTACTGTGTGGTGTTACGTATATAGAAAGGACACTACTGTGTGGTGTAATGTGAATAAAGAGCAATATGGTGTGGTGTCATGTAAATAAGGAGCAATTTAGTGTGATAATAAAGTTGCAGAACTGTGTAGCGTAATTTTAATTGGGGGTACTATTGCATGGCCATGCCCCTTGCCAGCAAAAATACACCCACTGTGGGCGCACTGTTCCTATTTAATATATAGGTAGTAGCAACACCAAATAAAGGACTGCTATGGGTGAGGGGCGATGGTGCTGGGAAAGGGGTGCAGGGTCATAGGCTGAACTAGCGGTGGTGCTAGGGGGCACCAGCCAAAATCTTGCCTTGGGCATTATATTGGTTAGGGCCGGATCTGGTAGTGGGAACATTTGGAGAACATAAGATAATTTGGGTAAAACAACGTTCTTGATAACTACAACTCTACCAGATAACGACAAAGGTAAATCCATCCAACCCATAGCAGAGGTGCGATCGCTTGTGCAGCCCTGCTATGCTAAAAACATTTCCTGCAAAACAAGACCAGAGTCAGACCTACTTGCCCTGTGTGACGGATCCAGCGACGAAGGTCCCGGGAATTGACATCAGACATCCACCCTCCATGCGCCTGCGTTCGCCTCACCACGCCTGTAAAACGCTCAGTTGACGCCCCGGAACGCCTCCCTCCTGTCAGTCCTCTTGTGACCGCCGCTGCGATCACTTTTTCCGCTGGCGGCGCCGCTGCCCGGCGACGACGCACGTGCGCAACGCAGCCGCCGCACATGTGCAGTTCCAACCCGTTTGCACCGCTGCGACAAACTGCAGTGTGCGAACGGGTCGGAATGACCCCCTTTATCTCCATCCAAGGCTTAGTAAATAGACCCCTAACCCCCTAGATGCCCGTTGTACATCTCTGCTAATGTCAGCTACGGTACACATCTCATTTTATTTCTTGTCTGACCCTAAAGGTTACGGCACTCTCAGCATGAATACAATCATCTTAGGCTATGTTGAAATCAAATCGTTATCCCCCTTGGTTACAACGTACTTGCTGCTTAGTATATTCCAGCCAGAGATATTATAAAGTCTTGGTGTTTGAAGCTGGTATATAATGTACAGATTAATGCTGTATGCTCCTGTGTGTCATTAACACCTAAAGGCTTCGTACAGTACATTTTCATTGATTCCACAATCAGGTCACCAGGTGGCGCCACTCTTTGGGACTTTTTGAATGATATTATGGGGCATATTCATTATCCTCCAAATGTCACGTTTTCTACACTTCCCAGGGGATGTAGAAATTGTGACATTCACCAAACTCCAGCCGGCAAGCCAGACAACAAGCTGCTGGTATATCTGTGTGCGACGTAGTCTGTATACCAAGCACAATATACTGTAACTTGTTTTTGGGAAAAAGCAAAAAGCAGCGGCTGTTACATTGTAGCACTTCGTGTACAGACTCAGAGAATCACACAGAGATACAAGTGTACGGGGGTTTTCGGGTGGATGGCGTCTGGCCGGGAGCGTCACCCGATTTTCGGGAGCTCTCAGCCGTTCCGGGACAGCAGTCTGCTACTATATCAGCATTTATAGAAATTGTTGTACAGTATATGAATAAAAGGAATTACTATTTACCACCCAATGCTATAGGTCTTATGTTCTAGCGTATCATGCTCTTTCCATGCAGATAGTAAATAAGCCCGTCACTTTCTGTTCTCTTCTCAGCCGGGAATTATACAACAGGTGTAAGTCCCATGGAGACATTAAGAAGATGTTTGCGAGTAGTTCTAGCTGCCTGAGGAGAAGGCACAATGAGGATGATACAGAAAGAGATGCTCCACAGGTGGGTCTCTTCCCACCTACATACGTACTTACCGTATATGCAGAGCTTCCCCAATCTAACCGCCATAGCCAGGCTCCTCACCCACTAACCCCTAATTATTATCTACCAACCCCCATGTACTTTGCTCACGGGGAAATGGCTGCTGCCCAGTAAAGCCCTAGAAGCAGGCCGCATGGGTTCTTGGCATCCTCCTTTGGGCTCCTTGAGTGGCTCACTGCCTCCCCCAGGACGTGCCTCCCCCAGGACGTGCCTCTCCCAGGGCGTGCGCATTACGCCACACCTTACATCCTGTCCACTGGGCACTTGTTCAGCCAGGAATCCAAATGGCTCAGCTTCTGACTGCCCCACATCCAGAGAGCCCACCAAGCAGAGAGCTGCTCAGCCAGGCCTCCAAATGGCTGAGCCTTTCACTGCTTACCGGGCCGGCCCATCTGGCATTTGCCAGCAGAGCCAGATAGTCAGTTCGGCCCTTCCCATAACTATTGGGGACCAGGACTTATACATGTAACATTGTATGACAATAAATGTATTTCCTTCTGGCTGACAGGAGGACGTATTAGATGCTCTGAATGAGGAATTTCTCCAGCTGGTCACACGGGCGCTGAGAAACCAGAGGGAAGGGAAAGAATTGAGACGTAATATGGAGAACTGTAAGGATACATCTGTGGTAGGTACAAGTGTAGGGCACCTATCACACACAGGCTGATGTAGGTACACCTGCGGTAGGTACGTGTGACAGTGACCGGTGTTACACTATTGGGGCACCTATCACACTGAGGCTGATGTAGGTACACCTGCGGTAGGTACGTGTGACAGTGACCGGCATTACACTACTGGGGCACCTATCACACTGAGGCTGATGTAGGTACACCTGCGGTAGGTACGTGTGACAGTGACCGGTGTTACACTACTGGGGCACCTATCACACTGAGGCTGATGTAGGTACACCTGTGGTAGGTACGTGTGACAGTGACCGGCATTACACTACTGGGGCACCTATCACACTGAGGCTGATGTAGGTACACCTGTGGTAGGTACGTGTGACAGTGACCGGTGTTACACTACTGGGGCACCTATCACACTGAGGCTGATGTAGGTACACCTGCGGTAGGTACGTGTGACAGTGACCGGCGTTACACTCCTGGGGCACCTATCACACTGAGGCTGATGTAGGTACACCTGCGGTAGGTACGTGTGACAGTGACCGGCATTACACTACTGGGGCACCTATCACACTGAGGCTGATGTAGGTACACCTGTGGTAGGTACGTGTGACAGTGACCGGCATTACACTACTGGGGCACCTATCCCACTGAGGCTGATGTAGGTACACCTGTGGTAGGTACGTGTGACAGTGACCGGCATTACACTATTGGGGCACCTATCACACACAGGCTGATGTAGGTACACCTGCGGTAGGTACGTGTGACAGTGACCGGCGTTACACTCCTGGGGCACCTATCACACTGAGGCTGATGTAGGTACACCTGCGGTAGGTACGTGTGACAGTGACCGGCGTTACACTATTGGGGCACCTATCACACTGAGGCTGATGTAGGTACACCTGTGGTAGGTACGTGTGACAGTGACCGGCATTACACTATTGGGGCACCTATCACACTGAGGCTGATGTAGGTACACCTGTGGTAGGTACGTGTGACAGTGACCGGTGTTACACTACTGGGGCACCTATCACACTGAGGCTGATGTAGATACACCTGTGGTAGGTACGTGTGACAGTGACCGGCATTACACTCCTGGGGCACCTATCACACTGAGGCTGATGTAGGTACACCTGCGGTAGGTACGTGTGACAGTGACCGGCATTACACTACTGGGGCACCTATCACACTGAGGCTGATGTAGGTACACCTGCGGTAGGTACGTGTGACAGTGACCGGCGTTACACTACTGGGGCACCTATCACACTGAGGCTGATGTAGGTACACCTGTGGTAGGTACGTGTGACAGTGACCGGCATTACACTCCTGGGGCACCTATCACACTGAGGCTGATGTAGGTACACCTGCGGTAGGTACGTGTGACAGTGACCGGCATTACACTACTGGGGCACCTATCACACTGAGGCTGATGTAGGTACACCTGCGGTAGGTACGTGTGACAGTGACCGGCGTTACACTACTGGGGCACCTATCACACTGAGGCTGATGTAGGTACACCTGTGGTAGGTACGTGTGACAGTGACCGGCGTTACACTCCTGGGGCACCTATCACACTGAGGCTGATGTAGGTACACCTGCGGTAGGTACGTGTGACAGTGACCGGCGTTACACTCCTGGGGCACCTATCCCACTGAGGCTGATGTAGGTACACCTGCGGTAGGTACGTGTGACAGTGACCGGCGTTACACTCCTGGGGCACCTATCCCACTGAGGCTGATGTAGGTACACCTGCGGTAGGTATGTGTGACAGTGACCGGCGTTACACTCCTGGGGCACCTATCCCACTGAGGCTGATGTAGGTACACCTGCGGTAGGTACGTGTGACAGTGACCGGCGTTACACTCCTGGGGCACCTATCCCACTGAGGCTGATGTAGGTACACCTGCGGTAGGTACGTGTGACAGTGACCGGCATTACACTATTGGGGCACCTATCACACTGAGGCTGATGTAGGTACACCTGCGGTAGGTACGTGTGACAGTGACCGGCATTACACTATTGGGGCACCTATCACACACAGGCTGATGTAGGTACACCTGTGGTAGGTACGTGTGACAGTGACCGGCGTTACACTCCTGGGGCACCTATCACACTGAGGCTGATGTAGGTACACCTGCGGTAGGTACGTGTGACAGTGACCGGCATTACACTATTGGGGCACCTATCACACTGAGGCTGATGTAGGTACACCTGTGGTAGGTACGTGTGACAGTGACCGGCATTACACTATTGGGGCACCTATCACACTGAGGCTGATGTAGGTACACCTGCGGTAGGTACGTGTGACAGTGACCGGCGTTACACTATTGGGGCACCTATCACACTGAGGCTGATGTAGGTACACCTGCGGTAGGTACGTGTGACAGTGACCGGCATTACACTATTGGGGCACCTATCACACACAGGCTGATGTAGGTACACCTGTGGTAGGTACGTGTGACAGTGACCGGCGTTACACTACTGGGGCACCTATCACACTGAGGCTGATGTAGGTACACCTGCGGTAGGTACGTTAGACAGTGACCGGCATTACACTACTGGGGCACCTATCACACTGAGGCTGATGTAGGTACACCTGCGGTAGGTACGTGTGACAGTGACCGGCATTACACTATTGGGGCACCTATCACACACAGGCTGATGTAGGTACACCTGTGGTAGGTACGTTAGACAGTGACCGGCATTACACTACTGGGGCACCTATCACACTGAGGCTGATGTAGGTACACCTGTGGTAAGTACGTGTGACAGTGACCGGCATTACACTACTGGGGCACCTATCACACTGAGGCTGATGTAGGTACACCTGTGGTAGGTACGTGTGACAGTGACCGGCATTACACTATTGGGGCACCTATCACACTGAGGCTGATGTAGGTACACCTGCGGTAGGTACGTGTGACAGTGACCGGCGTTACACTACTGGGGCACCTATCACACTGAGGCTGATGTAGGTACACCTGCGGTAGGTACGTGTGACAGTGACCGGCATTACACTATTGGGGCACCTATCACACACAGGCTGATGTAGGTACACCTGTGGTAGGTACGTTAGACAGTGACCGGCATTACACTACTGGGGCACCTATCACACTGAGGCTGATGTAGGTACACCTGTGGTAAGTACGTGTGACAGTGACCGGCATTACACTATTGGGGCACCTATCACACTGAGGCTGATGTAGGTACACCTGTGGTAAGTACGTGTGACAGTGACCGGCATTACACTATTGGGGCACCTATCACACTGAGGCTGATGTAGGTACACCTGCGGTAGGTACGTGTGACAGTGACCGGCGTTACACTCCTGGGGCACCTATCCCACTGAGGCTGATGTAGGTACACCTGCGGTAGGTACGTGTGACAGTGACCGGCATTACACTATTGGGGCACCTATCACACTGAGGCTGATGTAGGTACACCTGCGGTAGGTACGTGTGACAGTGACCGGCATTACACTATTGGGGCACCTATCACACACAGGCTGATGTAGGTACACCTGTGGTAGGTACGTGTGACAGTGACCGGCGTTACACTCCTGGGGCACCTATCACACTGAGGCTGATGTAGGTACACCTGCGGTAGGTACGTGTGACAGTGACCGGCATTACACTATTGGGGCACCTATCACACTGAGGCTGATGTAGGTACACCTGCGGTAGGTACGTGTGACAGTGACCGGCGTTACACTATTGGGGCACCTATCACACTGAGGCTGATGTAGGTACACCTGCGGTAGGTACGTGTGACAGTGACCGGCATTACACTATTGGGGCACCTATCACACTGAGGCTGATGTAGGTACACCTGCGGTAGGTACGTGTGACAGTGACCGGCGTTACACTATTGGGGCACCTATCACACTGAGGCTGATGTAGGTACACCTGCGGTAGGTACGTGTGACAGTGACCGGCATTACACTATTGGGGCACCTATCACACACAGGCTGATGTAGGTACACCTGTGGTAGGTACGTTAGACAGTGACCGGCATTACACTACTGGGGCACCTATCACACTGAGGCTGATGTAGGTACACCTGTGGTAAGTACGTGTGACAGTGACCGGCATTACACTATTGGGGCACCTATCACACTGAGGCTGATGTAGGTACACCTGTGGTAAGTACGTGTGACAGTGACCGGCATTACACTATTGGGGCACCTATCACACTGAGGCTGATGTAGGTACACCTGCGGTAGGTACGTGTGACAGTGACCGGCATTACACTATTGGGGCACCTATCACACTGAGGCTGATGTAGGTACACCTGCGGTAGGTACGTGTGACAGTGACCGGCGTTACACTACTGGGGCACCTATCACACTGAGGCTGATGTAGGTACACCTGCGGTAGGTACGTGTGACAGTGACCGGCATTACACTACTGGGGCACCTATCACACTGAGGCTGATGTAGGTACACCTGCGGTAGGTATGTGTGACTGTGACCGGCGTTACACTATTGGGGCACCTATCACACTGAGGCTGATGTAGGTACACCTGCGGTAGGTATGTGTGACAGTGACCGGCGTTACACTACTGGGGCACCTATCCCACTGAGGCTGATGTAGGTACACCTGTGGTAGGTACGTGTGACAGTGACCGGCGTTACACTCCTGGGGCACCTATCCCATTGAGGCTGATGTAGGTACACCTGCGGTAGGTACGTGTGACAGTGACCGGCATTACACTATTGGGGCACCTATCACACTGAGGCTGATGTAGGTACACCTGTGGTAGGTACATGTGACAGTGACCGGCATTACACTATTGGGGCACCTATCACACACAGGCTGATGTAGGTACACCTGCGGTAGGTATGTGTGACAGTGACCGGCATTACACTATTGGGGCACCTATCACACACAGGCTGATGTAGGTACACCTGCGGTAGGTATGTGTGACAGTGACCGGCATTACACTATTGGGGCACCTATCACACTGAGGCTGATGTAGGTACACCTGTGGTAGGTACATGTGACAGTGACCGGCATTACACTATTGGGGCACCTATCACACACAGGCTGATGTAGGTACACCTGCGGTAGGTATGTGTGACAGTGACCGGCATTACACTATTGGGGCACCTATCACACACAGGCTGATGTAGGTACACCTGCGGTAGGTATGTGTGACAGTGACCGGCATTACACTACTGGGGCACCTATCACACTGAGGCTGATGTAGGTACACCTGCGGTAGGTACATGTGACAGTGACCGGCATTACACTACTGGGGCACCTATCACACTGAGGCTGATGTAGGTACACCTGCGGTAGGTACGTGTGACAGTGACCGGCGTTACACTCCTGGGGCACCTATCACACTGAGGCTGATGTAGGTACACCTGCGGTAGGTACGTGTGACAGTGACCGGCATTACACTCCTGGGGCACCTATCACACTGAGGCTGATGTAGGTACACCTGCGGTAGGTACGTGTGACAGTGACCGGTGTTACACTCCTGGGGCACCTATCACACTGAGGCTGATGTAGGTACACCTGCGGTAGGTACGTGTGACAGTGACCGGCATTACACTACTGGGGCACCTATCCCACTGAGGCTGATGTAGGTACACCTGCGGTAGGTATGTGTGACAGTGACCGGCGTTACACTATTGGGGCACCTATCACACTGAGGCTGATGTAGGTACACCTGCGGTAGGTACGTGTGACAGTGACCGGCGTTACACTATTGGGGCACCTATCCCACTGAGGCTGATGTAGGTACACCTGCGGTAGGTATGTGTGACAGTGACCGGCGTTACACTATTGGGGCACCTATCACACTGAGGCTGATGTAGGTACACCTGCGGTAGGTACGTGTGACAGTGACCGGCATTACACTACTGGGGCACCTATCACACTGAGGCTGATGTAGGTACACCTGCGGTAGGTATGTGTGACAGTGACCGGCGTTACACTATTGGGGCACCTATCACACTGAGGCTGATGTAGGTACACCTGCGGTAGGTACGTGTGACAGTGACCGGCATTACACTACTGGGGCACCTATCACACTGAGGCTGATGTAGGTACACCTGTGGTAGGTATGTGTGACAGTGACCGGCGTTACACTATTGGGGCACCTATCACACACAGGCTGATGTAGGTACACCTGCGGTAGGTATGTGTGACAGTGACCGGCGTTACACTACTGGGGCACCTATCACACTGAGGCTGATGTAGGTACACCTGCGGTAGGTACGTGTGACAGTGACCGGCATTACACTATTGGGGCACCTATCACACTGAGGCTGATGTAGGTACACCTGCGGTAGGTACGTGTGACAGTGACCGGTGTTACACTATTGGGGCACCTATCACACTGAGGCTGATGTAGGTACACCTGTGGTAGGTACGTGTGACAGTGACCGGCGTTACACTACTGGGGCACCTATCACACTGAGGCTGATGTAGGTACACCTGCGGTAGGTACGTGTGACAGTGACCGGCATTACACTATTGGGGCACCTATCACACTGAGGCTGATGTAGGTACACCTGCGGTAGGTACGTGTGACAGTGACCGGCATTACACAACTGGGGCACCTATCACACTGAGGCTGATGTAGGTACACCTGTGGTAGGTACGTGTGACAGTGACCGGCGTTACACTATTGGGGCACCTATCACACTGAGGCTGATGTAGGTACACCTGTGGTAGGTACGTGTGACAGTGACCGGCATTACACTACTGGGGCACCTATCACACTGAGGCTGATGTAGGTACACCTGCGGTAGGTACGTGTGACAGTGACCGGCGTTACACTACTGGGGCACCTATCCCACTGAGGCTGATGTAGGTACACCTGCGGTAGGTACGTGTGACAGTGACCGGCATTACACTATTGGGGCACCTATCCCACTGAGGCTGATGTAGGTACACCTGCGGTAGGTACGTGTGACAGTGACCGGCGTTACACTCCTGGGGCACCAATCACACTGAGGCTGATGTAGGTACACCTGCGGTAGGTACGTGTGACAGTGACCGGCATTACACTACTGGGGCACCTATCCCACTGAGGCTGATGTAGGTACACCTGCGGTAGGTACGTGTGACAGTGACCGGCGTTACACTACTGGGGCACCTATCCCACTGAGGCTGATGTAGGTACACCTGCGGTAGGTACGTGTGACAGTGACCGGCGTTACACTCCTGGGGCACCTATCACACTGAGGCTGATGTAGGTACACCTGCGGTAGGTATGTGTGACAGTGACCGGCATTACACTATTGGGGCACCTATCACACTGAGGCTGATGTAGGTACACCTGCGGTAGGTACGTGTGACAGTGGCCGGCATTACACTATTGGGGCACCTTTCACACTGAGGCTGATGTAGGTACACCTGTGGTAAGTATGTGTGACAGTGACCGGCATTACACTATTGGGGCACCTTTCACACTGAGGCTGATGTAGGTACACCTGTGGTAAGTATGTGTGACAGTGACCGGCATTACACTATTGGGGCACCTTTCACACTGAGGCTGATGTAGGTACACCTGCGGTAGGTACGTGTGACAGTGACCGGCGTTACACTCCTGGGGCACCTATCCCACTGAGGCTGATGTAGGTACACCTGTGGTAGGTACGTGTGACAGTGACCGGCATTACACTCCTGGGGCACCTATCACACTGAGGCTGATGTAGGTACACCTGCGGTAGGTACGTGTGACAGTGACCGGCATTACACTATTGGGGCACCTATCACACTGAGGCTGATGTAGGTACACCTGCGGTAGGTATGTGTGACAGTGACCGGCATTACACTATTGGGGCACCTATCACACTGAGGCTGATGTAGGTACACCTGTGGTAAGTATGTGTGACAGTGACCGGCATTACACTATTGGGGCACCTTTCACACTGAGGCTGATGTAGGTACACCTGCGGTAGGTATGTGTGACAGTGACCGGCATTACACTATTGGGGCACCTTTCACACTGAGGCTGATGTAGGTACACCTGTGGTAGGTACGTGTGACAGTGACCGGCGTTACACTCCTGGGGCACCTATCACACTGAGGCTGATGTAGGTACACCTGCGGTAGGTACGTGTGACAGTGACCGGCGTTATACTCTTGGGGCACCTATCCCACTGAGGCTGATGTAGGTACACCTGCGGTAGGTACGTGTGACAGTGACCGGCATTACACTCCTGGGGCACCTATCACACTGAGGCTGATGTAGGTACACCTGCGGTAGGTACGTGTGACTGTGACCGGCGTTACACTACTGGGGCACCTATCACACTGAGGCTGATGTAGGTACACCTGCGGTAGGTATGTGTGACAGTGACCGGCATTACACTATTGGGGCACCTATCACACTGAGGCTGATGTAGGTACACCTGCGGTAGTATGTGTGACAGTGACCGGCGTTACACTATTGGGGCACCTATCACACTGAGGCTGATGTAGGTACACTTGCGGTAGGTACGTGTGACAGTGACCGGCATTACACTACTGCGGCACCTATCACACTGAGGCTGATGTAGGTACACCTGCGGTAGGTACGTGTGACAGTGACCGGCATTACACTATTGGGGCACCTATCACACTGAGGCTGATGTAGGTACACTGCGGTAGGTACGTGTGACAGTGACCGGCGTTACACTACTGGGGCACCTATCACACTGAGGCTGATGTAGGTACACCTGTGGTAGGTACGTGTGACAGTGACCGGCGTTACACTACTGGGGCACCTATCACACTGAGGCTGATGTAGGTACACCTGCGGTAGGTACGTGTGACAGTGACCGGCATTACACTATTGGGGCACCTATCACACAGGCTGATGTAGGTACACCTGCGGTAGGTACGTGTGACAGTGACCGGCGTTATACTACTGGGGCACCTATCCCACTGAGGCTGATGTAGGTACACCTGCGGTAAGTACGTGTGACAGTGACCGACGTTACACTACTGGGGCACCTATCCCACTGAGGCTGATGTAGGTACACCTGCGGTAGGTACGTGTGACAGTGACCGGCGTTACACTCCTGGGGCACCTATCCCATTGAGGCTGATGTAGGTACACCTGTGGTAGGTACATGTGACAGTGACCGGCATTACACTATTGGGGCACCTATCACACACAGGCTGATGTAGGTACACCTGCGGTAGGTATGTGTGACAGTGACCGGCATTACACTCCTGGGGCACCTATCCCACTGAGGCTGATGTAGGTACACCTGCGGTAGGTATGTGTGACAGTGACCAGCATTACACTATTGGGGCACCTATCACACTGAGGCTGATGTAGGTACACCTGTGGTAGGTACATGTGACAGTGACCGGCATTACACTATTGGGGCACCTATCACACACAGGCTGATGTAGGTACACCTGCGGTAGGTATGTGTGACAGTGACCGGCATTACACTATTGGGGCACCTATCACACACAGGCTGATGTAGGTACACCTGCGGTAGGTATGTGTGACAGTGACCGGCATTACACTACTGGGGCACCTATCACACTGAGGCTGATGTAGGTACACCTGCGGTAGGTACGTGTGACAGTGACCGGCATTACACTCCTGGGGCACCTATCCCACTGAGGCTGATGTAGGTACACCTGTGGTAGGTACGTGTGACAGTGACCGGCGTTACACTACTGGGGCACCTATCACACTGAGGCTGATGTAGGTACACCTGCGGTAGGTATGTGTGACAGTGACCGGCATTACACTCCTGGGGCACCTATCCCACTGAGGCTGATGTAGGTACACCTGCGGTAGGTATGTGTGACAGTGACCAGCATTACACTATTGGGGCACCTATCACACTGAGGCTGATGTAGGTACACCTGTGGTAGGTACATGTGACAGTGACCGGCATTACACTACTGGGGCACCTATCACACTGAGGCTGATGTAGGTACACCTGCGGTAGGTACGTGTGACAGTGACCGGCGTTATACTCCTGGGGCACCTATCCCACTGAGGCTGATGTAGGTACACCTGCGGTAGGTACGTGTGACAGTGACCGGCGTTATACTCCTGGGCACCTATCCCACTGAGGCTGATGTAGGTACACCTGCGGTAGGTACGTGTGACAGTGACCGGCGTTACACTATTGGGGCACCTATCACACTGAGGCTGATGTAGGTACACCTGCGGTAGGTACGTGTGACAGTGACCGGCATTACACTATTGGGGCACCTATCCCACTGAGGCTGATGTAGGTACACCTGCGGTAGGTACGTGTGACAGTGACCGGCGTTACACTACTGGGGCACCTATCACACTGAGGCTGATGTAGGTACACCTGTGGTAGGTACGTGTGACAGTGACCGGCGTTAACACTCCTGGGGCACCTATCACACTGAGGCTGATGTAGGTACACCTGCGGTAGGTACGTGTGACAGTGACCGGCGTTACACTCCTGGGGCACCTATCACACTGAGGCTGATGTAGGTACACCTGCGGTAGGTACGTGTGACAGTGACCGGCGTTACACTATTGGGGCACCTATCACACTGAGGCTGATGTAGGTACACCTGCGGTAGGTACGTGTGACAGTGACCGGCATTACACTATTGGGGCACCTATCCCACTGAGGCTGATGTAGGTACACCTGCGGTAGGTACGTGTGACAGTGACCGGCGTTACACTACTGGGGCACCTATCACACTGAGGCTGATGTAGGTACACCTGTGGTAGGTACGTGTGACAGTGACCGGCGTTACACTCCTGGGGCACCTATCCCACTAAGGCTGATGTAGGTACACCTGCGGTAGGTATGTGTGACAGTGACCGCATTACACTATTGGGGCACCTATCACACTGAGGCTGATGTAGGTACACCTGCGGTAGGTACGTGTGACAGTGACCGGCGTTACACTACTGGGGCACCTATCACACTGAGGCTGATGTAGGTACACCTGTGGTAGGTACGTGTGACAGTGACCGGCGTTACACTCCTGGGGCACCTATCCCACTGAGGCTGATGTAGGTACACCTGCGGTAGGTACGTGTGACAGTGACCGGCGATACACTACTGGGGCACCTATCACACTGAGGCTGATGTAGGTACACCTGTGGTAGGTACGTGTGACAGTGACCGGCGTTACACTCCTGGGGCACCTATCCCACTAAGGCTGATGTAGGTACACCTGCGGTAGGTATGTGTGACAGTGACCGGCGTTACACTCCTGGGGCACCTATCCCACTGAGGCTGATGTAGGTACACCTGCGGTAGGTCGTGTGACAGTGACCGGCGTTACACTACTGGGGCACCTATCCCACTGAGGCTGATGTAGGTACACCTGCGGTAGGTACGTGTGACAGTGACCGGCATTACACTCCTGGGGCACCTATCACACTGAGGCTGATGTAGGTACACCTGCGGTAGGTACGTGTGACAGTGACCGGCATTACACTATTGGGCACCTATCCCACTGAGGCTGATGTAGGTACACCTGCGGTAGGTACGTGTGACAGTGACCGGCGTTACACTACTGGGGCACCTATCACACTGAGGCTGATGTAGGTACACCTGCGGTAGGTACGTGTGACAGTGACGGCGTTACAACTCCTGGGGCACCTATCACACTGAGGCTGATGTAGGTACACCTGCGGTAGGTACGTGTGACCAGTGACCGGCATTACACTATTGGGGCACCTATCCCACTGAGGCTGATGTAGGTACACCTGCGGTAGGTACGTGTGACAGTGACCGGCGTTACACTACTGGGGCACCTATCACACTGAGGCTGATGTAGGTACACCTGCGGTAGGTACGTGTGACAGTGACCGGCATTACACTATTGGGGCACCTATCACACTGAGGCTGATGTAGGTACACCTGCGGTAGGTACGTGTGACAGTGACCGGCATTACACTACTGGGGCACCTATCACACACAGGCTGATGTAGGTACACCTGTGGTAGGTATGTGTGACAGTGACCGGCATTACACTATTGGGGCACCTATCACACTGAGGCTGATGTAGGTACACCTGCGGTAGGTACGTGTGACAGTGACCGGCGTTACACTCCTGGGGCACCTATCACACACAGGCTGATGTAGGTACACCTGTGGTAGGTACGTGTAACAGTGACCGGCATTACACTCCTGGGGCACCTATCACACTGAGGCTGATGTAGGTACACCTGCGGTAGGTATGTGTGACAGTGACCGGCATTACACTACTGGGGCACCTATCACACTGAGGCTGATGTAGGTACACCTGCGGTAGGTACGTGTGACAGTGACCGGCGTTACACTACTGGGGCACCTATCACACTGAGGCTGATGTAGTACACCTGCGGTAGGTACGTGTGACAGTGACCGGCGTTACACTACTGGGGCACCTATCACACTGAGGCTGATGTAGGTACACCTGCGGTAGGTACGTGTGACAGTGACCGGTGTTACACTATTGGGGCACCTATCACACTGAGGCTGATGTAGGTACACCTGTGGTAGGTACGTGTGACAGTGACCGGTGTTACACTATTGGGGCACCTATCACACTGAGGCTGATGTAGGTACACCTGCGGTAGGTACGTGTGACAGTGACCGGCATTACACAACTGGGGCACCTATCACACTGAGGCTGATGTAGGTACACTTGCGGTAGGTACGTGTGACAGTGACCGGCATTACACTATTGGGGCACCTATCACACTGAGGCTGATGTAGGTACACCTGTGGTAGGTACGTGTGACAGTGACCGGCGTTACACTCCTGGGGCACCTATCACACTGAGGCTGATGTAGGTACACCTGCGGTAGGTACGTGTGACAGTGACCGGCGTTACACTACTGGGGCACCTATCACACTGAGGCTGATGTAGGTACACCTGCGGTAGGTACGTGTGACAGTGACCGGCGTTACACTCCTGGGCACCTATCACACTGAGGCTGATGTAGGTACACCTGCGGTAGGTACGTGTGACAGTGACCGGCGTTACACTCCTGGGGCACCTATCACACTGAGGCTGATGTAGGTACACCTGCGGTAGGTACGTGTGACAGTGACCGGCATTACACAACTGGGGCACCTATCACACACAGGCTGATGTAGGTACACCTGCGGTAGGTACGTGTGACAGTGACCGGCATTACACTACTGGGGCACCTATCACACTGAGGCTGATGTAGGTACACCTGTGGTAGGTACGTGTGACAGTGACCGGCGTTACACTATTGGGGCACCTATCACACTGAGACTGATGTAGGTACACCTGCGGTAGGTACGTGTGACAGTGACCGGCATTACACTATTGGGGCACCTATCACACACAGGCTGATGTAGGTACACCTGTGGTAGGTACGTTAGACAGTGACCGGCATTACACTACTGGGGCACCTATCACACTGAGACTGATGTAGGTACACCTGCGGTAGGTACGTGTGACAGTGACCGGCATTACACTATTGGGGCACCTATCACACACAGCTGATGTAGGTACACCTGCGGTAGGTACGTGTGACAGTGACCGGCGTTATACTCCTGGGGCACCTATCACACACAGGCTGATGTAGGTACACCTGCGGTAGGTACGTGTGACAGTGACCGGCGTTATACTCCTGGGGCACCTATCCCACTGAGGCTGATGTAGGTACACCTGCGGTAGGTACGTGTGACAGTGACCGGCGTTATACTCCTGGGGCACCTATCCCACTGAGGCTGATGTAGGTACACCTGCGGTAGGTACGTGTGACAGTGACCGGCGTTACACTACTGGGGCACCTATCCCACTGAGGCTGATGTAGGTACACCTGCGGTAGGTACGTGTGACAGTGACCGGCGTTACACTACTAGGGCACCTATCACACTGAGCTGATGTAGGTACACCTGCGGTAGGTACGTGTGACAGT